>NC_073388.1:34444123-34749123 GCF_028641065.1 Leucoraja erinaceus
CGCCGTGGCCAGTGGTCCACAGTCAACGCAGATGGTGCGACTACCACCAACGATATGGACCCGAAGCTCGAAGATGTCGGAGCCCTTGTTTGTTTCCGGGAAATGACCCGGCCGGTCGTCCTTAGACGCAAACGCAATCGGCCCCAATGCACGCCTCTTCGTCCGCAGTCGCCATTCCGGCCACCGTTTCCTGATGGGCTCCGGTGCCCATGCCAGTATTCTGCCTCCAAGCGCCCGAGACGTTCGTACTGGTAAGGTGGGACCCGTCCGTTCGGCCGTTAACGGGAGCGATATTCGCACCTACGGCACGCGGACCGCGAATCTAGATTTCGACTCCCGCCAGTACAGGTGGAAGTTTATCGTTGCTGATGTCACACAACCGATCCTGGGGGCCAATTTATTGCGCGCGTTCTCCCTGTTAGTCGATGTGCGAGGTGGTCGCATGGTCCCTGTGTCGGACCCACGCCCTGCCAGGCCGCAAAACCCGTCAACGCCCCTACAGCAACTCGTCGAGGTAGCTGAGATCAGCAACCTTTCGCAGTCCTGCTCATTGACAAACCAGGGTTGCTAAAGCCCCTGTTCGACAGGGCCGTGGTCCACCACATTCCCACCAAGGGCCCACCGGTACACGCCTGCGCGCGCCGTCTCCCGCCCGATAAACTGCGCATTGCACAAGATGAGTTCCAACTAGTGGAGGACCTGGGGATCGTCCAGTGGGCGGATAGCCCCTGGGTTTCCCCGTTACACATGGTGCCCAAAGCGTCCAGGGGTTAGAGACCTTGCAGCGATTACAGGCGTTTGAACGCAGTAACTACATCCGATTGGTATCCAGTCCCGTACATCCAGGATTTCTCGGCCCATCTGGGAAGGTGCGACCATTTTCTCGAAGGTCGACCTTATGCTAAAACGGCCACCATTACCCTTTTCGGCTTTTTCGAGTGGCTCAGAATGCCTTTTGGCTTGAAGAACGCAGGTCAGGCGTTCCAGAGGCTAACGGATCAGATCGGCCGGGATTTGTCGTTTATTTTCATCTACCTAGATGACATCCTGGTAGCCAGCCGCTCGCAGGCAGAGCATACCAAGCACCTCTGCCTACTTTTCGAATTACTGCATAAACAAGGGTTGCTGATCAACCCCGAGAAGTGCCAGTTTGGTCTGTGCTCCATCTCGTTCTTAGGGCCAAGTATCACCTCTCAGGGAGCGCAAACATTGCCCGAGAAAGTCGACGCTATCCGTCATTTCCCCAAGCCATTATCGGTCAAAGGCCTGCAGGAATTTATCAGGATGGTTAACTTTTATCACCAATTCGTCCCATCTGCAGCCGCCATCATGCGGCCGTTGTTCCAATGTCTGGCTGGTAAGCCCAAGGACCTGCTCTGGTCTGAAGAGGCACAGAAGATGTTCGATGGGGCTAAGACCGCATTGACCAACGCTACTATGCTGGTACACCCTAGGGCTTCAGCCCAAATGGCCCTCACCATGGACGCCTCCGACGTCGCGGTAGGCGCCGTTCTCGAGCAGCGGGCGGGTAATCGCTGGGTGCCGCTGGCATTTTTCAGCAGGCAACTGCGAGCCCCTGAAGTTAAATACAGCGCTTTCGACAGGGAGCTCCTTGCGCTTTACCTAGCAATCCGCCATTTTCGTTATTTCCTGGAGGGGTGCGCTTTCACTGCATTCACCGACCACGAGCCGTTAACTTTTGCCTTGTCCAAAGTTTCGGACCCTTGGTCTGCCAGACATCAATGGCACCTCGCCTACATTTCTGAATTACCATCTGACATTTGGCATGTGGCAGGCAAGCTGAATGTTGTGGCCGACGCATTGTCCCGTCCAGCGCTGCCCTAAGTTTCAGCGCTTAGTCTCGGCATTGATTATGAGGAGCTGGCAGCCGCCCAACGGGCAGATGCCGGTATGGAGATTTATCGCAATGCTGAATCAGGGCTGAAGCTGGTCATGGTGCCATGTGGCACCTCCGGCGTGCAAGTCCTTTGTAATATTTCCACCGGTAAAGCCCGTCCTATTATCCCGGTCGCTTGGCGACGTCGGATTTTCGACACCAGCCGCAGCCTAGCGCACCTGTCCATTCGCACCACCTCTGCCTTGGTCATGGCGAAGTTCGTCTGGCACGGGTTAAGGAAGCAGATTGCTGCATGGGCCCATTCCTGCATCCCATGCCAGAACTCCAAAATGCAGAAACATGTGCACCCGCCGGTCCAGGATTTCGCCATCCCAGACGTAAGGTTCCTGCACATCCATGTAGACCTGGTAGGTCATTTGCCTTGTTCGCGCGGGGCTGCCTACTTGCCAACTATCGTAGACAGGTTTACCAGGTGGGCGGAGGCAATCCCGTTGGCGGATATCTCTGCTGATGCATGCGCGAGGGACATGGTATCCCATTGGATCGTTCGTTTCGGGGTCCCCTCACATATTACCACCGATAGGTGGGCCCAGTTCACGTCTTCATTGTGATGTGGTATGGCACAGCTGTACGGCCCGAAGCTGCACCAGACTACCGCTTATCACCCGGAGTATAACGGGTTGGTTGAGCGGTTCCACCGGCACCTTAAGTCGGCATTAAAAGCCCAACTCACCGGCCCTGATTGGGTCGACCAGTTACCTTGGGTCCTCCTTGGCATCAGAACAAGGCCTAAGGAGGACCTCAAAACCTCCTCGGCCGAGTTGGTTTATGGCTCAGTTTTGCAGGTTCCCGGGGATTTCTTGCCTGTCCCTCCAGACCAGGAGGTTCCAACCTCACAGTTGTTGGCGGACCTTCGCGAGCTGGTGCGTGCTTTGGTCCCAGTTCCCACTTCCCGGCATGGTTCGTCTTCAGTGCATGTGCCTACTATGTTACGGGATTGTGCTTAAATTTTTCTCCGAAGAGATGCTCATCCGTACAGGGTGCTCAGTACTGGTGTTTCGACATTCACATTGGACATGGGTGGCAAGGAGGAGTTCGTCTCTGTGAGCCGCCTTAAGCCTGCACACATTGACGAGGATAGCCCAGTAACAGTGGCTACTCCACGGCGTAGAGGACGTCCACCTGCTGTTTTGCTGCTCTCTGCACCTGTTACCTCCAGTCCTGTTTTACCGGTCCCAAATGTTGCGCTTGCCCCATGGCCTCGGGCTATGCTTTCCGGTCCTACCGTCCGTTTACCCGTGCATTTCTGTACCGTGGATTTTGAGGGGGGGGGCATTTAGCGGCGCCTGCTAGCGCACGCAGATATCGAACCCAGCGTTCGGAAGCCGCGGTCACGTGACTGGGGAGGTGCTGTTGTTTTCACGCTGTTTTTCCCTTGCACGCGTTAGTTCAGCGCTGACCACCATTGTGGGCAGACATGTCTAATAAGCCTGTATGCTGGATGTTTGATTTTTGAACAAAGATCTGTTGGAAACTCCAGTAGTCGTTTCTCAGACCGCTAAACTGTTGTTTGCTCAAAATTCCAGCATTTGCAGTTCCGTCTGGTTCCAGGTTTTGGTGTTCTTTTTTAAATGTTGTCCATGCTTCCTAATTGACCACGTAGGCCTAATTGATAGGCCGATCGAAAAGTCAGTGAGCTAGGTGAGTCCATAACGCAGGGACTCAATCAATCAATCAACCTTTATTGTCATCTTGCAAGCAACAGTTGTACAGTACAAAATGAAAAGCAAGATGCAAGTAGGCAGACGTAGAAAAATTGTGTTGGGGCTGAGTGGGGGCAGAGTGAAGTGAAGTGACCTTGAGAGGTCTTATCAAATCAGAACAAATAATGATCATGGAAGCAAAAGTTGATCAAGAGTAGTGAGAGTGGGGAGAACGGATATCACACTATATCACGTGATATAGTGTTGTTTTGGATAGATGTAGTCTGGGGTTAGGTTAAGGAAAATATTGACATGAAGTGGAATGGTGGTAGAATATAATTGTTGAAGACCTGGACAATTCAGCCAACATTGATTAAGAATAAGAAATACTTGTAAAATGATGTTGCATGCGCTTCTTCAGTTTTGTGACCAGGAAGCCGATTGATCGTTGCTCCATGTTTTGTTGGAATCATCGAATCACGAAGCATAGATGGCCTTTCAGCCCATCTTATCCATGCCGACCATGATGCCTATCAATGCTAATCCAATTTACTTGTATTAGGCCCATATCCCACTTCAAGTCACCTATTCATGCACCTATCTAAAAAGCATTTCAGGCAGTTGTATATGCCTCCCCTGCCACCTCTGGTAACTCTTTTGAGATATTTACCACTCATCATGTGAAAAATATACCCCAAAGATCTCTTTAAAATTTTACCCCTACCAACAAAACTATGCCTTCTAGTTCTGGTCTCCTCTGGCCCGGGAGAAAGAATCTCTGCCATCTATACCCTACATAGTTTTATGAACCTTTATAAGATCACCCAGAGTTTCCTCTGTTCCAATGAGAATTAAATCAATCTATCAAAGCTCTTCTTCTCACTACAGATAACCATCGGCACTCTCTATTGCTACCAAATTATTATTGTGATCTGGCAACCAGATCTGTACTTGATACTCTTAAGCAACAGCAACAACTGCAACATGATACCCCATGTTGTGTGTGGGCATGTGGGCATTTTCAAGGCAGGCTGCGTACTAGCGTCAGATTTTTGATTTTTAATGGCTTCCCTTGACCCAAAATTGACATTTATTTTGTTTTAAAAAAGAGTTGTTAATTGAATCATTCCATTCCTCTGAAACCCAAGGCGTTGCACAAGACTCTCAGCATTTCTGGGCATTGCCTCGGCACCCTTGTAGTGGTGTTAGGGACATGAACAAATAGGCAAGAAATCTTATATTTAACATTGGAACTGACATTACAGTTTTGGCTGCCGTGCTGTGTTTGTAAAGACTAATTGTGTCTAAAGAGAGACTTAGTGATCCATTAGTGTGGCCCTGGTCTGTCAAGCAAAGCAAAATAAAAGGCTGGCTGACTAACACTCCTGTTGCTTCTCTCAGGTTATCTGATAAGGTACTTTGCATTACAACTGCTGTCACAATGCAAAACAGAGGGATTCAGCAACTTGAAACCCCAATGGGCCTTGCTAACTTGACGTGCCAAGGAGGTATTAAACAGAGGTGGACTGAATGAGGACTTCCCGTGGAGAACTGTGCTGGCGGGCCTTAAAAATGTATCTGAATTAATGAATGCAGTATCCTCCCACAAGCATCATCACTTGTACTGCAGGGCTTGCAAGTTTAATTGTTAAATGCATTGACTGCACACGAGATAGGCGGAGGAACAGGAGTCAAACTGCCAACATTCCATCCAGTGAGAGACATGAAACACAAGGAAACATATGTTCAGGGTTAGTTCTGAAAGGCTACTTGGAGCAACATAAAGGAGTCTAGTCTCCCTAAAGAAGAAGCAGCCAAACTTAGAATGTGGCAGAGTAGATTCATTGTGTTCGCCCAGTACCAAAACCAATTTAGTGTATTTTGTTTCTCGTAAAAAACATTATAGAACTAAACAAAATCTTGTGTGGTTTGCTCCAATGTTTCCCTGGAGGAGTTGCAGCTTGTTTCCATGCTGTAGTTTTACACATCCCCATAAAGAGTTGAATAATTACCAAATAAACTGGCATGTGGTTTTCCATTAAATCCTACATGGGAATTAACATGAGAATTAATCTGCCTTTTGCAAGATTAGAAAAGTATGGGAAAATGATATTGTTCACATACAAAACAGCTGTCTCTTTTACACACTTCCTCGCTCTATCCCGTCCTATTCCTGCTGAATATAATGTTGCATAAATAAATATTGGACCGTATGGGAAAACTGAGGACTATCTATGAAAGAGGTTGTTGTGCTAGGACCCCAAAAAATATTTAGAACAGTCTGGTAATTATGCCAGACATTTAGAGTTTTGACACAAGCCAGTTAAAACTGTACAAAGGTAAAACAGTGTGAAATGTTGCGATTAGTATCATAAACTCTCTCTTACATATCAACATTTGACAGACCAAATGCAGAGATCTGGAGATGTGTGTTATTGTAACACACTGATTTTGAATGCCATGGTTTTTGTTTCAAGTGTCACCAGACATGATTCACCTGCTGTGAATACTGAAATTGCTGAATTTGGAAAGATGCTACCAACTGAGGTAAATAGAATGGAGGGTTTATTATGTTGCATTTTCAATGCTTCTTGTAAGAACTTGTGCTGTTCACAACAGCTGTTGACAAACTGGCTGGTAATTGATCATGCCATGTAAATGACTGCTGTGTGCAACCTCACCACAGTTTATGCCTGAGAGAAAATGATACATTATGAGCAGAGGAATCTGGATGTTCTATTAAATGCTCCCACGCACTTCCTATGCTGTGTGTATTCCATGGGAGCAAGTACCCATAGATACTAAAGAACTGAAAAACAAGCTTTAAAAAAAGGCAGAAGCTTTATGCATGTTTTACATCAGGAAACATTGGTAGAGAGAGTGATGTGCCTTTGCAATAAAACAGTAACTTGTATTTAGAAGGCAGTTTTAATTACTTGTGCTGATGAAGGATCTTCGACCTGAAAAGTTAACTCTCTCGTTCCACAAATGTCATTTAACCTGCTGAATTGTTCCTGTATTTTCTAATTTTTAATTATTAATTAGTGATACATCAACAAGGGCTTCACAGGAGAAATATCAAACAGTATTTGACACTAATCCATTTAAGGATTTATTAGGGCAGATGTCTAAAATCTTGTTAAAGTATTGGATTTTAAGGAATGCCTTAGAGCAGAAAAAAACAGGTGGAGAGGCAGAGAAATTTAATAAGGCAATTTCAGATTGTAGGCTACGGCAGCTACAACCAAGGCTGTGCAATTAACATCCAGGATGTGCAAAATACTTACATTGCAGAAGAGAATAACCTTCTTCTTTGCCTGTTGACTACTTTGCTAGTTATAAAAAATAAGTTATTTTTACATTGGGAGTTTTATTGCAAGATTGATTGCTTTGGCGAGAAGGCAAGTATTAAAGCAAATGCAAGCATCACTATAAAAATGATACTGCTGTCATTCTCGGCTCATTATTGTTATTTGATTGTGGACATTTTGAACATCAGACTGCACTTGCCAAACCTGCAAGTAAAACATAATGGTTGTTTTGTTCTTCAAGTGGGGAATAAAGTTAGAATGATAGTTAGTGACACTAGAAATAGGCAGTGTATTATGAGATGGGGAAGGAAACAATTTAAATCCTGTAATCAACATTCTCAGTGCATATAAAAGAGGTTTCAGAACAGTGTGATAACTGTCTATGGTACTGTTACTCATGTGTCATCTAATTTTGATTCCACATTAGTATTTATTATTAGTTTTAATTATTCTAATCCCCTACCTTACCATCTTCTCTTGCTGGTTCCTCATCATTTCCCACTGTGTTTAATGAATGTTCACAGTAATACATGATGTGATTCTTTGGGATTAATTTAGTTTTACCAGTCCAAGGACAGCAGCATATAAACAAATGGCTGATGAGGTATGAACATTTTGGCAATTAATTTCCAACTATTAAATATGTTTCTCATTTTTTTTATCATTTAAATATTATGGGTATCAATTATTATACAAATTATAATGTAAAATCCTGAGGGAATAACTAAAAAAGTGTTCAGTAGGTTAGGCAGCATCCACAGAGAAAGATACAGTGAGCAATTTAGACAGAAAACTACGATAGAAATAGAAATATCAATACATGGATGCAAATAGATTTCTTGAATCATATGGGATTTATTACCCATTGTTTACACATCCTTAGGAAGGCAGAATGTCAATTAAATTCCTATTTTGATTCCCATACTCATTAAAATAAAGTTTATTTAGATTAACAATTAATTTGATGCAACAGAGTAAAAATTTAATTAAATCAAAAATAGGGAAGAATTTAGCTGGTGACCAATGTGCTGTTGTCAAAATCTACTCCGTTGACTCTTTTTCAGAGATTGGCAGATCCAGCCTCACCACTTCCCCTCACCGCTTCCTCCTCTCTGACCAGCTGCACCCGTTCAGTGGTTTGGTTTTTGATCAAGATCCCACCACCTGCAGCAACAGTTGCCTGAGATGGGTTTACTTGGTCACGTTGTTGCATGTATTCAGAGATTCACTAAGTCAGGAGGTGATGATATCTGGGTCAGTCTGCTCGGAGATGCTAATGTATTTCAGCTGCACTCTGAGATTCTCCTCAACAAATGGATCCCCTTGTATCTGAACTACCATGTCAAATGGAAAGAAAATGATTAATGTGTTAACTATAATGTCACAGAAACCATGAAAGCCATTTACTGTTACAAAACTAATGCAAATGGCAATTGTTGGTTCAATCTTCAAAGGTCAGCCTTAATGTTTTAGTTTTTTAAACATGTTCATATTATTAATTTTTTAGACATGGTCATTGCTGGCAAGGCTAGTCTGAAAAAGGTTCTCGACCTGAAAAGTCACCTATTCCTTTGCCCCAGAGGTGCTGTCTGACCCGCTGAGTTGTTCCAGCATTTTGTGCCTATCTTTAGTCCATTCCTTAATTGACTTAGAGAAGATGGTAGTGGGGTATCTCAAAAAATTGCATAAGTTCTTCATAGAACACTGGATTATTCTGGTCGCCATGCTGCAGGAAGGATATACAATCTTTGGAGAGAGTCCAGAAGAGGTTCTCCAGTATATTGCATAGTCTGGAGAGTATTAACTATAAGGAGAGGCTGGACAAACTTGTGGTGTTTTCTCCAGAACAGTGGAGGCTGAGGGCAACCTGATAGACGTTTATAAAATGTTGAGCGACATAGGGTAGACAGTTGGAATTATTTTTTCAGGGTGGAAATATTGAATGCTAAAGGGCATAGGTAAAAGGTGAGATGGGAACATTTGAAGAAAATATGTGAGACAATTTTTTTTTCCACAATGAATGGCAGGTGCCTGGAACATGCTACCAGGGGAGCTGGTAAAAGTAGACACCATAGCAATGTTTAAGAAGTATTTAGACAGATACGCAAACAGGTAGGGAATAGATAGACATGGATTATGTGCAGGCAGATGGATGGATGTGCATAAATGGCACAGACATGATGGGCTGAAAGACTGTTGTACAATTTTATATTCTGTGTTCCATAAAAGTACCCCTACAATAATGTTGAGAAGAAGTTCTAGGATTTAAAATCAGCAATGGTAAAGGAACTCCAATGCATTTCCAGTTCAGCAACTTGAGTAGAAACTGCAGGTTCCTGTGCACCCACTGCACTTGTCCTTCTTCGAGTTAAAGCTGCGAGGTTTGGGAGATGCTGATGGAGTCACAAGGGAGAAAAAATAATGGCATACACGGGAATAGAAATTCATATCTAATTCATAGCTAATGCTTTTTAAGTAAAACTGCCTGGAAATTGAATGATATAATATTTTTTTTAAGCACGGCATGTATTAAAATTGATTTCTCAGAGTAAATCATGCTTGCAATCATTTTCAGGTGTACTCAAACCAATCAAGAAGTATGTCTGGGGATAATCCAAATGAAACACTTGTCATTTTCCTGATGTGAGATACACACTTAACGACTTCAATCATGATGTAAATCACATCTCAGCCCATTCTAACAACTAGAGAACAATATTTGGCACTCTGTACCTGTCTCCTCAGTCACCCTATTCTATTTGAGTTTGGCTTGATTGTATTATGTTTAGAATTATCTCATTTGATTGGATCTGGATGGGTAGCAGGGAAAAGGCTGGAAACTATGGGACAGTGAGCTTAACATCTGTAATTGGAAAGTTACTAGAGACTATTCTGAGGGACAGGATATACATGCATTTCGAAGGACAAGGGCTGATTAGGGAGTCAGTATGGTTTTACACGTGGGAGGTTGGAGTGGGCATTGACCTTCCCGCCATTGAAGGGATCTACAAGAGTTACTGCTGTAAAAATGGAAATGTGGGCAGAACTACTTTTGCCTCTGTATAATGAGTGGTTTGCAATTCCTCTATGCCCATGGAAGAGAATTGCCTCCTTACAACCTGGTGAGATGATGCATATTTGTGGGCACGTGCCGGGTGGCTTCCCTCCTGTTCCTCACTGATTTATCCAAAATGTTGGAGATGAATGAAGTTGAATGATATTTTCATTTTCATATATGAGTGGAGGATTGCATGATGTGTGAGGTGATGAAAGAAATCAAATTTCACTCGTGGTTAATGATAGGAGAGAATGGGGGGCCTGGATTGAGTGACTGCATGAGCGTGTACACACCTATCTTTTGGCCTCTCTCCACTGGCTGCCTATTCAGTATAGGATTCGTTTTAAAATTCTTTTATTTACTTTTAAATCCCTAAGTGGTCTTGCCCCGTCCTACCTATCTGAGCTTCTTCACCCTTATTTGCCCTCCCGCTCTCTCAGGTCAGACGATCAGCTGCTCCTGATTGAGCCAAAGACTAAGCGGAAGCTCAGAGGGGACCGTGCCTTTGCTGTGTCGGCTCCGAGATTGTGGAATGAATTGCCTCTGCACGTTAAACAGGCCCCTTCTCTAGCTGTTTTTAAATCACTCCTGAAGACATATCTATTCTCCATGGCCTTTGTAGACCAGTGAGGTGTTGAATTGTTTATTAACTTTATTTGCTTGGTTTTGCTGCGTTGTTCGTACTTGTGTTTTATGTTTTTTTTTAATTTATTGTTTGGATTTTTGTATGTAATTTATGCGCCTCGTGTTAGTTGTATGTTCTGTTGTTCTGCCTGTTTTATGATGTCTAGCTTGTTTTCTTTTTTCTGTACAGCACTTTGGTCAGCTTTGGTTGTTTTTAAGGTGCTTAACAAATAAAGTTATTATTATTATTATTATTATCTTGGACAATAGCATCACTGGAGCTCTGCAGCTCACCTTGGTGCACTGTGTGATTTCTTTACATTTGTTGTGGCATTCAGTCTTCTGCACAAAGCGACTCAGTGTAACAACAGAAGTTACGAAATAAAAACAAAATGCTGGAAACACTAATTTGGTTAGGTGACATTCGTGGAATGGGAAATAGAGTTAAGGTTTCAAGGCAAAGCTCCTTTGTCAGACCTGGGACAGGAGTTTTTATTCTGTTTCTATTTGAGATTTTCAGCATCTGTATTTTTCGATCTTCACCTAAAATGTGATGTTCAACCATATGAGCTTCTTCCTGGCATGGAGCAGTTCTGTGCTCTCCTCACTCTCCTGGTTTGCTGCTGCCCGGCTGCCATGACGAGTTTGTGTTTATGAGCCAATGCTTTACTCCGGTGGCAGTGCAACGCTGTGTTGGAAAAGTCACAGGTAGCATTTGACCATTCATTTGGGGAACCAAACATTTTTGTCACTAAAATAAACATGCAGTCTGTTATGTTTTGTTGCCTTGAAGTCCATGTTTAAAATAAATAAATAAAGAGACAGCACTTTGTGTCGTAGTTCTCTTTTAATAGTTCCAACTAATAATGGCTTCAACAGACTTCTCATTCTGCATCTGTTCCCGCTCCTTAGATCACACAACTTCATTACATCATATATTTAATTTGCATGTCTCAACACAGTTTCAATTGTAACAATATAACACAGTCTAATCTCCAGACATTTGCATCTCTTTTATGGAAAATGTTGATTATGATTCACAATTGGTATATTAAAGTGATATTATGCTTCCTGTAAGTTGGATGATATGGTTCCATGTATTTAACTTGTGCATGCTTGAAATATACAGATTAGGTCATCAATTTGAATGCTTTGTTATCTGTCCTAATAAACTGAGCAACATATCTGCATCTAAATTCTGTCCCTGCATGGAAAGTCAAGTGTGATTTGTGGAAAGAAGTATAATAATTTTATTAGTGAAAGGATCAATTTGTAGCACCATTGGCATGTTGACCAAGTTCTAGTGATGTAATTCTTGGCATTTACTTTCCTAATCACCATTTCCCATTATGGCTTCATGTCTGTCTTGGATGGACTTTTGGGCTCCCAGTATGCAATACTTTTCTATTGACCTTCTCTGTGGTAGGAATGTCCAGGCCAATGCCTGAGACTAGGAATCAACTGTCATTCTTCTCACCCCCCATCCTTGTGCTCCCAAAGCTGCACAATAGCAGTGATTGTAGTTGGTAAGAACTGCAAGCATGGTTTTAATCAGTGATTTATATTGTTTTAAGTCCACAAATTAGTGGAGGTGTGTGCATAAAATTATTTTATTAATGCACTGCTTCAAACAGTCAGATGCTAAATTGTGATATTTTAGCATTATATACAATTACATTTCTAACCCTTGAATGTAAAGTATGTTAGTCGAGAGTGCACTATCACAATTGCATTAATGTCAGGAAACATTCAAAATATTAGACCTCAAATTGCTTTAAATAATCTTGTGGCACAAGGACTAAAAAAAAACGAAATTTGTGGACTGATTCCATCTTGTGGACTGATTCCATTCTTTTTACATTATTTGTATCATCACTTTTCTGTGACAATTTTGATGTAAATTAATCTATTGGTCAATAGATTTAACAATGTAAGGCAACATTAGGGCAGAATACCAAAATCTTTGTCTAAGATTCATGTCTTCATAAATGTCAATGAAATGCTGATATATTAACCTAAATTGGTGTGGACCGTTATCAGCTTTGATGTCTTTAATAAAGGAAGGACATTCAACTGTCCAACACTTATTCAATCTTAGCTGTGGGAAAAGTTGCTATTCAGCAAAAAGGAGTGAAGTTTAAGAACAGCAATGGCAATCAATAGCATTACAATCTCTGTGGAGTGAATAATCTGGCTTTGTACTTTTGCATATCTAACATGCCCGAAGCAGTTTGAAAAACTTCTGTTCATTGTGTTTTGAATATCATTGTTCCTGACAGTGCCAGGAGCATGAATTTGTCCTGAGCCACATGTTAAAAAGGCAATATAGTTAAAGTACATGTTGTACTATGTTTCCAAAATGTTGATCTTGTAACTTCAATGGAACCTAATTTCACAGGTGTATTACAACATGTGGCGGCTGTTACTACTCTACACGTTTCTTGCATCAAACTAGGACAAATTTTAACCCAATGTTGTGATTCTGCTGTGGGAATAACCAAAATAACCGAACGGAGTGCTGAAAGTGGTTAACTTGGAGTAGTTGTGTTCCAGATCTGCCAGAATGAACTCTTGGCATCTAGCACTGCGAATACAGTTGCCTCAGCCATCAGCGCTGCAAACCCGTCCACAGTGCGCATGGGATAGTGAGGTTGTTTAATTGCTGTTTTTAAGTCCTTAGGGTAGATGCAGATCCATATCTCGTCTTTATTCTTAGTTGTAGCCACGACCATGGTGGAGACCCAATCTGAAAGGTCAGCAATGGGAGCAATCACACCTAGAGACATCATTCTGTTAAGTTCACTTTGAATGTGGTCCCGCATAGCATGGGGAATCTTGTGAGCTGGATGAACACCTGGAATTGCCTCAGGGTCAATGGTAATCATGTACCTGACAGGCAACCTGCCCAGCATATAGTCAAACAAAATCTTGTATTGTGTCAGGATTTGTTGGCTAAAGTCACAGGCTATAGTCAGATGACAAACAGAAGGGCTGTCACAGGCTATAGTCAGATGACAAACAGAAGGGCTGAAAGAGATAAGACCCAGGTCTTGACATGCGTTGACACCCAGTAGAGATGTCACATTTTCACGAACCACATAGAAACTCAGGTTTTGGACACGTGAGTTAAGACAACAGTGTTACTCAACTTGGCCGATAGGGTGCACTGGACCTCCTGCAAATGGGACAAGGGAGGCAGCCATTGGAGTAACAATCTCTGTTTTCATAACTTTTTAAACATAGCTCGGTACATGACATTGCACCTGGTGCCAGAATCAACCTTCAGATAAAAGGTCTTGCCATTAACAAGCAAAGCGACCTTGGGGTCTAATTGTTTATGCATTAAATCAGACAAGGAATGTAAATCGATGTCAAAACTTTCGCCAGCAGCCTGCAAATCCATGGGAGCTGGTTGTCTTGTTTGAAGTCTGTTGCTACGTAAATGGCAGCATTTAAAGAAATTATTTATTTTGTTGCAAAATGAACATCATTTCCCATATGCAGGGCAATGGTCACGAACAGCAGCATGTGAACCCTCACAGTTAAAGCAATTGTCTTTCAGTCTCAACTTGATAAAGGTATCAGGCACTTGAGGAAAACGGGGAGAGATTTGATAAGACATACCAGCAACATTAATTTCACGACCAGCAGAGTGTCCCAAGAATTTTGTGTGAGTGTTAGCCATTTCAGCAATGTGACAGCGGTTTTCAGCAGTCTCTAGACAAGGTCAACATCCGGCAGTAACTCATCGCGTAATTTATCATTGCGGATGCCATAAATCAGACGGTCATGGACAAGGCTATCAAATATATCCCTGAAATTGCATCGATTGGCAATATGCTTCAGTGCACTGACAAACATCTCCACAGGTTCTCCCTATCTCTGGCTTCGGGAAAAGAACAAATGCCGCTCCATGACTAAGTAGGTAAGTAACTCACATAACTGTCGGAATTTGCATAGTAGGCAGTCAGGTTCTCGGATATATTCAGCAGGAGCGATCTGGACACCAGCCGGGTCAAATCTAGCCGATTCATAGTGAAATCTTCTGGCACGATGAGCAGCTTCTGTGCCTGCTAGATTAAGAAGAATTGATGCTCAAACACCGGGAACAGCAGTAGGGTGAGCTGTTTCAATGTAGATTGAGAAATCCTCTTCCAATACACACCACCGTTCTGCAAGATCCTCATCAAATACCAGGATCTCTGGTTTTCTGAGAGCAGAAGTCATTGCAATATCACTGGAGAAAACAACAAACTAAAATAAAAGCAATATAATTAAGTAAGGATTGAGTGTGTACCATGTTGTGATTCTGCTGTTGGAATAACCACTCACGCCATGATTAAGGTCCAAAGACTTTATTAATGTTACAGCATAGGTAACTTCATACTAGCACGTTACTCGAAAAGTGTGAGAACAAGGCAGGGAAGCTTTCTGTTAAATGGTGGGCTAGCTACAAAGTATGACTCATAACATGAGTGACACTGATCTACACCAAATAAATGCATTCAATTCTCAGTTTCACCTAAAAGTGCTGAGGAGGACCATTCATTTATTAGAAATTAAAATATCACTCCGTAGCAGCAGGAATTGCTGCTTTGAGTTCAAGGATAAAAAGCTTGCTTGGGCAAGACATTACTTTTGTAACTAATTACTGTTTCATGTGATACGAGTGCTTGAAGATATTAATGAGTGCAAAAGATTGAAAAAAATTAATTTCCCAGTACTGAATATATTCTATTAATGGGGAGATGCTGCTATTTGCATGTACATGCGGGATTGGAGCTTGCATGTTGCCTTTGAGAAGTTTACTAATTCACAGCATCAGTGGGTTGCCAGGATATGGCATGGGATGTGTTTGGCAACACTCATTCAGCTTAGCTAATGACTCCTTTATTTCTTCTTGCAGAAAAAGGCAACATGTAATGGGAGGCAGAAACATCTAAGCTGTGAAATCTATATTTCTTCTGGATGTTAAGAAAGCTTGGAGATGAATTATGAAGAAACAGAGGAAATGAACAGAGTAAGATCAGTTTTCAAGAAATTCATTGTTAGTGTCATTTGATTATTATTCTTTACTTCCTAATATTTGTTATTTTGCTTTATCATAGATCAAAGAGCAGGGAAAGCAGGGAAATATCCAGCTTTCATTGAGTTTCATACCGCACCTATAACACAGTCATACAGTAATAAGCACCATAATACATAAATCCAATGGTGTCTTTCAGTGAATAACTATATCTAGTGCATAATGTATCTTTTAGAACCTGCTTGTAATTATACTTCGGTAGCTAATTATTTAGTCCTCAAAACATCTATATTACTAAAAGTCTGTTCTTGACCGGTTTTGGCAATCTGTGCTGCGATTTCTGAGAGAACGCCGCAACCTATGGCCGTCACTTTTGGCCACCTCGCTCAGAGCTCCCCTCCGCCGCATATGTGCCAAGGATTTCTCCAGTCGATGAAAAATGACAGAGATATTAATGATTTTACAAAATTCCCCATTCTCTCTGCTGCCCCCGCTGGCAGCAGGGGGGATGGACTATAAAACCAGGAAGTGGTGTACCTCAATTAGTCTGCAAGCTGGAGGAAGGCAGAGGGTCACGTTTCTCTGAGCTGTGAATAACACTGAACACATGTCCACACAACTGTGAGTAAGTGCCCATAATGTGGTTTGAAAATGAAAATGTGGTTAAAGTAAAAAAGTACTGCCTGCAAATGGTTGTTTGGGGGGGTTTGGGTTGAAATAAAAAGGCACTCTCCCCCCCCCCCCCCTCCTCCTCCTCCCCCCTCCCCCCCCCCCCCCCCCCCCTCCTCTCCCCCCCCTCCTCCTCTCCCTCCTCCTCCTCCCCTCCCCCCCCCCCCTCTCCTCTCCTCTCCCCCCCTCTCTTCTCTTCTCTCCCCCTCTCTCTCCCCCCCCTCTCCTCTCCCCCCTCTCCCCTCCCTCCTCTCCCCCCTCTCCTTCTCCTCCTCCCCCTCCCCCCTCTCCTCCCCCCTCTCCCCCCTCTCCTCTCCCCGACTCTCCTTTCCCCCACTCCTCTCCCCCCTCCTCTCCCCCCCCCTCTCCTCTCCCCTTCTCCTCTCCCCCCCTCTCCTCTCCTCCCCCCCCTCTCCTCTCCACTCCCCCCTCTCTCTCCCCTCTTTTTCTCCCCTCCTCCTCCCCTCCCCCCCTCCCCCACTGTCCCTCCCCCAAACCCCCCTCCCCTCCACACACCCCTACCCCTTTCCCTCCACCCCTCCCCTCCCTGCTCCCCACCTCTCCCCCTCCCCTCACCACCTCACCCCCTCTCTCAGCACACACCCTCACTCCCCCTCTCCTCTCTCTCTCCCCCTATCCTCTGCCCCCTCTCCTCCTCCCC
This sequence comes from Leucoraja erinaceus, assembly GCF_028641065.1. Lineage (NCBI taxonomy): Eukaryota > Metazoa > Chordata > Chondrichthyes > Rajiformes > Rajidae > Leucoraja > Leucoraja erinaceus. Next base: position 34,461,034 of record NC_073388.1, read on the forward strand.
CCCCCCTCCTCCCCCTCTCCTCTCCCCCCTCCTCTCCCCTCTCTCTCTTTCTCCCCTCTTTGTTTCCCATTCCTCCCCTCCATCCCCTCTTCCACCATCCCTCCCCTAAACCCCCCTCCCCTCCACACACCCCTACCCCCTTCCCTCCACCCTCCCTGCTCCCCCCACCTCTCCCCCTCCCCTCACCTCTCCCCATCCCCTCACCTCTCCCCCTCCCCTCACCTCTCCCCCTCCCCTCTGTCCCCTCCCCCTCGCCTCTCCCCCCTCTCTCTCCCCCTCACTCTCACACCCTCTCTCTCTCCTCCCCCCTCCACCCCCACCTTTCCCCTCTCACCCACCCTCCCTCTTCTCCTCCTCGCCACACCCTCTCCCTCTTGCCCCTCTCTCTGTGTCTCTGCCCCTTCTCTCTCTGCCCTCACTCTCTACCCCCCCCCCCCCCCCCTCTCTAGATGTGACTGCAAGTTGGGGGCTATGCGTCAGTAGATAGGGTGGTTATGGGGTAAAAGGAGCAAATTAATAATATTAATATAATATCAAGGGGGGTAATTAGCGTGAGTGCGGGGGGGGGGGGGGGATAGTTAGTGTGTGTGATGCTGCATGCCGCCTCCCCCCCCCCCCCCACAACCGCACGTTGGGGGAACAGACCCAACGGGTCTGCACTTGGCCTAGTAATTCTATAAATGTTAGAAATGTGAAGTAGAAAGAAAAAAGAGATGATGTGGCTGATCATCTGATTTTGTTGAGGTCATATTGAGTTCACAAAGCCAAGTCTACTTGGGACAATATGACGTCACATAAGTCACATGGATAGCAAACAATGAGTGTCAAATAATGTGTTTTTGGATGTTTCTAGTGTAGTTGACAAACCATGCCCATGCATGTGTTGAATGTGCTGCTTGGAGGATAAAAGTACTCCAGGATCTTTAAGTGGTGTATCATGGTGGTGCTCTAATATATGATTGAGCCAGAATCAAATGGCTAATGTAAAAAACAGTGGATGGAGGTTACAACTTGTATCATACCTCGTTAAGTAACAACCCTGTCTGCTTCTAAAGAAATAGTGAGAACTTGGGATGTGCTCAGGAGTTTATAGACTTTCCTACCAATTGGATAACTAAAGCCTTGCATGTGCCCTGCATACATATTATGCATTGGTTTAAATTAATGAAAGCACTTCCAGATTGCATTAGGTTGTGTGAGCACATCAGGCTTGAAATCATCCTTAGCTTTTGTATTTAATGGTAGGTTGACTCTCACCATTTTATTAATTCTAGGTGTCAACAAATATATAAAAGGGAAAAAAAATGTTGTCCCATTCCTTCTCTCCAGAGATGCCGCCCGTCCTGCTGAGTTATTCCAGTATTTTGTGTCTATCTTTGGTTTAAACCATCATCTGGACTTCCTTCCTACACATGTTGCCCATTGTTGGATTAAAGTTCTCTCTTCACTAAAACAATCCCATTGTCTCTGCTCATTTTGTCCACCCTTTCACGTCCAAAATACCACTCCAATGTCATCCTGTCAGGAATATCAAGATTATCTAATAGGTCAACGGACACAACTCTCATTGTAATTTCAAGCAAGGACATTTTTCCACAATAGATGTCTAAAAGGCATCTTCATGACATGAAAGCACAGTTTGATAATAATAATATTGAATGGGATATCGTACATTTCTATGTTTAATTTCATGCCCAAGATGTGATACAAAGATTAAATTTCATGTCAAATTGAAGTAAGATTTTATAACCTCAAGTAGTTAGAGGAATGGTTGAAGATTATGTGGCAATATTTTGAAGTGTAAGGTATTATACCATGGAAAATTGCTATTCAGCTCCCTCAACATAAGTTTGTATTTAATTGAAACAGTCGGCCATCAGCCCCTTGTGCTTGTTCTGCCTTTCAATAAGACTATGTGTCTCAGCATACTAACATACTGTGTATGCGTGTGGTACACCAGCTGCACAGCGGCTCAGAGGAAAGTGCTCCAGAGGGCCATTGACAACGCCCAGAGGATTGTCGGCTGCCCTCTCCTTACCTTGGAGGACTTACACAGTTCCCGCTGCATCAAAAAATCCCAGAGTATCATAAAGGACATTTCCCACCCCGGACACTCCCTGTTTGAACTTTTGCCGTCAGGCAGACGGTACAGATCTACAAGGACAAGGATGAACAGACTAAAAAACAGTTTTTACCCCACTGCTATAAAAGCACTAAATGTAGCCGCCAAGGAACGCAGGGGCGATACATACTAAGGGACTGTGGTACATTTGGATAAAATTTGTTCAACTGTGAAATCGACAGAAGGATGGAGGGTTGGGTGTTTATGCGTGCTATTTTCGTGATATTTATTTTAGTTGTTTATCTTTTAATATTTTATCTTGTATGTATCGTTAGCTTTTAGAAATGTTTGAATGGTGCACTGACTGGCCGACATTTTTAAATTTTGTTGTACATGGTTCATGTTACAATGACAATAAAGAAACTATTCTATGGTTGATCTTTTACCTCCACAACATCCTCCTGTGCTGAATCTTTAATCTATTATTTTACAATATTACAAAAATTTGGATCCTACAGCACAGAATGACTCCTATTGACTCACCGCCTTCATGCCAACTGTGATGCCAATCCACCTTAATCCCATTTACCTGTAATAGACCCATATCCTTCTCTGCACTCTAAATACCTGTCCAAATGCATTTCAAACATTGTAACTATCTGCATCTACCACCTCCCCAGGAAGCTCATTGAAGATTGCCACACTCTATGTGAATACTTTACCCCTCAGATTGCCTTTAAATGTCTACCCTCTCACCTTAAACCAATGTCCTCTACTAACTCCACTGCCCTGGAACAAATGGCTCTGACTGTCTTTCTTATCTACGCCCCTCATGGTTTTATAAACCTCTATAAGGTCTCCCTCAGCCTAATATGCCAATCTCTCATAACTACAACCTTTGATCCCTTCTGCACTCTCTCTGTTGCCACCTTATCCGGTAGGCGGCGCGACTCTGGTCAGCAGCGGCCTCTGCAGCCTGTCCGCGTTTTTATTATGTTTTGTCTATGTTTATATGTAGTTTTTGTTATTTTATGTTGGAGGTGTGTGTTCCCGGGGGCATGGGGGGGGGGGTGGGGGTGGAGGTGGATTTCCCAGGGGGGGGGAAACTGTTTGAATTTTCCGTCAGGCAGACTACAGAGACCCGACCAAGGATCGTCAGGTCTCAGTTGTCAGTTGGGGCTGCAACGAGGAGCGGCCTCCAACAGAAGAAGCCGGGGACTCTGGTGCCGACTCACCTCACTGTCGCGGAGCTGGCCGAGTCCGGAGAGGGGTACACTGTGAAATGGAGCGGTGGAGGAGCAATGCCGCTGCCGCTGCTATTTGCTGCTGATGCGGAGTTGTTTATCTGCTATTTTATCTTGTATGTATCGGAGCTTTTAGAACCGGGATGCCCGCACTGTCCCTGGAGGGACATTTTTAAAATTTTTTGTCAGGGCTCCTGCATGTTACAATGACATTCTCCAAACCGATTCTTGTTGATCGGGGTCGAAACATCCTCCTGTGCTGAATCTTTAATCTATTATTTTACAATATTAAAAAAATTTGGCGGCTACAGAACAGCCGCGGGACTCTACGAGCGCAACGCCGGGTGCTCTAACACCAATCAGTTTAATCCCATTTACCTCGTAATACCCGGCGTGGCATTAATGGCCGCGGGACTCTAAATCTGTCCATCGCCAGCCAATTGTAACTATCTTGACTCTGACCACCTGAGGGGGAGAGTGCAGTGGAGATTGCCACACTTTTTTTTGAATACTTTACATCACAGCGATTGTGAAATGTCTACCCTGTCAAATGTAAAATGTCCTCTACTAACTCCACTGCCCTGGAACAAATGGCTCTGACTGTCTTTCTTATCTACGCCCCTCATGGTTTTATAAACCTCTATAAGGTCTCCCTCAGCCTAATATGCCAATCTCTCATAACTACAACCTTTGATCTCTTCTGCACTCTCTCTGTTGACTATTATCCTCCCTGTAATATGGCAATCAGAAATATACCCAATGCTCCAATATCTAACGCATGTTTTATACAGCTGCAGCATGACATCACAAATCTCAAATAACATACAGCATGTCCCTGCATCACAATAGTTCAGGTAATGGAAGGTCATCCTTATTTGTTTGGACACACTAGAGGCAGGAAACATGTTCCAGATGTTGGGGGAGTCCAGAACCAGGGGCCCACAGTTTAAGAATAAGGCGTAAGCCATTTAGAACAGAGACGAGGAAACACTTTTTTCTCTCAGAGAGTTGCGAGTCTGTGGAATTAGGATTAGGAGATTAGGAGACAAAAGCTGCACACTATAACCATATAACAATTACAGCACGGAAACAGGCCATCTTGACCCTTCTAGTCCGTGCCCAACACGTATTCTCCCCTAGTCCCATATACCTGCGCTCAGTCCATAACCCTCCATTCCTTTCCCGTCCATATAACTATCCAATTTATTTTTAAATGATAAAAATGAACCTGCCTCCACCACCTTCACTGGAAGCTCATTCCACACAGCTACCACTCTCTGAGTAAAGAAGTTCCCCCTCATGTTACCCCTAACCTTCAGTCCCTTAATTCTGAGGTCATGTCCCCTTGTTTGAATCTTCCCTACTCTCAGTACCCCAAAAGCTTATCCCCGTCCCTTGAACCGCTGTCAATCCCTCTCATCATCTTTAAAGACCTCTATCAAGTCCCCCCTTAACCTCTAGGCGCTCCAAAGAATCAAACTCCCGGACCCATCCAGTTTTTCCCATCTTTTCAAAATGGCGTTTATTCAGTAATGTGGCCCCTGAATCTTGAACTCCCCCACAATCACTATGTTGCCTGCATGTGCTTAGTAATCCTAATATCTGTTACTAAACTCCTCTCTATATTTGCTCTTCCAATTCTCGCTCCCCATTTGGCGGTCTATAATACACCCCTCTAGGTGTGCAATGCTCTAGGTGTGATCTACAATGCTCTAGGTGTGGTTGCACCAGGGCCCTGTACATCTGCAGAAGGACCGCTTTGCTCCTATACTCAAATCCTCTCATTATGAAGGCCAACAAGCCATTAGCTTTCTTCACTGCCTGTTGTAACTGCATGCTTACTTTCAGTGACTGATGTACACAAAAACACCCAGGTCTCGTTGCACTTCCCCTTTTCCTAATCTGACACCATTCAGATAATAATCTGCCTTCTTGTCCTTGCCACCAAAGTGGATAATCTCACATTTATCCACATTATATTGCATCTGCCATGCATCTGCCCACTCACCCAACCTATCCATGTCACCCTGCATTCTCATAGCAACCGCTTCACAGTTCACGCTGTCACCCAGCTTTGTGTCATCTGCAAATTTGCTAATGTTATTTTTAATTCCTTCATTAATATAAATAATTAATATATATTGTAAATAGCTGTGGTCCCAGCACCAGAACATACGGGACCCCACTAGTTACTGCCTGCCATTCTGAAAGGAACCTGTTAATTGCTACTCTTTGTTTCCTGTCTGCCAACCAATTTTCTATCCATGCCGATATCCTACCCCCAATACCATGTGTTCTAATTCTGCCCACTAATCTCCTGTGTGGGACCTTATCAAAGGCTTTCTGAAAGTCCACTGGCTCTCCCTTATCCATTTTGCTTGTTATATCCTCAAAAAAATTAATGGGGCATGTTGGTCAGTGTGGGCAAGTTGGGCTGAAGAGCCTGTTTCTACACTGTATGACGGTATAAACATTCGCCAATATATATATATATATAATTGCTCCTACCTCAGTTTTAGAATAAAACTAGACTAAGTGGGTCCTGTTGGGTCCCATGTTCACATGGGAGAGCTGGTCCCCCCAACGCATTATTCCACCTCTCCACCAATACCAATATTGGTCCGCCAGTAACCTCTTCAAAAAATTCAAGAACTAGTTAAACATGGACCTTCAGTGCACAATCCTGGAGCTCTAGTATGGGTGTTGTGGGCTGAAGGGACTGTTTTACAGAGGACTAGTATGGACATTGTGGGCCAAATGGATTCTTGGGCTGGCAGCTCAGTCACGCGGGCCTGGTGGGCTAGCAGCTCAGTCACTCGGGCCTGGTGGGCTGGCAGCTCAGCCACTCGGGCCTAGTGGGCTGGCAGCTCAGTCTCTCACCCTGGTGGGCTGGCTTCCCTAAGTCACTATCCTGTCCGGCTGGTGGGCTGGCAGCTCAGTCATTCTCTGGTGGGCTGGCAGCTCAGTCTTCTTTGAACTTATGGTGGGCTAGGCAGCCGACTCCCTTACTCACGGCTGGTATCCTTCTCCTTGCTGAATACCATGGAAAATAGGCTGGCAATATCTCACTCACGGCTTTGGGTGGGCTGCAGATTTGACTCACTCACGACTGGTCTAAGGACCACACATACCCCACGTTATCCTCCTATCACACACTCACACCCTCCATCACACACACACATTGCATCTCACAGACACACACACTCCATCACACACTCCTCACACACCTCCATCTCTCACACACACTCATTATACACAACCTCCATCTTTTACACACACACAGCCTCCATCTCACCATGGTTCTTTCCGATTTTTACTATTTCCATCTCACAGGCACATAAAGATTCTGTACTCTTAACATTCACCTTTAAATGTACTCCATTTCTCACACATCTTTCCCATAAAACAACTGTCACATTTACTCCTTTTAAATCCTTTCTTGAATCTCCTCAAACGCGTTTTCCAAATCAAAATCTCAACACTAGGTCCGGTTCTGACCCTCTCCATAATTATATTGAAACTAATGGTATTGTGATCACGTCCCATTCAGTCCCCAAGCAGCACTCTGCCACCTGACCCCGTCTCAATTCCTAACAGAGGCACAGTGCGCCCCTTTTCTAGTAGGTGCTTCTATGTATTGCAGCGAAAAACTAGCACAGTGCGGACCAACCCTTCAATTCAGTTCAAGCTGCACAGTGCAGACTCACAGTTCAGTTCACTCACAGCGTAGACTCACAGTTCTAGTTCTGGACTCAACTCTTACTCACAGTCTTCTGGGGCGACTGACTCATGTCTGCTGATTGTCTGCTAAACATTCATAACTTTTTTTATTATTTCACCGATTGGAAAAAACCGTGGGGCGGTTGGAGGAGAGGAGGACGGTGAGTAAAAAATATCATAGCGATATAGGGTAGCATTTTTTTCTAAAATGTATTTACAACATAGATAGGAAGTGGTCAAGATGTGACTTTTAGTAATAGTATAGATACGTAATACATGCTCTCTGCAATACCTCCGTAACACACAGGAGGCCATTTCATCAATGCTAACATACAGAGCAATTCTATTCCCCACATTTGTTTCTGCATCTAAAACTGTTTAATGTGTCATTCTTAATTGTTACTCTATGTCGTGCTGTTATTTGCGAGTGGAGGACCAAAAACCAAATTCCTTGTGGAGCACCAACGCAAATTCCTTGTATGTGTACGTAATTGGCCAATAAACATATTCATTCATTCATTCTATATTCCCATCAACTTCCACTTGATGGTACCATTTACTCACACATTTGGGACACCTTACAGTGGCAATTACCCCATCGACCAGTATGTCTTTGGAATATGGTAAGAAACCAGCCCTATGCAGTCACAGGAAGAACAAAAAAAAATCATCCACACAAACGACATCCATAAGCCAGATTGAACTTGGGCTGCAAGAGCTGTGAAGCACCAACTAATAACGGTACCGCTGCTCTCCAAAACATTTGACTGCAAAATAACCAATTCATTTAGCCGTTTGAATCATTTATTAATTATAATCAAGGTCATCAATATAACAAGTTTATATTCTTCATTTCTCTGCACACGCTGCGGACAACTGTAGTTTCTTATTTTTATTTTATATCAATTGCCAAACAACAATATTTTATAAGTGTTCCATTTTTTTCCATCCTTTTCCTAATTCAAACTGTTTTAATTGTTTTGTAAATTAATCTTGAGGGAGTACCTGATGTACAGTGGGTCAAAAAGCAAAATATACAAAGGCAACGTAAATGTCTAAATATGATTCAATAGCTAGATATGTTTTAATCTGGAAGCACATGAACTAAATGAAGCAAAATAAAATTGTTTTGGTAATTTGAGGTCTGGGAATTACTTAAGACTTCCGTAATGTCTTCTACAAATCTATTGAGATGCAATCCATGTACATTAAAAAGATAGAAACAAAATGCCGTAGTAACTCAGCAGGACAGGGAGTATCTCTGGTTAGAACAAATGGGTGAGTTTCGGGTCAAGACCTTTCTTCAGACTCAGTAAAAGAGATAGGGTTTATTTGCAAGGCAGCACGGTGAAAACTATTTCCATATTTGGAATTCAAAACCTCTGGTTGCAGATCCACAAACTGAATCTTCCAGAATATCTGTGTCACTGTTATATTGTTGTTAAACAGGACCATCATGTTATCAAGAACACCATGTCCATGCCTAAAGCAGGACTTGTTTTTACATGCAATAGTGCTATGTTAACTTATCAATACATTTAAAGAAAATCACCCTCTTTGTCAATTTGAAATGTCCTCACAAAAGGATTGTGACATACAGTTCACAAGAGGTAATATTTATTTGTCAGACAGCAGGCTCATTACTTGTTGAGACTTTAAGATGGTTGATCAGAAAAGAAGGAATCAAATCATCTCACAGGTAATTATACCAGTACATTAAGGAGCATATGGCATGACAGATTCAGGAAACTCCTTCCAGCTGGGATAAGTCTGTCACAGGTCCTGCAGAACTTTTATTTAAAGCAATTAATAATGTTCCAAGTCATCCAAGATGCATCCCAGGAGAAGAATTAATATTCTTATTTTTGTATACTAAAATTAAATTGTGCATATGGTTCTAATTGTATTGTAGTTCCTTCCTGGGGCACCATTTTTTGTGGATATGGCAACAGACAACATGTTACCTGCATCACCAGAGGGGAGAGAACACTTGATCATTGTTATACTACAATCAAGAATGCGTATCGCTCTGTTCCTCGTGCGGCTGTGGGACTATCTGATCATTGTTTAGTTCACATTATTCCGACCTACAGGCAGAAACTAAAATCTGCTAAGCCTGTGGTCAGCACAATGAAAAAATGGACAAGCGAGGGCATTGAAAACCTAAAGTACTGATTGGAATGTGTTCAGAGAAGCAACCACAAGCCTCGATTAATGTACAGACACTGTGACATCATATGTCAGCTTTTGTGAGGACAGTTGCATTCCCACTTGGACCTGGATCAGGTTCAACAATGCCAAACCCTGGTTTACAGCAGAATTCAGACAGCTCCGCCAGTCTAAAGATGAGGCCAACAGGAGCGAGGATGCAGACCTCTACAGGCAGGCCAACTACAAGCTGAGAAGAGGGATCAGAGCTGCCAAGGAAAGGTACTCTGAGAAGTTGAGGAGCATGATCTCAGCTAATGACTTCTTCAACGTAGAAGGGCTTGCAAGAAATCACCAGCTACAAGAGGAAAACCCCCCACTATTTGGACAATCGTCAGCTGACCAATGACCTGAACGAGTTCTACTGCAGGTTTGATCGGTACCCCCTCCTCCCTTCCCCCACCCACTCCTCCCCAATCACCACTTCACACCCACTTATAGCCTGACTCCAGTCTACACAGACATTTTCAATCGGACCCTGAAAACCTGCAGTCCCTGCACTGACCTCTGTAACCATGAGACCCTTGAAAGACTTGTGCTGGCCCAACTGAAAAATATCACAAAACCCCTATGCAGTTTGCATACTGGGCCAATAGATCAGTGGATGATGCAGTCAACCTAGGCCTGCACTTCATCTTCCAGCATTTAGACCGCCAGGGAACCAATGCAAGGATTTTGTTTGTGGATTTTAACTCTGCATTCAACACCATTGTGCCAGAGCTACAACAATCCAAACTCTCCCAGTTGACTGAGCCTGAACCTCTCTGCCAGTGGATCACCAACTTCCTGACAGACAGAAAGCAGCATGTGAGACTGGGAAAGCACATCACGGACCTGCTGACCTGCAGCATAGGAGCACTGCAAGGCTGCGTACTCTCCCCTCTCCTTTACTCTCTCTACACAATGACTGCACTTCCACAGACTCCTCTGTTGAGCTCCTCAAGTTTGTGGACTACACAACCCTGATTGCATTGATCCAGGATGGGGAGGAATCTGCCTACGGACAGGAAGTGACACCGCCGGAGTCCTGGCGCCATCGCACCAATCTGGAGCTCAATGATCTTAAGAGATTGGAGTTGATTGTAGACTTTAGGAGCTCCTCCCCTCGCCTCCCCCCACTCACCATCAACAACACCACAGTCACATATGTGGATTCATTTAAGCTCCTTGGAACCATCATCTCCAGGGACCTTAAATGGGAGGCCACCATCGACTCCACAGTCAAAAAGGCCCAACAGAGGATGTAGTTCCTGCGGCAGCTGAGGAAACACAATCTGTCACAGGCAATGATGGTCCAGTTTTATACTGCCATCATAGAGTCTGTTCTCACCTTCTCCATCATGGTCTGGTTTGGCTCAGCCACCAAGCATGACATCTGGAGGCTGCAGCACATCCTTCGATCAGCCGAAAAGGTTATTGACTGCAACCATCCCCCTATTGACGAACTGTACACTACAAGGGCCAGGACCCGAGCGGGCAAGATCATCTCTGAACCCCCTCATCCTGGCCACTAACTCTTTGAAGCACTACCCCCTGGAACCCTCTGGACTGTCAAAGCCGCCACAGCCAGACATAAAAACAGCTTTTTTCCACGAGGAGTAGCTCTACTCAACAGCCAAGTCTGTAGCCTCATTTTGCTCTGGTATTTTATTTCATTCCTCACATGTTTAAATTATAATATTTTATTTCTAATTGCCTACTGTAGTGTTGTTACTTGCGAGCAAAGCAGCAAGGCAAATTCCTTGTATGTATGCATACTTGACTAATAAAATGTATTCAATTCAATCCAATTCAAGTAGTTCAGAAACAACACTGGTGTTTATTGGTTTTCGGGTACTAATCTAGATGTACGAGTTGAAATCTCTGTCTTTCCAGTGGTCTAATCTAAATTTAAGTAACTTCATAAATCTGGGAGACACAGTGGCTCAGCTGGTAGAGTTACTGCCTCACAGCACCAGAGACCTGGGTTGGATATTGACCTCTGGTGCTGTCTGTATGGAGCTTACACATGTTCACTGTGACCACATGGGTTTCGTCTGGGTGCTCCGGTTTCGTCCCACATCAAAAAAGGCGTGCGGGTTTGTAGATTAATTGGCCTCTAAAATTTGCCCCTAATGTTTAGGGTGAATGAGAAAGCGGTATTAAATAGAACTAGTGTAAACAGGAGATCAATGGTCAGCATGGATTTGGTGGGCCGGAGGGCCTGTTTTCATGCTACATCTCCAAACTAATACAAAACAAGCGAGTTCAGTAAAAATGATTACAGAATGAGACTCAATTGTTAAAAACCCATTTAGTTGACTTTTGTCCTTATACCAGAAATCTGCCATCCTTATTGAACCTTGGTTTATTTATAAATGCAGACCTGGCAATGGAACCAAGACAGTCTGTCCACAGCTAGTTACAGATGAACATTATCCATATCCTATGAACTAATAAAAAAAATTGTTGATATTTTTTATTTATCTCTTGAGCCCTGATATACTTGCTTGCCAAGGTAGGTGGCACTGTTGCACATTTATTTTCACACTTTATCCTGGATCATAATCATAATCATATTCTATTAGCCAAGTATGTTTTACAACATATGAGGAATTGGATAGGGCCACTTCCAAAATGTTGGATCTCCCAGTAAATTTGTTCAGATATATAGTTTACAATTAACTGGAAAAATGTTAGATCCCAATTGTTCCCATTGCTTCTGCCACAATTATGACAACTTCCAATATTAACTAGTATTTGACTGCCAAGATCATTCAGCTACCCATCTCCTTGTAGCCACCATTGTCTTTTATCCAACCCTACTCGTCCATCCTGTGGCCTTCAGTTTTTGCCCTTGATCTTCATAGCTCTGCATGGCCCTTTATTTGTTAATGTGTCATTGTCTAAGTCAACATGAAATCTTTCGAAAAATTAGTTTTCCATCATGATCACGGTGGGAAGAGGCGTACAAGACGTGTGGAAAATGTAGGAGGAACAATGGAAATTGTCAGCGTGAATGGTGGAGTGGTGAGTTTGAGGATGAGAACAGCTGATTAAAAGGAGGGTAAAGGTGTGGGAGGAATTAGGAAACAAATCACAATCTCAGTGCTCCCATTGAGAAGTTGTGAGAGCCAGATTTGATGAAGGTATCACAATACAGTAATGCAAATTCTCATGGTTATGTTATTGATGAGAGGGTCAGGACTTGAGAGAAGGGATCAGTGGGAATACTTTGTAACACATTTCCATGCCTGTTTACTGTAGAGCCTTTACTGCTCCTCACAACATCATAATTAAAAAAACAATCGTTGAACGTTTGATTCTTGCTATTTTTAAGAATTTGGTGTATTTCAGATAGAACATGCTTTCCAATGGGTTTACCACATTATAGCAGAGTGGCACAGTGGTACACAACTATTAGGGCTACTGCCTCACAGCTCCACACACCAGGGTTCAGTGCTGACCTCAGATACTGTCTATCTGGAGTTTGCGTGTTCTCCCTGTGATTATATCGGTTTTCTCCAATACTCTGGTTTTCTCGCACATCCTGAAGACACACAGGTAGGCAAATTGGCCACTGTGAATTCCTATTTGTGTGTAGATTAAATGTAGTCCCTGGGGGGAGCTGATGTTAATGTGGAGATGATAATAAAAAAAAAGTTAATGGTTGTTGACACAAGAGAGTTGGAATTTTGAGCAAAAAACAAACTGCTGGAGGAACACGACAGGTCAGGCAGCATCTGTGGAAAGAAATAGACAGATGGCGTTTCAGGATGTGACCTTTTTTTTGGACTGATGGAGTAGAAGGAAGAGAGCTGATGGAAAGGTGTGAGGGGAAGGAGTGGGGCAAGAGCTGAAAACTAGTACCTGGATACAGATGATGGAAGAGTTGATTGGCAGATGAGTCAGGTGGAAGAGAGAACGGAAATAGTAAAGAGCAAAATGGAAATGGGCGGTTGATGGTTGGCATGGAAGTTATGTTGAAGAACCTGATCCTGTGCCGTATAACTCTATGGCAACAATTTTGAGGCAACAGACCAATGCAGTACTGAGTAGCGTGCTGCATCAAAGGAAGTCTTGCCTTTAGATTAAAGATTATACCAATACCTCATCTTCCCTTCCAGGTAGGTGTAAACTATCCCATTTTTTATCTCAAAGGGAGCCAAAAGAGTTATTTCCACTGGAATTAACACAAAATTTCCAGCAACCATAATTACGTCAACAGATTAGCCAATGGCATTTTTTTTTAATGTTATTTCCGGGACCTTGGTTAGGCAAATTACCATTTGCTTTTCTTCCAGCATAGATAATACTTCAGAAGTATTTTATTGGCTATAAAGCAACTTGGAACTAAGATGACAAATAGCACTGTGTAAATATTGTCTTATTATAATGCTTAGCTGCCTGTATAAATTCCTGAAAAGGAACATTACGTTCATCAATTACACCACTTGGCCAAATCAAGTTAAATTGAAAACAGATAAAAACTGCATTCATGCAAAAGTTAAAGGGAGGTTAAGGCCAATATCCACCAAAATCATCGCTTCAAAAATTAAATGCTCCTAAGATTAATAACTAAACCTGCAACAAATTATTTTGATATTTAAAATATAAAGTACATACAACAAAATAACTTGTTTGCCTACAACAAAATAACTTGTTTGCTCTCTTCTTTCACATTAAAATGCAACTTAAATAAAATGAAAAAATGCTCAGTTGCTGACCAATCATTTCACAAAATTGAAGCATAAAGTTATGCTGTGTGATCTTTGTTAATAGTTTCTTTAAGCTGGGAGAGAAAAATAGATTATCTGTCTTTATTGGTGAAATGCTAACAAATGGCCTGACAAATGGTGAAATGGCCGGATTACCTCAGAAACATGTGCCTAATTAACCAAGGCAATAAATGATGTATTCATATTCATCTGACTGTAAAGACTCTAGGAGTTAAATGGATGTCAGTGTATTTTTTTGTAACTTGAACATTTTGCTTTGATATTGTTTTTCCTGGTTAAATATTCCAAATGATCTCTTTGCGAAAGATATATTTGCTATATATAGATACCTGTAATTCGGAGCCAACATAGGTTATGCTATAGCTTGACCCTGTTTTGTGTTGTGGATAATCCCAATCTATCAGAGGAACAGATAACAGTGCTTGACAATAGTAATCACCCATTCACTGGAGCAGGTCTTTCTTAGGACAATGAGCAAGGCAGTGTCTCGTTGACCCTTTTAGGCTGCAGGAGAGGTGGAGAATGCACAGTGTTGGGGCTCTCAGAGTTCCAGGGAATGCTGGCTCTTTGGCTTGTTCGTTTATCCACATCGCTGGTGGCGGTGGGATTCCATGCTACCCTTTTTCAGTGATCAGTTTGTGGATAATTCATCGCCGGTTCCTGGAATTTTTTTGTTACATGAGAAAGATTAAATCATCCAGATGTTCTTAAGAAGCTCCATTAGTGCATCTTAAAAAAATGATTACAACAAATTACGATTCATTTTAGTCCGCTTCTTTTACTCTTTGGTGCTCTTGATTCTTCTTTCCCTTTTCTTTTTGCCATTTCTCACTGAATACGGTCGTATCCATTAGAAGTAGGATTAGGGAATCACTGAGGAAGAAAGGCATTATAATCACAGCTTGGGTGAGCCAAGTTTAGCTCTCTAATCAGACCATGTTATGCTGTGTGCTTCTCTGTAGTACAGCATGGCCAATCGTCTGGGCCACATAGAGGAGATGAAGTTTGGTATTATGAGCTGACTAAATCTGTTTCCAGCAGCACAGTTTACCTGTCTATATCTTCATTTGATTATGAGCAGCTGCACATTCAATATAAACTCTTGTGACTAAATATATCCATGAATGCCTGTGAGCTGTCATGTATTCACAAAGGATAATTTGAAAGCTGCAAAAAACAAGTTCAGGGATCCTAATGTGTATTTAACTATAAGAGCTACAAGAGATCACTAATATACATACAGAGAAATGTTACACTTATAGAAATAAAATATACGTATGTACTGAACATTCCAACCCGTCTTCTATTAATTTAGCACCAACTACATAAATCAGTGCCTCTCAAAGCTGTAACCTCCATGATCAAGGACAAGGTAAATAGGAACATAAGAACACCACTAGCAGATTACTTTTCAAATGGCAACAGCATCCTGGCTTGGCAACATACAGCCCCATCATCAATATCTCTGAATCTTGGAACTCCATTCCTTACAGCATTTTGAGAATACCATCATAAAATAGATGCAACACTTCAAGAAAATGTTTTAAAAATCTGCCTTTAGAGAACAAATGTGGCTATGTCAGTGATGCCTGTAACACATAAATAACGAAAGTGTGAGAACCATGATTATACAGTATATGGTACCACCATCAATAAAGACCTAAGGATGAACTGTGAGGTCAATTCCCAGGTAAACCATAGATGAACCTTGAGGTCTATTCCCAGGTTAAATCCAAGTCAAGCGATCACTAGCAATACAAAAAATATATTTACAACCTTTGAAAAACTATAAAGGATGCCAAGAGGGAATTCAGGACCAAGCAGGAGTCTTGGGATAACCACATTTACACCGGTTGATTATGACAATACTTGTATGCTATAGCAGATTACAAAGTGAAGTTGGCAATATTGCTGGCAACAATGGTTCCTCCATGATGACTTCAATGCATTCTATGCTCCTTTTGAATGATTAGGCGGAATAACACCAAACACTCTGACAGCCTCAGATGTGCCTGTGCCCACCGTAGTGGTAGATGTCAGATTGGCCTTTTGAGAGTGAACCTGCAGAAAGCAACTGGTCCAGATGGAGTCTGCAGCCATGCCCTCAGGACCTACAATGGGCATGAGTAATCACAGACATCATTAACTTCTCTCTACTCCACCTGAGGTTCCAAATTGCTTTATAATGATGAAGATAGACACAAAAAGCTGGAGTAGCTCAGTGGGATAAGCAGCATCTCTGGAGAGAAGGAACTGGTGATGTTTTGGGTCGAGACCCTTCTTCAGACATCTGCTTTATACAAACCACTATCATCCCAATGCTGAAAAGCAAGGTAGTGTGACTCAATGACTACCATCCAGTGGCTCTGACATCCACCATCATATGCATAAACACTCTGAGAAACAACCTTGAAGTAATTAATGTTCCTCCCTAATCCAGCAGAATTTGGATCCTTTGGTGAGAAAATCACTCAAAATTCCTGTGTATTCCAATCATATCCTCTGTTGGAGAATAAAGGGTCCGTTCTGCCATGTGGGAACTTGGTTTGCGACTGGTGCAATGTTGGGATCATGATACATATTTTATCTTTGCATAGCATGTATGAAGCAAATCAGTTCTTTATTCCATACTGAGCACCGATATTCATGCAACAACAATATCACTGCATTTTACAGAGATATCTAAATGGTTTATTTTAACGCCCTGGTTTAACTACACATTGGCATTGGTTCGCCTATGCTTTTGTTTAAATATATTACTGGGCTTCCAGCAATATATTTAGCTGTTAGGAACAGTTCTTGGAATAAACCCTGTCGTACCTGGAAGGAATTTTTTCTGGAATGAACTATGAAATGAGAAGGTGGAGGAAGATACAATTACAACATTTAAAATAGGTTTGGACAGGTACTGAAAGGAAAAGACGGCTATGGTCCTTATGTGAGGAAATGGGATTAGTGTGAATAGGCATCATGGTCAGCATGGATGAGTTGGACTGGGAGGGACAGTTTCTATGTTCTCCATTGCTGTGAGTCTATGATTGCACAGGTATAGGTAGTGCATCTTCTAGTCATTTTGTAAATTAACTAATATATTGAATGATGTCTGTATTTCGATTTTGATGATTAAATAGAGAAAGCATAAAAAAAAGATATGTTTGGTGCAAAAGCAGTTTTGAAATATCACAGTAAGTGGAGACACAAAAGGCTGCAGAAGCTGGAATCCTGAGCAAAAACATGTTGGAGGAACTCCGCAGGTCAGGCAGCATCTGTGGAGAGAAATGGATAGAACATCTCCCACTATCCTAGTCATCCCGTACTTTCCCACCCTCAGTCCACTTATCTCCCATTCCCCTAATTTCAAGAATAAAATAAAATCTCAGGAGGGAATTTCAGGTGTTAAACCCCTGTCTCACGGTGCGAGTCGACCCACGAGTGACCCCGAGTTTAAAACAAATTAAACTCGTGGTAATCACGTACGATTAACGTAGTGGGAATGTAGGAACTCGTGGACGCAACTTGGCGACTTGTGGCGCTAACGGCAGGTACCCGTGAAACTTGTTAACTCTTGAAAAATTACAAACATGTTTAAAGTTTTCCACGAGTCAAATTTTATGATGAAGTTAAAAATTGAAACATTTAAACTCGTTGTAAGAACTTGGTGGCCCTTGAGTTTACCTTATTGACTCTTGAGTCTACCTTGTTAACTCGTGGGCACTCTGGACTCGGCAGCTGGACAGAGAGTAACCTGGGAGATTAGTTCCATCAAGTAACCCTTACTTTCCGTCTCTCTCCATCACCCCCCCCCCCCCCCCCCCCCCCCCCCCCTTCCCAGTTCACCCATTCCTTCTCTCCAGAGATGCTGCCTGTCCCTCTGAGCTACTCCAGCATTTTGTGTCTATCTCCATTTCAATATCTTACATATAATTTTTATATCTTATTTTAAAACAACTTTTTTTTAACACTGCCATTTCCTATGGACTGTCTAGCTGCAGAGGTAGAAAGGGAGGGTATGAGAATTGGTTAGCGGATCAAGAAGAGCGAATGACTATGTTTGCTGGTAATGATGAAGTTACCTGATCCTGGCTGTCAATGTTTCATGCAGCGCCAGTACCGTTCGGTCAC
Source organism: Leucoraja erinaceus (assembly GCF_028641065.1). Taxonomy (NCBI): domain Eukaryota; kingdom Metazoa; phylum Chordata; class Chondrichthyes; order Rajiformes; family Rajidae; genus Leucoraja; species Leucoraja erinaceus. The sequence continues at coordinate 34,479,108 of NC_073388.1, forward strand.
AATCCCTTCATGTTACCCATTCCTTCTCTCCAGAGAAGTTGCCTGAGCCACTTGAGTTACTCCAGCGTTAAAGTTTTGCGGGTCTGGGGCAGATTGCAGCGCTAGGGAAGGGGTGGGACTTTCAAGAAGGGTAGCGTCTAGCGGTTGCTTATTAGTTAGCAGGCAGCGAGCGGAGAGAGAGAACGGGTCGGCGGCAGAACGCTCTCGGATACCCGCCACTGCAGTCTCTGCCCAGCTAAAGTCCAGCTCATCCGAGACACTGCAAATCTCAAACATGCAGATCAACAAATGAAGCACAAATAAGTATTTCCAGTATATACTCTCATTCAGCTGAGAAATAGAGCACAAGCCTAAATTCAGGCAATAAAAGAGACAATGCAAAGCACTCAATGGCAAGTTTTGACATCTACCATCAGATAAGCAGATGCATGATAACCACTTTGTAAAGAAAAGACAGATGCAATGAAATTACTTACACTAAAATGAAAAAATATATCCACACTTAAAGTTAAATATAATAAAGTCATTTTTACCATGTGATGATTTTTCAACACGTCGGTAGACGTTGTTGGCTCAAGAATAACTCGGGAGAGGAACTTGGTAACTCGGGAGACAAACTTGGAACATCGCAGAAATGACAAGTAAACGGCAAACTTAGTCATACCCATGGGAACTCTTCATCATAAACTTGGAATCTCGTACACAACCACGAGTCTTTCACTCGGGGTCACTCGTGGGTCAACTCGCTCCGTGAGACAGGGCCATTAGCCTCGAGGCTTCTGAAAGTTTATCCAGCATTGGTGAAGTGAAAGAAAATGTGGATCTGCTTGAGGCAGAATGTCAAGTGTTCAGAGAACTTCGTCGAAAAGAGCAAGTTTGGTGATAATGCTACTTTGCAATGTGGCGGGCAACTTAAATGATGTTTGACTTTTTAGCAATAATTATAAATCCTTTTTAAAGATAGTTAACAAATGTTTTTGTGAAAACAAAATGTACAGTATCTCTGCATTGTCACAATCAGATTTGAGTCAACGCTAAAATGTCATTTATTTTCCTTTTAAAGCTTTTTTGTTTTGCCTGAATATTACATTTGAAGGCAGTATTGTGTCTGGGAAAAAAAGTGTGGCATTAAATGTTTCTAACTTTTACACTTAGGTAATGACAGTGAAGGATATTGGGCCTTGAAGAATGTTGCTATGATCTCTCGAGTTGGAAAGTTTTGGTAAGCAACAATTTGATGCTTACAGGAAAATAGGAGCCATTGAGAATTTTCTGAATCTGCGAATGGAGTGGTTACATTCCTTTAACTACCTCTCTGATGATTCTAAACCTGCTGGTCACGAAAGCAGGTTAAATCTTCCTATGAGTGAAGCTGTAACCTAGTTTTTAATTATACCTTACCTGATGATAATATAAACATTGTGACTGAAATCTACTGCATTTTGAGAACTTTACCTTAATTATAAATCCATTGTATTGCTTTTACTATTTTAAAATGATGTGTATTCTGTGCACCCCTTGTGAGTACCATTTGAGAATCTCGAGAATTCTGAAAGCTGACAAGCACTGTATCGTCTATCTCCATCTTTCAAAACCATGTGTTGCAGGTCATAGATTAAAGTAGATTAAGTACTCTAGAGTTCTTTACCAAAAACAAAAACTCAGTTGGACCATACATAGTTCACAGTAATTTATTGTGTTAAACCTATATTTGAATATGCAGAGAAGCATTACCACTGCTTAAATGCCCTTAATGATTGTACTAATACATTCCTAGACTTGTAAGCAGGCTGTCAATTTAACCTCACTATATCACTCATAAGGAATAACAGAGGAATGAAAGTAAGATTACACCAAGGGTAGATGTGTGTGCCATTTATAGCCTTTGCAGACCAGTCGTATCTGTTGCAGAAGACGTCAAAGGTGGAAAAAGGTGCTGTAGGCAATTATAGCTGGAGTACCATAGGAACATTGGAATGGTATATCTAAGTGTTAAGTAATTAGCTACCTTCCTTCCTAATTATCTGAGATTTTGTGTTTGCGAATGTTTGGTATTAATTTTCTTGTCCGTATTTAATGAGCTCATTCAGATTTTGAAAGGACTGTAGAAAATACAATAATGCTAAATGACTGATATATGTGATGTAATAATAAGAAAAGCAATTAGAATAACACTCTGCTGTAATCTAACTATACAGTCTATATTAAAATATTTTTTTTAAAATATTTTTCACAATTTTGAAGCCATTAAGCTAAATACAACCATCAATTAAATCCAAGCCTCAGTAATTCAAGTTTCTAAAATATTTTTGGACTATTACCGCAGCAGAATAAATTTTATGGTTGAGTTATTTTAAATATAAAGAGTCAAAATAAAAATGTGCAATGTTGATGAAAACAAATTTCCATCACAGCTTCAATCTTTCTGAATCCCATATTTGATTCTCCCAGAATTAAAACAATACAATGAATTTATGTATGAAAAAAGAAAAGGCCATATGGCCAATAATGCTCAACCCTTCTGACAGGCCAGGTAGTATTATGGACTCCCTCCAACCTATTTAATCTTCTGAGAGAGATGAATTATCACAGGCATAACTTCCAAGAATAGAAGCCGCTCGCAGATTTCTCCCTGACCCTCCAAAGGTAATTAAATGAAAACAGCAAGTCATCAGTCTAATGCTGGAATCAACACAGTTGAACCCTGAATGGTTACACTCTACAGATGGCATTTAAATTGTCCCAGAAGGTCTCAACTTAACCTTCAGCTACTTTTATAAGATCATTTGAATTCTGCTTAATTTCAAGAGTCATTTGAATTAGCAGTAATTTCCATTAATGGGATGAACAATGAGAGAAAGTAAAGATCACCCAAATGTAATAGAGTTCAAAGTGATAAGTCTGAAGTAGGGCCTCGACCCAAAATGGCACTCATTCCTTCTCTTCAGAGGTGCTGCCTGTCCTGCTGAGTTACTCCAGCATTTTGTGTCTACCTTCGATTTAAACCAGCATCTGCGGTTCTTTCCTACACATAAATTGTATTAATCCTGAATAAAACCTTCATTGGGCTATACTTGGAGAACAATAAACCCTTTGGATTTCCATATAATATAGAAAAACTCAGAAGGCACTCGGGTTGAAGAGCAGATTTAAGGGCCTGTCCCACTGTACGAGGTTATTCAAGAGTTCTCCTGAGTTTCCTTCTGATTCGAACTCAGAGAATGTCCGTAGCGGGTCCGTAGGAGTTCGTGAATGTCTCGTAGAGGCTCGTAATGCTAATGGTAGGTACTCGGGAAATCCGGTAAACTCGTGACGTTTTTTCAACACTGTGAAAAATGACCACGAGTATAAAAAATACTCGTGATGAAAACAATTGTTACTTTTTACTCGTACGAGCCACTACGAGACATCCACAAACTCCTACGGACCCGCTACGGACATTCTCTGAGTTCGAATCAGGGGAAAACTCGGGAGAACTCTTGAATTACCTCATACAGTGGGGCAGGCCCTTAACAGCATGATTTCTAAACTAAGGAATTCCTACACATATCCAGAAAGATTTTAAATACTTGGCTTCTCCTGAAAGAACTGAGGGTGATTTGATGGATCAAGCATAAATTAGATGTTTCCACTTGTGAGCAGGGCCAGAATTATATGTAGAAAATAGTATTTTGCAGAAACTTCTTTAGCAGAGAAGAGTTAGAATGGGTGCGTACTCAACATGGCTGACTAACTAACCTTTTGAAAGAGAAATTAATAAATGGGTACATGGTTAAGGAACAGGATAATTCTGAAGTATTCACTGGTCAGGCGGCATTGGTCGAAAGTGAAACAGTTGACTTGGGCCTGAAATGATAACTGCTACTCATTCCACCGATGATCCCTGATCCGCTGAGATTTTCCATCATTTTGTGTTTTAATTTCAGACTTCAAGCATGCTCAGGTTGTTTTCTTTCAGGGGTTACTTGGTTTCAGCCTTGATCCAAAAACCAAAAGATTTACGAGTAGAATTCCTAATGTGAGGCCAAATGAGAGCCAAGAGAGACTCTTTATAATATTTTGGCATCATTTGAGCAATAGTGGCATCAAAAAGCCCCGATGAAATTTAAATCAATGGAGGATTGTCTCAACTGACCAAAAATGTAATGGACCGATCAAATAAATGCTCTGCCCATAATACCATGCTGAGCCCCATACTCTGCCCCTATCTCACAATAGGCTTTCCATAATTGCCGAGGTGAAAGTTAGAAGTTTGATGCAATACATTCCATTTAATTTTATGAAAGCACTCAAGCAGTTCAGTCCCATCCAGGATGGTAGCTAACCTCAAAAACACCAAGTCTCTCGACTGCAGTATGTACCAGTAGGAAAATAAGGAATACACCAACACTAACAGCCCCACTCAAGCCCACATGCTCTGGCAGGTAAAAGGTTAAAGGTAGCTAAAACATAGAACTAATCACCTCGCATTCCCTCTTCATGTCATGTAGAATATTGATTTGAAATATTTTGCAATTCTCTTTAAACTCCTGGATCAGGATTTTGGAACATTACCTTATAGCATTATGAAATATTATTAAAACCAAAACAGTGCTGCTGTTCTGTTGCTAATCTTTTTCAATAAGCATTTTCCATTGATCAGATTGCATGATTACTGAAGGTTGTGGGGTAACAGACTGTGGCCCACTTATCGAGACATGCCTGCTCCAAAAGTAATCAAGTACAGCAATGTTTCCTTGATTACATTTGCTAATTAAAACTTTTTTTTCAAGGAACGATCATTTATGGAAACAATTTAGAAGGTAATATGTTATTTAGTTCTTGATGTACGAATAGCTCTAAAACGTATAACCATGATAACAGCTTGCAGCAGGAGGCAAAGAAAATTATTTTAAATTAGTTGATATAATTGGAAAGGGAATTTAGAATGGCTTTGTAATGTGTTTCTATTTGATACTGCCTATTGAACATTATTGCCAAATATTCAAATGAAACTCACTCTTCTTTTGGAACATGAATAGGAGTAGATTTAGGCCCATAAAGTCTACGCCACCATTCAATCATGGCTGATCTATCTCTCCCTCCTACCTCATTCTCCTGCCTTCTCCACATAACCTCTGACATCTGTACTGATCAAAATCTATCTCTACCTCAAAATACCCACTGACTTGGCCTCTACATCCTTCTGTGGCAAAGAATTCCACATATTCACCATCCACTGACTAAAAGAACGTCCTTAAATTCTGAGGCTATGACCTCTAGTTCTGGACTCTCCCACTAATGGAAACATCTTGTGACAGAGACGAATATGAAAAGATATTTAGCCTTTCCTAGCTGATTCTTCAGAATGAAAAATCTACAGGTCTTAATCGAACACTGGCTATCAGACGATTCCAACAATGACATGAATAGTGAAATTTCAATTCTGTTTGAAGAGGAAGTGCAAACGTTTAAGTCAAGGCAAGTAAAAAGAAGGACCGGGTAAGAGATATGTCTATGTAAAGCTTCTGTAACACCTCTGGCTGGATGTTTAAAAGTTATGATGTCCAGGATGGTACTGTTTCATAAAGACGAAAGACACACATTTCAGTGTCACTTTTTGTAATGTCTGAAAATGAGATACAGTCAGTGAAGTATTTTGGAAGTGTAATCGCTACCCTGATGTAGAAAACACAACAAATGTTTACACAGTGAAGTCCCATGAGCAACAAAGTAACAATGACCAAAATAACATACTGAAAATTAGTCAGATAACTGTAAAATTACTAAATAAACAGAGAAACAAAAGAAACATCAGAGATGAGTAATATTGGCTGACACGGGCAATATCTCTGCTCTTCTTTGGAATAGTGTCAGAAGATCACATTTTCAGCTGAGATGGGACATATTTCACATTGTGTCCAATAGTCAGCACCTCCCCACAGTTCTGTACTTACATGTTAGTCTAGATCCATGCCAGTCAAGACTTAAACCAGGGACGTTCGCAATACAAATAAAACCTAATACTGCCAGCGCTATGGCCTAAATACTTCTGCAATAGTATAAGGAACCTGGCTGGGGAAACAAGGAGTGCAAGATTAAAGCTGAGATTTTCTGCAGTAGGACTATGTCTACACACTTCTGGAATCAAATCAGGATCTATCTTTTTAACTCAGTAAGAAATGTGAAGTCAGATGTTCATTTATCGACATCCTTTTGGATGTATTTTGGTGGTGGCAAGAACGACAACTAAGTTTTGTAACTTATTTTATTCACAAAATAGCTTCTTACCTTACAGGTTCTCAAAACACGTCTGGCCACAACAGTGGTCAGCACTCAATTGCCGTGCGAAAGCAAAACCATGCGAAAAACAGCAGCCCCTCCCGAGTCACGTGACTGTGATTTCCGAACACCGGGTTCGATACCTGCATACGCCAGCAGGCGCCGCTACATGCCCCCCCCCCCCCCAGAATCTGCGATACGGAAACGCATGGGTAACCTGACGGTTCGACCGGAACGCTGAGTCCGAGGTCGCAGGGCGAGCGTAAAAGTAGGAGCCGGCAAAACAGAGCCAGAGGGACACGACGAACGCGAGCGAGGGACAGGCGTAACAGAGGGGGCCAGTGGAACATAACCAGGGGTAACAGGTGCAGAGGGCGGCAAATCGGCCGGTGGACGTCCTCTATGCCACCGCGACCGGACTATCCTCGTCGACGTGTGCTGGCTTACGGCGGCTCACGGAGATGAACTCCTCCTTGCCACCCATGTCTAACATGAACATCGAGGTACCTCCTCAGCATCCTGTACGGACCTTCGTACAACCGCTGCAACGGCGAGCGGTGAGCATCCCTATGAAGGAAAACATAAGCACAATCCCGTAACAAAGTGGGCACATGCACTGCAGACGACCCATGTCGGGAAGTGGGAACTGGGACCAAAGCAAGCACCTGCTTGCGAAGGTCAGCTAACACCACCGAAGCCGGGACCTCCTGATTCCGAAGGACGGGCAGAATTCCCCAGATACCCGCAAAACCGAGCCATAAACAAGCTCGGCTGAGGTCCTCCTTGGGCGTGGTTCTGATTCAATTCAATTCAATTCAATTCAACTTTAATGTCATCGCACAAATACAAGTATGAGTACAATGAAATGCAGTTTTGCGTCAGTCCGTAGTAGTTGTGCATAAAGAATTTTTTTTTTAAAAAGCAATCAAAAAATACAGAATAATTAAACAATGGGGATGGAGGGACTGGAGAAATCTATCGGCGGGACTCCGAGTTCAGCAATGTGATTGTATTATTATAGAAGCTGTTCCTCATCCTACTAGTACGTGACCTGAGGCTCCTGTACCGCCTCCCTGATGGGAGGAGGGAAAACAGTCCATGGTTGGGGTGTGAGGGGTCTTTGATGATCTTCCCAACCCATCTCAGACACCGTTTTCGGTGGAGGGCATCCATGGCAGGGAGCGGGGCACCGATGATGTGCTGCGCGTTTTTCACCACCCGTTGTAGTGCCTTCCTGTCCGCTACGGATGCAACTGCTGTACCATACCATGAAGCAGGTGGTCAGGATACTTTCTATGGTACAGCGGTAAAAGTTGGTCAGGATCCGGGGGGACAGGTGGGCTTTCTTGAGCCTCCTCAGGAAGTAAAGGCGCTGCTGTGCCTTTTTGATCAGCTTGGAGGTGTTGAGGGACCAGGACAAATCCTCCGAGATATGTACTCCGAGGAATTTATAGCTGGAGACGCGTTCCACCTCAGTCCCGCTTATATGGATGGGGATATGACTGCCTCCTCTGGTCTGCCTGAAGTCAACAATAATCTCCTTCGTCTTCTTGGAGTTGAGGACGAGGTTATTGTTGGCACACCAGGTTGTCAGGTGCTGGATCTCCTCCCTGTAGGCTGACTCATCGTTGTCGCTGATCAGTCCTACTACCGTGGTATCGTCAGCAAACTTAATAATGGCGTTGGATCCGTACTTTGGACGCAGTTGTGGGTGAACCCTAGGAGAACCCAAGGCAACTGGTCGACCCAATCGGGGCCGGTGAGCCGAGTTATCAACGCCAACTTGAGGTGCCTGTGGAAACACTCAACCAAACCGTTGGACTCTGGATGATAAGCGGTGGTCTTGTGGAGCTTCACTCCATACAGCTGCGCCATACAACTCCACAGGGAGGACGTGAACTGGGCCTCTCGATCAGTTGTGATATCGGAAGGAACCCCGAAACGAGCAACCCAATGTGAGACGATAGCCCGCGCACAAGCCTCAGCGGAGGTATCAGTAAACGGTATCGCCTCTGCCCACCTGGTAAACGTGTCCACGATAGTCAGTAGGCGAGTGGCCCTACGCGAACATGGCAAGAGACCTACCAGGTCGACATGGATGTGCAGGAACCTGCCGTCTGGAACAGCAAAATCCTGCACGGGTGGGCGCACATGCCTCTGTGCCTTAGAAGTCTGACAGGGGATACAAGAGCGGGCCCATGCTGCGACCTTCTTCCGTAACCCATGCCTGACGAACTTGGCCACGACCAGGGCAGAGGTGGCGCGAACGGAGGGGTGCACTAGGCTGTGGATGGTGTCAAAAATCCGACGCCTCCAGGCAATCGGGACAATGGGGTGGGCTTTGCCCGTGGAGACATTGCAAAGGACCCGCACGCCGGCGGCGCCGCAGGGCACCTTAGCCAACTTAAGGCTTGACTCAGCATTGCGGTAAACCTCTATACCGGCATCTACCTGTTGGGCAGCGGCTAGCTCCTCATAATCCAAACCTAGGCTTAAAGCGGAAACTTTGTGGGTTGCCGGATGGGACATCGCGTCAGCTTCCCCACAACATGCCGTATATCAGATGTGAATTTGGATATGTAGGCGAGGTGCCTCTGCTGCCTGGCGTACTAGGGATCGGACACCTTGGTCAAAGCGAATGTGAGTGGCTTGTGGTCCTTGAATGCAATGAACACGCGCCCCTCCAGGAAATAACGGAAATTGCGGATCGCTTGGTAGAGCGCGAGGAGTTCCAGATCGAAAGCGCTGTACTTAATTTCGGGGGCTTGCAGCTGCCAGCGACACACAGCGGCTACCTACACGTTGTTCGAGGACAGCGCCCACCGCGATGTCGGTTGCATCCACGGTGAGGGGCCGTTAGGCCTGATGCCCTAGGGTGTTTCACCATGATGGCGTTGGTGAATGCTGTCAGCACTCTCGAACGCCGTCTCAGCCTCCTCGGACCAGACCAGGTCCTTAGGCTTATCAGCCAGACACTGGAACAATGGCCGCATGATGGCGGCTGCTGACGGGACAAATTGGTGGTAGAAATTGACCATTTCGATAAACTCCTATAGGCCCTTGATGGATAGAGGCCTCGAGAAGCGAAGGAGATTGTCCACCTTCTCGGGGAACGGCTGTGCGCCGTGGCAGGAAAGGAAATGGAACGCAATCTGAACTGGCATTTTGCGGGGTTGATCACCAACCCATGTTTGCGCAGCCGTTCGAAAAGCAGGCGGAGGTGCTTGACGTGCTCTGCCTTTGAGCTGCTGGCTACCAAAACATCATCGAGGTAGATGAATATGAATGGCAAACCCCGACCGACCTGATCCATTAGCCTTTGGAACACCTGAGCAGCGTTCTTCAGGCCAAAATATACTTGCGAATGAGGTCGACCTCCAGATCAGCCGAGAAATCCTGGATATTCGGGACTGGGTATCGATCTGCCGTGGTTATGGTGTTAAGATGCCTGTAATCACCGCAAGGTCTCCAACCCCCGGATGCTTCAGTACCATGTGGAGCGGGGAAGCTCAAGGGCTATCCGACCGCTGGACAATCCCCATGTCCTCCATAAGCTGGAACTCATCTTGTGCGATGCGCAGTTTATCGGGCGGGAGGTGGCGAGCGCAGGCGTGAACCGGTGGGCCCTGAGTGGAAATGTGGTAGACCACGCCATGACGTGGCGCGGCCCCATCGAACCGGGGCATGGGCAACCCTGGGAATTTGGCGAGCAGGGCTGCGAAAGGTTGCTGGATCTCGGCTACCTCGTCGAGTTGCTGTACGGGCCTGGACGGATTGCGCATCTTGGCAGGGCACAGGTCCAACATAGGGACCATTCATCCGCCTCGCACATCGGCTAACAAGGAGCACGCGCGCAAGTAATCGGCCCACAGTATCGGTTGGGCAACACCAGCAACGGTGAACTTCCACCTATACGGGCGGGAGTCGAAATTTAAGTCCAGGGTCCGCGTACCGTAAGTGCGAATGTCGCTCTCGTTAATGGCTGAGAGGACTGATCCTACCTTACCAACGCGAGTATCTCGGGCATTCGGCGGCAGGATGCTTGCAATGGCACTGGAGTCCACCAGGAAACGGTGGCTGGAGTGGCGATCATCGATGCTTGGCCGATCTATGGACGATCGGCCAAGGCATTTCCCTTAAACGAACAGGGGCTCGGGCAGCTTCGGGCTTCAGTGCCATAGCGCTGATGGTAGTAGCACCAACGGCGTCAGCTATAGACCACTGGAAGCATCGATGCGTCTTTGTGCTGGGCTGGGCTTCTTCTACCTCCCAATGTCGTCTCAGTTGCACCTGCACCGTGACAGGGGAGCGGGTGAAATCACAAACGTCCCTCCGTCTGTGTGCCCACAATTTGTCAGCTTTCTCCACGAGGTGCTGGGGGTCACTGAAATCAGCTCCGGCAAGCATCAGTCGAACTTCCTCGGGCATCTGCTCCAGGACCGCCTGTTCGAAGAGCAGACATGGGCGGTGCCAGTCCATCAGGGCTAACATCTTTGCCATGATGGTGAATGGCCGCCGATCGCCGACGCTGTTCATATGTAGAATCTTCGTTGCCCTGTCTCTGCGACTGAGACCAAAGGTGTGGAGCAGGAGGGCCTTCAGCCCTTCATACTTGCCGATCGTCGGCGGGTCACTGATGTAAGGCAACAGCCTCAAGGCACAGTCTTGTGGCAAAGCTCCCACCAGATGGAAATACATGGTATCGTCTGCGATGATACGGTGCAGGTGAAACTGTGCCTCAATGTGGGCGAACCACACCCGAGGTTGATCGGGCCAAAACGATGGAAGTTTGAAGCCCAGTGAGCCCTGCCTCGTGCTGGCCGATTCTGTGGGAACGTAGTCCTCCTGCATGATCTTTTACTTGTCTAACGACGGCTAGACAGGTTGGGGTCACCAATTTGGTGTTGGCAAGAACGACAACTAAGTTTTGTAACTTATTTTATTCACAAAATAGCTTCTTAGCTCACAGGTTCTCACAACACATTTGGCCACAACGGTGGTCAGCACTCAACTGCCACGCGAAAGCAAAACCACGTGAAAACAAGCAACCCGTCCAAACGCCGGGTTCGATACCTGCGTACGCCAGCAGGCGCTGCTACAGCATTATTTTCGCACGCCTCATCCAACATCACTACAACCTTGCTTGGTCCCTTTGTCTATGCATTTCCACATTTCTCCATAAATTCAACAACTTCTGACAAATCATTATGTAATGAAATGCCTCTCTCTTAGTCACCATTGGATCAATGCATGCCATTACTCTTGATCATTAATCACTCCATTTCCTCCTTGCAGGAAAAAGGGCACAGAGCTCCAGGAAGAGGCAGAGTAATTTAGGTCATCCTTCAATCAATCTACAAATAACAGCATTTGAGGTGAGGGACTGGCTGTTACAGGCAAGAAGGCTATAAGAAATGGTGAGATGAGAGCTTTTCATGTACCCAAAGATACAATTAAATATCAACCAGCCATTTAGCATTCAAACCTAAATCATGTTTACTTTTATTTATACTGAGGAATCATGCGCTTAACGATAACTACAAATATTCTTACCTGAATAATCCTAATTCATCTATTTATCTCCATATGAGTCTTCATATGCTCTATAATATTAGGTCAGATCATTGATAACATGCTGACAAAGGATGTCACTCTCTCTGAGATTGAGCGTTCGGAGGTCTCACACATTTGAGGGACTAACAAGGCATGTGGCTTTCTCTGGTAACATACATTGCGTGCAATCAAGAAGTGACACTGGATGATGAGATACAAGTGGAGAGTCTGCAACATCGGAGAGGGCAGATGTCTGATTCTTCTTAGATGCAGATGCTGCGCCTCAAATGCTGTGGATAAAAAAATACTGAAAATACTGTTGGGACAGCCGCAGAGAGCTTGTGACATACTGGCAGGTGTTTAACACACCGTGCAGCGTTGTAGAGGTTGGAGGGATTTGTCTCTAGTAGGAGGTTTGCAATTATTGATGATCTAGCTTCACCAGCTCATTGATCTACAGCAAAGTGTACAGTATATATTGCCAGGTGAACGTCAGCTGGGCATAAGAATAATAATGTAAAAACGCACATGGAAGCGGGGACTGGGCTTAAAGCTCCCACCCTCAATCAGTTTGTGTCACATATAGTGCTTCTTGGCCTGAAAGCTTAGTGAGCTCCTGCTCATGTGCAGGTGATGGAGTCTCTGGCGTATACATCACTGGCATCAAAACTAAAATACTGCCATGTTTCAAGTCGTTGCTAAGGACAGCCACTCCAAAACCAAGACATCAGTGTAGGAGTTTCTCAGGGGATTGCCCTGGGCCTATTTATTATCCACAGCTGCTTATTTCTTCCCACATGAAATCAAAAGTGGGGATATTTGCAAATTATTACACAGGCCAGTCAGCATAGTGTTATCCATAGCAGGTCATATCTTACTAATGTCGAAACAATTTACACACGGTGGGAGTGACGGTTAACTACATTTTATTTACAACAACCTGTCAGACAAGAACAGACTCAAAGCATGCAGCATTTTTATATCATTTTTGATAGCGTAAAAGCAAGGTCATTCACGTACACCTGTTTACAGGATAACCTATTGTGATCCATCATTTTGTAATTTTCCCCTCAAAAACAAGGCATGCAGTTGTCTAAATTGTTGGCAACTTGAACCACACATGTTTAGTCTAGCGCTAAAGGGCAACTTCACTGGAGTAAAGTTCAATTCCCACAGAATTGCTGCCCATGTTTAAGACAAAGTGGAAGAACAGCTCAGTTTTTCCCACAAATCCCACACTAACCTGGGTGAGTTTTTTTGAGTAGGTGATGGAACAGCTTGATGAGGGTGGGGCTGCTGAATTTGTCTATATGGATTTTAGTAATGCATTTGATAAACTCCTTCATGGTCGGCTGATCCGGAAGACTGAGATTCACGGGATTCATGGTGACTTGATAGTTTGGATTCAAGACTGGCTTACCTATAGAAGACAGAGGGAAGTACTGGAAGGGTGACATTCTGGCTGGAGGTCAGTGATCAGTAGTATTCTGCAGGAATCTGTGCTGCCACCTCCGTTATTTGTGATACGTATAGACGACTTGGATGTAAGTGTAAGGTAGACAAAAACGCTGGAGAAACTCAGCGGGTGAGGCAGCATCTTTGGAGTGAAGGAATAGGTGACGTTTTGGGTCGAGACCCGTCTTCAGACCGATATAAGTGTAGATGGGTTTATAGAACATAGAAAAGTACAGCACAGGAATTAGCCCCTGCAGCCCACAATTTCTGAGCCAAACATGATGTCATACTAAACTAATCTCATCTGTGTGCACATACTCCATGTGCTTCAACCGCCCCGACGCGGGAGTTTTGTTCATCCCAACAGGGGCTTCGATCGTCAGCTGCAGGGGCTTTGATCGCCCCAACTGCAGATGGTTTGACTGTCCTGACCGCAGGAAGATGAGAGGAAGAAAATATAACTTTATTGCCTTCCATCACAGTGAGGAATGTGGAATCCACTGTGGTGGATGATTATGTTAACTTTTATGTGGTGGTCTTGTTGCTTTTCACTTAGTATGGCTGTATGGTAACTCAAATTTCACTACCTTAATTGGTGCATGTGACAATAAACTGACCTTGAAACCTTGAACCTTCAAACCTTGATCCATACCCCTCCATTACCCGCATACCCATTTGCCGCTCTAAAAGCCCACTTAAACACCAGCATCGTATCTGTTTCCACCACTATCCTTGCATTCTAGGCTCACACTACCCTCCAAGTAAAAATGTTGCCCTGCACATCTCTTATTAAATTTACATCTTTCACCTTAAATTATTCCCTCTAGTCTTTGACATTTCTGCCAACGGGTAAAAGGTTCTGACTGTCTATTCTATCTATGCCTCATAATTTTATATACTTCTATCAGGTCTTCCATTAACCTCCAGCATTCTAGAGAAAATAATCCATCTCTCTGCAGAAGAAAGATCATGGTCATGCTGGTGCATACATTGGTCTTGTGTTTTGCATAGTGAAGATCATGTCCCTTGGGCCCCTTTGCTGTTCATGGTGCATAATCTGTTATAAGATTGAGATAAATAGCTAACTAAGATATCTTAGTGCTGGTTCACAAAACATTTCCCTGTATATCCTTAATTATATTGATGACGGGAAACAGTACAGCACAACAATGCATCATTCCTTCAGAAAGGCAGTGGGAGGGAATCTGGTTTAAATGCTCAAATCACCCGTGTGGTGGGAACAGCAAATTTAGTTTAGTTTTGTTCAGAGATACAGCGTGGAAACAGGCCCTTTAGCCTACCGGGACCGCACCGACCAGCAATCCCCACACATCAACACCATCCTAAACTCACGTAACATAGAAACATAGAAACATAGAAAATAGGTGCAGGAGTAGGCCATTCGGCCCTTCGAGCCTGCACCGCCATTCAATATGATCATGGCTGATCATCCAACTCAGTATCCTGTACCTGCCTTCTCTCCATACCCCCTGATACTTTAGCCACAAGGGCCACATCTAACTCCTTCTTAAATATAGCCAATGAGCTGGCCTCACCAACCTTTTGTGGCAGAGAATTCCAGAGATTCACCACTCTCTGTGTGAAAAATGTTTTTCTCATCTCGTTCCTAAAAGATTTCCCCCTTATCCTTAAACTGTGACCCCTTGTTCTGGACTTCCCCAACATCGGGAACAAGCTTCCTGCATCTAGCCTGTCCAACCCCTTAAGAATTTTGTAAGTTTCTATAAGATCCCCCCTCAATCTTCTAAATTTTAGCGAGTACAAGCCGAGTCTATCCAAAACAACTTGTCCCTAAACACCTCCAAGACCAAGGAGCTGATTTTCGACTTCAGGAGGACACATAACGGGGAATACACCCCAATCTCCATCTACGGGGACAGTGTGGAGAGAGTGTTCAGCTTTAAGTTTCTGGGCACACACATCTCAGTGGACCTCACATGGTCCACCGACACCGCTGTGCTGGTCAAGAAGGCACAGCAACGACTGTTCTCCTGAGAACATTGAAAAAGACTGGTCTTCCCCAACCTTCTGGTCTGGTCTGGACTGGTCTGCTGCTGACAACCTTCTACCGCTGCACCACAAAGAGCATGCTAACGTACAGCATCTCTGTGTGGTGTCTCAGCTGCACGGAGGCGGAGAGGAGAGCTCTTCAGCGCGTCGTCCACAGAGCGCAGAAGATTATTGGGACACAGCTACCAGCCTTGGAGGGCATTTACTACACACAGTGCCTCAGGAAGGCCGTCAGCATCCACAAAGACTCCTCACACCCTTGTAATGGAATGTTCGAACTCCTACCTTCCGGCAGACGTTACAAGGCCTTCTACGCCCGCACCTCCAGACTCAGGAACAGCTTCATCCCCAGAGCTATAGCTGCTCTGAACCGGCCCTGCTGAGTGCCCCCCACCCCCATGAACTGACTCCCTCGGATGGTCACGTCGCACATCGACCCGGCACAGACACATTTACACTTTAGACTATTTTGACTGTTTTACTGTTTTACTGTTCTTTTTATAAATCATGTTTCTCGGGGTATCTAAATCTAAATTTTATTAATTGTTTAAGTTATGACATCGGATGGAAGCTGCATACCAAATCTCATTGCACATATGTGCAATGACAATAAAATATATTATTATTATTATTATAATATTATTATTATTATTATTATTATTATTATTATTATTATTATCATCATTGGGACAATTTACACTTATACCAAACCAATTTACCTACATACCTGTAAGTCTTTGGAGAGGGGGAGGAAACTGACGATCTCGGAGAAAACCCACGCGGTCACAGGGAGAATGTACAAACTCCGTACAGATAGTTGGGGTCAAACACAGGCCTCCGGTGCTGCAAGCTCTACCGCTGCGCTATCGTGCCACCCATCTCCTGATTTTGAGATTTCAGTACAATCACTGAGCCACAGGTCTCACCGAGGTTAGGATAAATAGTCTAATCTGACACAGCTCCATCTCCCTTCAAAGAAAAAAGATGTTATATGGGCACCTTATTGTCCATTTTTCAGCACTCGAACTATTGGCACTGTGAGTCTACCACCTTCATAAATAGTGTACAAATCCAATAAAACCAGCAGAGGCTGAAAATATAAAACAACAGAAAATGTTGAATATTTATCAGGTCTTTCCTGTGGATTGAGAAAGAGTTTATTTCAGGTCCGAAGTTGTAATTTTTAATTGATGTCCCACAGTCTGTGCTTTCAGCCTCTTATATTCCTACAAACTCATCACCATGCGGTCAAATCCGACTCTAACTCCATTTACAATTTTACAAATAACACCACCATAGTGAGCTGGATGTCAAACAATAACAAGATGAAGTACAGGAAGGTGATGGAGATCTTAGAAAAATAGTTTCAAGATATTAACCTCTTCCGCAACATCAGCAAAATGAAGGAACTGGCCATTGACTCAAGGATGGAGGGAGGTGTATCTACAGTCCAGTCAGCATCAATGATACTAAAGTGAAACGTTCATCAGTTCATAAGTTGTAGGAGCAGGCTTAGGCCATTCGGCCCATCATGTCTACTCTGCCATTTAATCATGAAAGATCTATCTTTCCTTCCAAAACCCATTCTCCTGCCTTTTCCCCAAAACCCCTAACACCCGTACTAATCAAGAATCTATCAATCTCCACCTTAACAATATCCATTGATGGCCTCCACAGCCTTATGTGGCCGAGAGCTTCAAGTTCCTCAGTGTAAATATCATAAATCATTTTCCTGATCCCACCATATTGACGCTGGGCCTGGAAAGCTCATCAAAACCTCCACTTCCACAGAAATCAAAGCAAATTCAGCAAATTTCCAATGGCTCTTACCAATTACTACAGATACAATGTAGAAAACAGCCTATTGAAGTGTATCACAACATGGCTTGGCAGCTGCTCGCTCAAGGTCACAAGAAATGGCAGTTGTGGATGCAGCCCAGTCCATTTGGTCAATCTGCCACATCCAAACCCCCACCTCTGTTAATTCCACTTATACTTCACATTGCCTTAGGAAAACAACCAACATAATTAGGACCAGATGATTGAACGCACCTCTCATAAATTATGGGAGCTGTCAAGCTGAAATGTTAACTCTGCTTCTCATGACCTGCAGTGTTTTTCAGCATTTTTTTTGTTTTAATATCAGAAGGACTGCAGTTGATCAAGAAAGCAGCGAGTCAAGGCGTCATGAGGGATGCTCGATAAACTCTAGCCTTGGCTACGAGTTGAAAAATGAATTTAAAATAAACATAGCTCCTCATCTGCTGCCCTTTCTTCTTCTGCTGAGGTGCAGGTCTGTGAGTGGCAGACTGCATCTCCTGAACTGCTGGTGCTGTTGGTGGGGCTTCTAAAGTTCCTGGTGCTGCTGCTGCTAACAGTGGTGATATTGGCACTCATCTCAGTTCCAAGCTAACTGTGATAGTATCACACATGCTGATCTGCTGGACCAAAGCTCCAAACCGTACATCAGAACTCTAAAACTACAAAGTGTAGACATCCCACGCGTCTAATTTAACCACAGGACAAGTGAGTAAATACCTTCACGCTAGGAGGTAGGAAAGCAAATCTTAAGTGCCTGCTGGCATATTTCCCAAATCCACTTTTCACTCTTCAACTATGCTTGTGGTTTCATGTTGATTTCGCTGACAGGTTTGAAAGCACAGGAAACCAAAGGTAAATTGCAAATCCTTGTCAATATTGTTGTATTTGAGGTATGAATTTATAATTGACAGCCTAATTCATTGGAATGAAATGTTGAATTTTCTGTGTTACATAGAAAATAGGTGCAGGAGGAGGCCAATCGGCCCTTCGAGCTAACATCGCCATTCATTGTGATCATGGCTGATCGTCCCATATCAATAACCCGTGCCTGCCTTCTCCACATATCCCTTGACTCTACTAGCCCCTAGAGCTCTATCTAACTCTCTCTTAAATCCATCCAGTGACGGCCCCCACTGCCCTCTGTGGCAGAGAATTCCATAAATTCACAACTCTCTGGGTGAAAAAGTTTTTTCTCACCTCAGTCTTAAATGACTTCCGCTTTATTTTAAGACTGTGGCCCCTGGTTCTGTACTCGCCCAACATTGGGAACATTTCTCCTGCATCTAGCTTGTCCAGTCCTTTTATAATTTTATATGTTTCTATAAGATCCCCCCTCATTCTTCTAAACTCCAGTGAATACAAGCCTAGTCTTTTCAATCTTTCCTCATATGACAGCCCCGCCATCCCAGGGATCAATCTCGTGAACCTACGCTGCACTGCCTCAATCACAAGGATGTCCTTCCTCAAATTCCCCAAAACTGTACACAATACTCCAGATGTGGTCTCACCAGATCTCACCTATACAACTGCAGAAGGATGTGTTGTGGACAGCGTTCTGATCTACTCACATCCTTACACCTCTTGCATACCCTGTCCCACCCCCTCCCCCATTTAGAGTATCCCTAATGTCTTCCACCCAGAAAGTGTTCGTTTGTTTTTTAATTATAAAAACTAGAAAGGTTCAAGATACAATCAGGTTGGGGAATTGACTTCATTCACCATGATATTCCTCAATTTATATTAAATATAGTTGGCAGAATGTAAGCCACCTATAATATTGATATTGGTTATTTGTTTATTATTGCTACATATCCCGAGATATAGTGAAAAACTTTGTTTGAATGCGATCTAGTCAATCAAATTGTACGCAATTACAACAGGTAGTGCAAAGAGAAAAAATAACTAGAGTGTAGAATATAGTGTTACAGTTACAGGGAAAGTGCAAATTTTCTTTTAAAAGTGCAGGCGCTTCAATGTGGCAGATTGAGAGATTGGGCCAACACCCTTATCTTATGAAAGATCCATTCTGTAGTCTGACGACAGCGGGGGCAAACCTGTTCATCCTTTCAAGCTATTATATCTTCTGCCCGATAGGAGCATAGGAACATGGGGGGGGAAGGAATGATAGGGGTATAAATAGTCCTTGATTGGGAGTTGCTTTCCTAAGATGATGTAAACCGTAGATGGAGTCAATTGGGGGTGGGGGGAGAGAGGAGGTTTTTTTACCTCATTGTCTGGGCTGCATCTACAAGTCTTTGCAATTTCTTACGGTCTTGACTGTTACCAAGCAGAGCTGTTGCCAAACCAAGCTGTGACGTGTCCTGATTTCCTTCCACTGTGCATCAGTAGAAATTCCTATGGTCACTGGAGACATGCTGAACTTGCTCTGATAGTCTTCTGATGAAATAGAGGTGTAAATGTGTTTTCTTGACAGTAGTGTCAATGTGGTTAGACTCAGGCAAATTGTTGGTAATATTTACACCCAGGAACCTTAATCTCTCCATTTCCATTTCCACTTCAGCACCATTGATGCTGACTGGGGCATATACACCATCTTGTTTCCTGAAGTCGATGCCAAGCTCTTTATCTTGCTGACATTGAGAGAGAGAGATTGTTGGCTTGACACCACATTACTGAACTGCCTATCGCCTTACTCCACTACAGTATGGTGCCGGAGCATGGCAACATTTAGTTTGCTGGTCCCAGTAAAGGATTGACTAGCTAACACTAATTTGGTGGGATTTACTTTGTGAAGTAGCAAGTCTGATAATACTCACATATCTCCATTCAGCCAAACATTTTAAAGTAGCTTCCACAGTGATGCGACCTGCCTCTGAAATATGCCAAAATCCATCTTCCACTGATGGTGATAAATGCAGAACAGGCTCGAAGGGCCCATTGGCCTGCCCCTGCTCTTATGTTCTCTGTCCCTTGGCTGTCATGTGAAAACTTCAGTGCAGTTCTTTTTTGATGTTAGACCATGGCACAGAATAATTTATAATTCAGCACTTAATGGCCTAATATAAAACCTGAATCTTAAGGTATTTTTGCAGCACGACTTTAGGGTAATGCAGAATCTGGCCAGTGAAGTTGGATCAACAATAACATCGATATTTTGTAATGGGAAGATCAAGTGAAACAAGAATAAGGAATTCTATTGAAATTGAATTCAATAGGTTAATATTGTATGCATGTGTATCCAGCAGTGAGGCTGCCTTGGGAGTCACATATTGATTACATATTATAATTTGGAAGTACATGAACACCACGCTGTTAGAAAAAGTGAAGTGCTTGATCAACTGGAAAGTAGGTCACTTTTGTGGTGTACTTCGTGCTACAATTTCATGTTGATCTGGAAACAGATGCTATGTGACAAACATCCTCAATGCTGTACACCGTAGTTTGTCATCACCTGAATGACCTCGATTCAGGTGCATCTGCTTTCTGTTTTAATTAATGCAATGCGCCAGGTTTCTTTAGTACTTTTCACCAGGAATAATATGCAAGGTTGACAATAAGGTGTATGAATTATGTTTGTCAGGTATATTCAGGTTAAACATAGCAGCAGTCTCAATAATGGCTGATTGTATAACACTGTGGGAGCACTTCCAGTTGAAGATATCACCAGGCAATTTAGGACTACAAGAAGCATATGTACTCAGTTGTGATGCACAACGTTGCTCTGAATTATGTAAAAGGTTTGTTTTTGATTGTTCATATGACATCTAGATCCAAAAATCCCTGAGTTCTGATTTTTGCTATTAATTGAAAAATGCCTCAGGTTCAAGCATTATTTTGAGCTGTAGTTGTTTTGCTCAGAGTGAGAACTAACAGGGTGAAATAGGCTGAATGACTAATTAATCTGTTTTGGTGCTGTTAGATAAACAATTAAACTTCATAAACTGAGCAGGAGCTAATGATTTTGAGATATGAAAACTTGTAATCATATGAAAAAAATATTTTAGTGATCAGAAAAAAATACTTAGTATAATTTCTACTTTTCCCTATCAATATTGTGCTAGCGGGCGGGGATATAAAGGGAAGGAAACTAAATGTCTGGCTAAAATGAAGATAAAGAACTGTGAGTTTAGTTTAATGGGGTATTGGTACCTGTCTTGGGAACGGGAGAGCAAATTAGTAAACTGGGCATCTCCTGACTAGCTAATGAACACATAAATCAGAAAACTAAAGAATCTTTTAAACAAAAAGGACAGAAAAAAAGTGAAGATCAATTATGTAGAGCAATATCAGATCTTACCAGAAACTGCAGATGTCAAATAGTGACATTACAGCATACAGACCAGATAAAGCATTAGCGCTAGTTGCTGCTGTTAAAAATATAAGGGTAGAGGAAGATTCTCCAAATTTAGTTATCTTGCTCACTGACCCTTCCCAGATATTGAAGGGAATGGGTTGGTTCACATCAATGGCCCTATTATGAGTTAATGGGGTTTTAAAATAGCCACTGGGTTCATATTATATTATTTTCCCATGCCTGCTTATTACATTTCAGAGAGAATATTACATTTGTCCTACTTGCCATTTTAAGTGACTGCTACTTGATGCTATCACATCACAGACTGTTCATTAGTGGCATCCATCACCAGGGGACCTGATGTCATAGTTGGCCTATTTGCAGCTCTTAAAGGGAAGGTGTGTTGGGGGCTGCATGATAGAGCAGCTGGTGCCTAAATCAAGTGAATATGGCTTGAAACTTTTGGAGAATGCCTGGACACGTGACAAAGTGTCCTTGTATGTATACATACTTGGCTAATAACATTTATTCAAATTCAAAATCAAAATTCAAAGTGAGCACAATGGAGAGTGAACATTGCATTGGAGGTCCAGGTGAATGAAGAATTATAGCCCAAAAACTTTTCTCCCAAAGATCATATCAGGGGTTAAAATGTGGAAAGACTGGAACAAGAATAAAGTCTGCTTTGAGTTGAACAGAGGTAGGATGAAAAGTTTGTGGTAAGCAAGTTCACTGAATACACATCACACCAGGCTGCCTGCCCTCATTTTATCACTCATAAAGTCACAAGGCACAGAAACAGGGCCTTCAGCCCAGCTACCATCAATTACCTTTTAATCTAATTTAAAAGCAGATGATTTGTAGCCTTGGTGAGTTGAGTATTTATCCAGATGCTTCATACATGGCATTTGATTTTGGCCACAGGCAGCTCAGTCTTGGGAAAGCCACAGCTGAAAGCAGGTTGGAAGGACTGAATCCATGTGGCGAGTATCTTCATGCCATTTACTGTGGGACAGAAGTTTTCTCCAGGCGTAACAAGGTTTTGTCCAAAACCCAACTCCCAGGACTTGTCACTTCCCCTGAATCCAAGAGTCAAGAGAGTCAAGAGTGAAGAGTGTTTTATTATCATATGTCCCAGATAGAACAATGAACTGTTCCTTCCCCTCATCCCACTGGGGTCAGGGCTTCCTCTGCCTTCTGCAACATTTTTCCACATACAGGATTCCCTCCAGCTATCATGCTTTTGGGAATCCATTGGATTTTCTGACTTCAAGATTCAAGATTCAAGATAGATTTAATTGTCACATGTGCCAGATGGCACAGTGAAATGAATTCCCATACAGCCATACAATAAAAATAAACAGGACTCAACACACTATAGAATTTAACACAAAACATCCCCACACAGCAGAATCAAAGTTTCCCACTGTGTGGGAAGGCACCAAAGTCAGTCTCTTCCTCCACTGTTCCCCGTGGTCAGGGCCTCCCCAAGCCTCCGCAGTTGCAGCTACGGGCGGCCCGATGTCCAGGACCGCTCGCCGGGATGATACAAGTCCGACGTCGGGGCTGCGGGACGTCCTCAGCGGCGTGGACACCAGAGTCGGCCCCCTCCTACCGGAGTCGGCGGCTTCCAATGTCCGTATGCTGCGCCGAGTGGAGACTGCTGCTGAAGACCCTCTGCAAGGCGTCCACGATGCCGTTCAGCGCCGCCCGCATTGGAAGCTCTCCGCACCAGAGCTCCACGATGCTGGAGCAACGGCCCAACGCTCCGGAGCTCCAAACGGTCCGGTCCCGGTCCCGGTCCCCGGCAGGAAAGGCCGCTCCGATCCAGCTGGTAGGCCGCGAGGTGGGGGGCGAGGACGCGACTCGGAGAAATAGTCGCGTCCCCGCCAGGAAGAGACTTGGAGACGGTTTCCCCCTTACCCTGCCCCCCTCCCCCACATAGAAAAGTAAAAGTTTCCCCCTAAAACAGACTTTGGACTAACTAAAAATAACAAAAAGATAGAAATGACATACAGGCTGTAGGTAGAGGCTGCTGCCAGTGCAGCGCCCCTAGTAATGACTTAACAATTCCACTGAATTCACACGCAGGATTGTACATCTCTGCAGGAAAAGCAAGAGGTTCTCCAGGCATTTACACAGAAGAGAGCAGGGCACTGTAGTGGTGAAGGTCAGTGCCAAAAATGTTGCATCAAATACATTAAAGCATTAAGGAATGTAAATTTGAGATAAATAGCCAAGTTGAGGATGATCCTCTTGAAATGTCATATCCCATCCTAATTTTCATTGGCTTCAGGCTGGAAATTATCCACTATTGCAGTCAAAGGGATAACAGCTAAAGCTAACGTTGTCAACAGCATGATGGGAAAATAAATTATTCTTACATGTAGAATGATCTATTTGGGAAAAATGAAGTAAACCAGACAGCTGATTCAGCAGACCCCCGGTGTAAAGGGCCTGTCCTACTGTACGAGGTAATTCAAGAGCTCTCCCGAGTTTAAGAAAACAATCAAACTCGTGGTAAGTACATAGCGGGTACGTGGGAGCTCAGAACGTCTCTTAGCGGCTCGTAACGCTAATGGCAGGTACCCGGGAAACACGGTAAGCTCGTGAAGATTTTTCAACATGTTGAAAAATGTCCACGAGAGCCCCGAGTACCTACAAGCGACTATTTCCGTAATTCTCTGAGTTCGAATCAGGGGAAACTCGGGAGAAATCTTGAATTAGCTCGTTCAGTGGGACAGGCCCTTAATTCTCTGAGTTCGAATCAGGGGCAACTCGGGGGAACTCTTGAATTACCTTGTACAGTGGGACAGGCCCTTTAATGCTATTTTAGCTTTGTGAAGGGAAATTCTTCTGAACTAAAGACTTAAAAGAGAGAAATGGAAGAGATGTATTCTGTTATTGGACCTTTTAATGAATAATCGCATGAGGGTCATGAGGGTCCTGGGGCAATGTTAAAACAGTAAACAATCTGGAACGCTGGAAGAAACAAATAATTGAAGGATCCTTGAAAACATTGATGCAAAATCCTGGGAATAATCATTGCAGAAGGAACCAGATTCCGAGTTCAGCTTTGGAAAATACTACAACCCATCATAATGAGCCTGACTAGTTCATCTTGCATGGTGATCATATACATCTAAACTGAGAGTCTTGCGATTTTGGCAAACGTGATAAGCTAGGACAGTGAAGTAAAGATTAAGGATTAATTGAATAAATGTATCTTTCAAATCTTTGAAGTATAAATAAAGACATAGGTTGTGGATCTAAGGCAGGGAAACAGGATTAAATCAGATGGCTAAAAGGACAAGCAGATGTGCTGGGCCAAAGGATCGGTTTTTGCACTGTATCATGATTCTAAAATGCAAATGTTAGAAATGAAACGAAAAACAAAAATTGATGGGGCAAAAAAAAAGCAGGAAATCAGGCAGCATCTGTGAAAAGAAAAAGTGAACTTTTTGGATCTGAGAGTTTACTCTGCATGACAGCTGCAAAGTGAGGGATTGGATACCCATTTTTGTGCAGGAAAAAGCCAAGAGCTCACATAGGGTACACTGGGGCACTATATGTGTTGTTAAAAGCAACTTCCACAGGCAGCCTGTATCTATGCAAACTTCCATGGCTGCTCTGGTTGCTTATCTTTGATTTTCTGCATTTGGAAAGTCTGAGTTTCCTCCTTAACACACTAGCACACCACACACTTCAAAATGTTGCACCTATCTCCAGCAGCAGGCAGAATGAAGCCTGACATACAGCAGTTCAGAGCTAATCGGTTTGACAGCTCAAGGCAAAGGGCCCTTGCCAACTGAGTCAAACTTCTAGTTGCCAGTGGCACATTTCAGTCACAACGTTTTTTGCAACAAAGGATTGCAACGTCAAGAACTGTGGAAGCGAATTTTTCCATGAAGACCTCGAGCAGATATGGCCTCCTGTTGAGCTCTTCTCCCATTCCTCCTCCATCTTCCAGCAGTTTAATCAACTCAATGCGACTTCATTTCAGTATTCAAAGTGGCCAATTTCCAGAGAAAGGCCTACCAGGCAAATCATCTCTCGGGGGGAAAAAAAATAATCTTCAGACAAGTTTTTGAACCATCAAAAACACTTCTGTGCTCGGGAAAGACTATTCCCTGTGGATTATTCCAAGTCTACTTCAGCTATTGTAAAGCTTCAGAACTAATACCACTACATGAAAAGCCAAACTAAATGAACCAGCAATTCATCTGGGCATATTCTGCAACTCCTTTAACAAATGCAAGGTTCCTCATTTCCTTCCCATTGTGTTTAGCTGTGTGCAGCCAAGACTGGGCTTTGGGGTGTTGTGAGCATTTGGTAAGTGGGCATCAAAGCAACGTAATACACTGGCATTCCACCCATGATATTATTATAAATGGTCCCCACGCCACGTAATTTTAGCTGATTAGTACCAGACAACAAGGTGCCGATATAATGTTTCTTTTTTCTCTTTAAAGGGAGATGCAGCTGACTTATCAGATTAGAACAGTTATCCTAACCTCGGTGTGACCTGCGGCTCAGTGGTTGTACTCAAATCTCAAAATCAGTAGATGGAGGATTTGCTGTTCCCACCCTGCGGGAGATTAATCCAGGTTCCCTCCCAGTGTTGTGATGTGCTGTTTCCCATTTTCAACATAATTAAGGATATACAGTGAACCAGCATTAAGATTATTGATTAGCTATTTATCTTATTGGTTAAACAGTTTATGCCCCTGAGTTGGATGATCAGCCATGATCATATTGAATGGCGGTGCAGGCTCGAAGGGCCGAATGGCCTACTCCTGCACCTATTTTCTATGTTTCTATGTTTCTATGTCCAGCAAAGGGGCACGAGGGACATGATCATCACTGTGGAAAAGTCAAGACAAATGCATGCAACAGCATGACCATGATCTTTTTAGATATTATAAAACATTTGTCAGTCAAAAAGGATTATGAAGCATTCTTCTCAAATGTATTTGCCTTCAGAAAATCTCGATTTTATATGTGCATTACATTTACATTTTACAAGGCATGCCAGTTATCATCTTAACCAATAGGTCCACAACAAAACCAATCTCAATGCAGACCAAACACGGCTACATCATTACAGCAAAACATTTTTCTGAATCTTTGGCACAGCAATCCTGCATCTTATCTCCAATAAGCCTCTCACTGGAGTTGAGCTAATCAGCAGGACAGTTTGGAAAATGTTCAACTTTTCTCACCTCTGCTCCATAATCAAAGCAATTCCAAATCTCAACTTCAATAATTGAGCTACAATTTACAGATGGCACTTACATTTGCTCATCATAATTGACTCAATCACTTATGATAGAATGTGTTCTCCCCTTAACATCTGTCAAACAAGGGTCATCTCAACCTGACCCAGCCATACAATACCTTCACGTTCAGATTCAGATTCAGATTCAGATTCAAACTTTATTGTCATTGTGCAGTGTACAGTACAGAGACAACGAAATGCAGTACATCCGCACAAATTGTAACATTGTCAGGAAAGAGTTTTTGAAGATCAAGATATCAAACTGATATGGTCTACAGGGAAGCAGCAATTATCACCCTCTTGTGCACTCAGTTGTGCACTATTAACAAAGCATGCATTAAAGCACTGAAAACTCCAGTCCCCATAAAATCCTCAGAACCCACTAATGGGATAAATCAATGTACTCTCCTAGGCCAATACCTCATGAATTGAGGCTCTAATTACATTCAGTCCACCTTGAGATACCGATTGTCTCATTCATATACTGATACCAGACTCTTGAAACAGACATTCCATTCTGAGATCCTTCACAGCCATGGATGATCAGGTAAACAGAGGAAAAGTAAAAAAGATTTTGAAAACTTCTCGAAGAAATGTAACGTCCTCATGTCCTCAAGACATCATAATGTCTTTAATAATGTTGAAAATGGACGAGAAGCATTTGAGAAGGCACTGAATCAAAGGGAGCAAACAAAAAGGAATAAAGTCCTAGCCAGCTCAAACTCTCCATTGAGTTCTGGCAACATCCTTGTAAATCTTCTCTGCACCCTTTCCAGCTTGACAACATTGTTCCTATAAAATGGTGACCAAAACTAACACAATACTCTAAATGTAGCCTCATCACTTTCTTATATAACTGCAGCGTGGCCTACTAACCTCTATATTCAATACTCTGATGAAGGCCAATGTGCCAAAAGCCTTTTTGATCAACCTATCTACCTGGATGCCACTTTCAAGGAACTATGTACCTGCACTCATAGATCCCTCTGCTCCACAGCACTTCCAAGAGCTTCAACCATGCACTGTGTAGGTGCTGCCCTTATTCAACTTCACAAAATGCAACACCTCACATTTCTCTGTATAAAACTCCAACAGCCATTCCTCAGCCCACCTGCCCAACTGATCAAGATCCCACTGCAATTTTTGAATACCATCTTCATTATCTACAATGCCACCCACTTTTGAGTCATCTGCAAATATGTTCTCATCCAAATCATTGATAAAGATGACAAACAGTAATGTGCCCAGCATTAACCATGAGGCACACCACTAATCACAGTCCTCCAGTCCAAAAATCAACCTTCCACCATCACCTTCTGCTTTCTTCCATGAAGTAAATTTTCTATCCATTCACCTTTCTCTCCTTGGATCCCATGCAATTTAACCTTTCAGAACAACCTACCATGCAGAAACTTGTCAAATTCCTTGCTGAAATCCACATATACAATGTCTATCGCTCTGCCCGCATCAATCTTTTTGGTCACATCATCTAAAACTCAATTCGTGAGACCCAATCTCCCCCATACAAAACGTTGCCTTTTTCCTTCGCTCCATAGATGCTGCTGCACCTGCTGAGTTTCTCCAGCTTTTTTGTGTACCTCCCCCATACAAACCCCATTTCAGAAGGTGACGCCATTGAGCATGGCTGCCCTGCCTGCAGCTGTTCCTCCTTTCATCCATTTTTTTATTTTTAGTCCGTTGAAAAATTTTGTTTTGGAGGTCTTTTAGTCTTTTTATGTGGAGGATGGGGGAGAAATGAAACAATTCATGTTTGCATACAGCAAGAGCTAGCAATAGCTACCAAAAAACTAGAACTAAAGGCTAATAGCTAGCGTAATAAATATCAGGGATTATTCATATCATGCAAATGCTAGGCACTGATCACCCTTCAACATGAGATAGTATATGAAAATCTAACCATAGAACTTAGGATAGGATAGGTTCTTTATTGTCATTATAACATGTAAACATGTACAACAAAATTAAAAATGCCAACCAGTCAGTGCACCATTCACACGTTATCTAAAAGCTAATGATACGTAAAAGAGAATATCTGAAATAAACAACTAAAATAAATAACATGAAAACAACAAGCATAAACGCACAACCATACATTCTTCTGTCGATTGCACAATCCCTTTGGTATGGAGCGCACCTGCGCTCATTTGGTGGCTATATTAAGTGTAGTTATTGCTGTGGGATAAAAACTGTTTTTGAGTCTGTTTGTCCTTGTCCTCATTGATCTGTACCATCTGCCTGACGGCAACAGTTCAAACAGGGAGTATCCGGGGTGGGAAATGTCCTTTATAATGTTCTGGGATATCTTGAGACAGTGGGAACTGTGTAGGTCCTCCAAGGTGAGGAGAGGACAGCCGACAATCTTCTGGGCGTTGTCAATAGCCCTCTGGAGCGCTTTCCTCGTAGCCGCTGTGCAGCTGGTGTACCACACGCATACACAGTATGTTAGGATGCTTTCTATGGAGCACCGATAAAAGGACAACAGCCGTCACTGAGTGATGTTGTTCTTCCTGAGCACCCTCAGGAAGTGCAGTCTCTGCTGGACCTTTTTCAGCAGCACAGAGGTGTTCACGCTCCGTCAGGTCCTCCTCAATGTGGATTCCCAGGAAGAGGAAATCCGCCACCCTCTCCACACAGTCCCCTCTGATGATTAATGGTGTAATGTCCGTTTTCTTCTTCCTGTAGTCTACTTGGATAATCAATGGCATTACCATTGTTGTCCTAGGGGAGTGGGGGTAAGGTAATTGTTGTTCAGAAATACTGTCACATAATACCGCAGCCAAAAGAAAAGATTATAGGCTGGGTAAACTGTGGCAGTTGGTTCGCCTTTGCAAAACCTATCCACAGGCTGAGAAGATTGTGAGGAATTAAAAGATTGTGGGAGTATCTTCACCACAAGGACTGTAGCAGTTCAGGAAGGCAATACTTAAGGCAGCACGATGCCACAGCAGTAGAGTTGCTGCCTTGCCAGAGACCCAGGTTCAACTCTGACCATGGGTGCTGTCTGTATGGAATTTGTACGTTCTACCTGTGACTGCATGGACTCTCTCCAAGTGCTTATGCTTGCTCCACATTCCAAAGACGTACAGGTTTGTAGGTAATTGGCTTCTGTAAATTGTCCCTAGTGTGCAACATAGACTGGCGTGCAGGTGATCGTTGGTTGGCATGGACTAAGTCGGCCAAAGGGCCTGTTTCCATGCAGTATCTCTAAACTCTAATACTCGCCATCACCTGCTTAAGCAAAATTAGGGAAGGGCAATTGATGTTTGCCTTACAAGGTGCACTCATATTCCACAAATGAATAAAACAAAATTAATTGGTTGTTCAGATGCAACCCATTTCTTGGATATTTGCTCTGTGCAGCATTTGCTTTTGTCAACATCCATAGTAATTTAAATTCACTGCATGTAAAGATCTTTGACATGTGAAACTATTTATGATTTTTTTTTTAAATTTATTTGAAGGTAAGGTTTGGAAACAACACACTATATAATAATTAGGATCCAATCACTGGATTACACCGGGCTAATTAACTTATATTTTAATTGCTATCAAATCATTTTAAGAATCTACCTGATACTGAATTGCACTTGTGACAACAGCTTAAATCAACAGCTACCTTCCTCGGTTGGTTAATGTTTGCAGCAAGACATGTTAGAAAGAAGCCAAATTGCATGTGACAAGAATTAGTTTTAAAATATTGCCTGACATATTTGATAAGATGGTTGATTGGTGTTTTATGTTATTGAATCATTTCACAGTTTCCAAAGAAAGTCAGAACATTTCAGAAAAGTTAGAAATGAGGTAGTATTAACTCCCAAATGATTTCTTTATTTTAGTTTCTGATTTTTTTTTACCCTCACCAAATTGGTCCATTTGTCAAAAGAGAGGGAATTTTGATTGATGTTGTTTAGATTTAAAAACAAAGGCTTTACAAAAGCTAATCCCTACTGGACCTGATTATAGTAGATTCTCATTTTCCTTCACCCCTTCATTGACCTCTGTCTTGTTGCTTATCCCTTGTTGAATTTCGTAACTGACAGCTTTTGTTCTACATGGCTCCGTGTGTGGCCTTTTGTTAGATCCGTCTGATTGCTTCACTTTGACCAAAAAACAAGCAAAAGCCAAAATGTCAATACATCGACCATTTCACTGTTTAAACAATTCAATTCCATTAGGTCTTCAAACTCCCACTTTGGTTGCCAAAAATGTTGAAACACCTTTGGGTGTTGGCCTCATGAACATTATTTTTTTCTTAAACACTCTCAGACAGATAATTTCGTTTTTGGGTTAGATTAATCTGTGGCATAAGGTTTAACATTCTGCATGGTAGAAGCAGTTCCTGGAATTCTGGTGCTAATTATGTGTGAGTGAGGTAAGGACAGAGATGAAATGCTAGGAATTGATATTTCACAGCACACTCACGCAGGCAGATTTTTTTTTCGAGTTTACCTTTCTGCTTCCTCAGGAGTTTGTCACATGAAAGGACTTTTGAGTGATAACTATTCTGCTCTATTTATAAATTATATTCAATCCTTTGAACAAATTGTAAAAGCCTTGTACAATAAGTGGTTGTTCACAAAGTCTCTGATGTTTGTATAAAGTGAATGGCACAGCATAACTCCAAACCCCGTAGAAGGTGTGGACATTGCTAGACTAGTTGTACTTCTTATTCATGGAGTATAAGGTCACAACCACTCTTCATCTTACAACAGTCAATAAATAATAGGGTCAAGGTTCCATTCTTATTCAGCCTTGTAAAATGTTTTTAATACAATGTCACCCTTTGCAGTCATTATGCTAACACCTTCTGCATTTCTCACTTCCACAAATTCTACTGCAGTTTAGAAAATCCTTCCAGCTTTGTTATTATCTCTGGGTTTTGATTTTTCTAATTTTCATTCTGTGAATCATTTCATTAAAATGAGACTTCATTTGAGTTGGGTTATTGACTGAATGGATATGCTTGTGAATCAGTTGACCCTGTGGTAAAGAGACATTCATAACTTTATGGCCACACGCCCTTTTACATCAAGCTAATTAGCTGTGAACACAAAATGGCTGTCCTCACAGGAGCATTTGTTTCAAATTTTTACAGGATTAGGGCTGAGGTCAAGCCCATGTCCTCAGATAAAAGACAGGGGAATTCTATAATGTTTCTACCGATAAATTGCAAAAGGCTTAGTCATTGGAAGTTTCAAAACTAAAATTGATTGGCATAGGAGTTCAAAGATGTTCTACCATGAATTACAACAGTTCAGATGTAGAAGTAGTTTAACACGATGTATCCTGGGAACTCACATAACATTTTCATTCCATGTCAGTCACAGCTGTCTAACAGTTTGCAGAGGCTGCTCTACTTCAGTGGAAAGAAGCTGAGGAATAAGGGCAATTCCCTCAGCCCCCTGTACCAGGTGTTCTCCAGCAGTGTTGCCGAGTGCTGCATTAATGAAAGCTGCAGCAGCACAAGGAGACTACTGACTTTCTCCAAATGTGGCTTTGCTATCTGTATCCTCCACAATTCACAGAGTCTTTTACCTCATCATCACTTGCTGCTTGCTGCATAATTTAGCAGACGGGTGAACAGATATCTTGCCAGAGAGCCTCCCGCGGGATGAAGAGAGGAGGGCAGCAACCACAGGAAGAAAGAAGAATTAAAGGAGGAGAAGGAAGAAAAAGAGGCAAGTTTAAAGACCCCAGAGCAAGAGCAGTGGAAAATAGAATGGCAGCAATTTATAGGACAATCTAATTGCCTATCATAGTTGTCCAGGTCCATCTAATGGCCTATCAGTCTCAAAATGTACAAAGTACAATGTGGTACCACAAGCTCATAGACATTTGCCCAAGTTGATTTAATCACCACAAACATTATAACACTCAATGTTTTGTATCTGACAGAATCTCATGGTCCCATCTCAAGGAGACCAGAGTCTATTTCCATTCTTATCTAGAAGAACAGACAGGCACACACACACCTGAAAAATCCTTTACATTGCAGAAATGCTCATTAGCTCAACGCAAGGCTTGTCTTGTCTGCTGTTTGGCGTGTAAATGGAAGCAAAATCATGCTGCAAAACATCCAAGAGTATATCTAAAAATAACAGGAAAGTACTGAATAATTTTCTTGCCTCAACGTTATGTCATTCCTCTATGTTTCCTCTGAGATGGCCATTCAATAGTCTAGCTTCACCTGGGCCAACTATGCCTGCCATGATATCTCATTCCAAAAAGTAGCCTTGTATTTCAATCACCGATCAATCAAAGTTCTGCGTAATCATCTAGTTTCAGGGATGTATATCCGAAGAAAATATCCTGTGAATTGAGGACTACCCACCTTCAATGTCATGATCAGCTCAATTAATTTTGGAGGCAAGCTTGGCTCTGAAATCTTCATGTTTTGCATCAGGAATATTGTTCACCAACTTAGTATGGGAAATGAGGGAAGGAATAGAAGCAGGAGCAGGCCATAACCTCTCATGCCTCAACACCATAGAAACATAGAAACATAGAAAATAGGTGCAGGAGGAGGCCATTCGGCCTTTCGAGCCAGCACCGCCATTCATTGTGATCATGGCTGATCGTCCCCTATCAATAACCCGTGCCTGCCTTCTCCCCATATCCCTTGACTCCACTAGCCTCTAGAACACTATCTAACTCTCTCTTAAATCCATCCAGTAACTTGCCTCCACTGCCTTCTGTGGCAGGGAATTCCATAAATTCACAACTCTCTGGGTGAAAAAGTTTTTTCTCACCTCAGTCTTAAATGACCTCCCCTTTATTCTAAGACTGTGCCCCCCTGGTTCTGGACTCGCCCAACATTAGGAACATTTTTCCTGCATCTAGCTTGTCCAGTCCTTTTATAATTTTATATGTTTCTATAAGAAATCCCCTCATCCTTCTAAATTCCAGTGAATACAAGCCTAGTCTTTTCAATATTTTTTCAATATAACAGTCCCGCCATCCCAGGGATCAATCTCGTGAACCTACGCTGCACTGCCTCAATCACAAGGATGTCCTTCCTCAAATTAGGAGACCAAGACTGTACACAATACTCCAGATGTGGTCTCACCAGAGCCCTATACAACTACAGAATTCATGATTCAGTGAGATGATGGATGAATTTTTACCTCAACACCTCGTTCTTGCATGTTCTGACAAAGTGTCTCTGATCTGAAATGCTGACGGTCTTTCTCCTCACAGATGCAGCAATTTTTATTTTTGTTTTAGATTTTCAGCATTTGCAGTTCTTTTGATTTTCACTTTTCTCCGCTGCCTCCAAATCCTTTGATCTCTTAGCTCCTATTTATCGATTTATGTCCTGCATAAACTGAGCAATGGAGCCTACACAGCTTTCCTGGGTGTAGAATTCCAAAGACAATGGTTTCAAGATGAAAGTATTTATCTTAGGTGGTCGCTCTCTTATTTTGATACTGTGACCTTCGGTTATACAAACTCCAGCCTGGGGAAGTCTGCATTTATCTTTTCAAGCCACTTATGAATATTGAATGTTCCACTGAGATTCCCCTCTGAATAAACCTGTTGAATCAATGAAAGGAGATAATTGTACTGAATAAGGCTCTAGTTACAAATGTTGGCTTGATGGATTTGCCATTATGACTACACATTCATTATTGACATCTGAGCATCAGGCCTTGGCCATTCTCTGGAGAAAATGGACAAATCCCTCAGCAGGTCAGGTAGCATCATGGAAAGGGACATTAGGTTAATGTTTTAGGTCAAAGACCCATTCCTCATTAAACTGAAATGATAAATCTGCTTGCACGGAAGCAGATTCCTGCTCCAGTAACTGCAGTGCAGCTGAGGTGTAACTGGTGATTGACATACAATGGTGTTTCACTCACAGGGGAGAAGTAGTGCTCACCTGACTCCACTACACCTTCTGTGAGACAGGAGAAAAGGACTCCTCCGGGTTCTGCATTAGGTCTGATAGCGTGGATAATTTACACTTTACAGTGCAATCCCACTATCCTTCTGAAGGCTTCCCTCTTGTGGTTCTCACCTTATCTTTATGGGCGGTCCTACCTTGCAGTGTGTCTTTCCACAGGTGCAATTGTCGCTGACTCACGATTATCAGATTCCTACCTCCTCTACTTTTCTATCGACTTGGTATGGAACTCTGGTGGGGAGAGGGAGTGTGGAGGGCTTTGCGGTTATAAGGATACAAATACAGGTGCTCCTCAACTTTACACTCGTGATTGCGTGGCTGACTGGAAGCTGTGGCTCACTGCCATTGCCCAGCATCACGAGAGAATATCGTACCGCATATCGCTAATCTGGGAAAAGATCAAAATTCAAAATTTGAAGTATGGTTTCTACTGAATTTGTATCCCTTTTGTCCCATTGTAAAATCGAAATAGCGTAAGTCGAAGCATCGTAAGTTGAGGAGCATCTGTTATAACATGGAAATGCTATAAGAGTGGTTCCTTTTTGAAAAGTGATTTCTGAAAACACACATTTGAGGGAGAGTAGTCCTTCCAATAATGGTCCAGTGCTTGACAGTTTTTTACAGAACTAGACTAAGGGGTGTTAGCTCTAGGAGCATAATTACAGAAACATCTTATCCATAAATTGTTTCTATTACACTGCTGAAAAGCAGTGGAAGTAATCATGCTGTTCAACAAAATCTACAGGAGTTTTGCATTTACTTTGAATGTGAAGTAATCTTGGGTTTATAGAGGTTTTAATCAGTTGGGAGACAATCCGAGGAAGGAGGTTTGGTGGTGAATGTGCCTGAAATCCAGCTTCAGTTCTGTTTCAACTTGTACATTCAGTCTAAAACGTTTCATAGCCAGTCAAAAGTAACCAACTATGCCTTAATTAAACTTATTTTCATCTTTTTAATAAGACCCATTGAATCATTGACAGTTTAATGAATCCTTGCTAATATTAATTTATCCTATGTTTGCATGCTGGTTAAGGAAGATCAACCATAAACTGACAATGCTGGCTCTGAGTTCACAATAAACAAGAACTATTTTCAAATGGGAGCGATAAGTTAAATTTTGGAATATCATCATAATACATGAGCAATACTATGATCCCTCAAGCAAAAGGTTTGAAAATGAGCTTTAAAACAGCATGTGGATCAGTTTTCAAAGATAATTGCACCTTAGATATACTAAATACTGTCTTGACGTGACAAATGTGTCAGGAATGTTAGGAATTAATTGTGAAATTACTTTTTTTTTTAAAGAATGGATTAACCTTTCTTTCAATTATTCCAAGAAAAATATAATATGAAATAATTTACCAACAAGAACAGTATTTTTAATCTGTAAAGAGATTATATAATTTCTTTGTCATATTTCATTAGCATGAGCTAATAGGTTTGGGAGCAGAGCTCTAAAATTCCCATACAGAAACTGGGTTACTTTGGCAAAGGAGAGAAACAGGTGATAAATGAGTATAGTGTTAATATGACACACCTGTTTAAAAGTCTGGATTTAGCATACAATTTTGATCCTAATTGCTGATTACCATAATTTGATTTTGCCTAGATGAGCTAACTAGACATCTGGGGTGTGAAATTGGGCAATGTGGTGTTGTCTTTTATCAGTGGTGATATGCTTCCATTTTTGATCACAAACTGTGAGTGCACCTTTTCAACATAATTGCACTACTTGGGAAATTGAATATCATAAGGTTTGCAGAGGAGGCACCTGGTGTCACAAACCATCATGCAATGCTGTGTTGATGCTGGCCTTGGACTTGGATAGGATTTGTATTTTGCCAATGCACATAATAATAAAAACCAGCATTTAGCTGTGGAAAGTAATACCAACTTGTGCAACACAAAAGGTAAGTCAATAACAATAGGTTTTCGGCTGACTGAATCGGAGTTCAATTCATTCAAAAGAACTGCACATTTATTGGAGTGTGAAGGGAAATTATGTTGCAGGTTGCTATGGCTGTGGTTTAAATTGGAATCTCCATTATATGTTGACCCATCTTCTTTAGATTGGAACAAATAAGTTTAATAGTGGCTAAACATTACAACTCCAACACGATAGAAAAGCTGAAAGAAGAGGCAATAGGTTGCCGCATCATTGGAAGGATGGGATTATGCTAGAGAGAATGCATTGGAAATTCTCTGGGATCTTGCCTGAATTGGAGGAGTTTAATAATGGGGAGAGATTGGATATGTTGGGTTTGATTTCCGAGGAGTGAAGGAGACTGAGTGATAACAATACATATATTAATATATATAACTTAAGAGAGGCAGGGAGCCATGGTAGGAGATATTAAAAACAAAAGGGTATAGGTTTAAGGTGGGAGGAAGAAGTTTTAAAGGCAATCTGAAGGGTAAGCCTTTTACACAGAGAGTGGCTGATTTCTGAAATATGCTACCAAAGGAGGAGGTGGAATCGGATACAATCACTACATTCAAGGTACCTTTAGATAGGAATTTGAATAGGTGAGAAGTGGAAAGATAAGGATCCATTGTGGAGGCATAGGCTAAAAGGTCAGCATGGACATGTAGGCTGAAAGGTTGTGAAACTCCTCCCTTTTTCCTTCCTTCTCCCCCCCACCCCCCCATCAGTCTGAAGAAGGGTTTCTACCCGAAACGTCGCCTATTTCCTTCGCTCCATAGATGCTGCTGCACCCGCTGAGTTTCTCCTGCATTTTTGTGTACCTTAGGCTGAAAGGTTCATGTCTACGCTGTACAACTACCACTCAATGACTTTATGATGAGGAGTGGGAGAAGGACATGGCCAAATGCATCAGGGCAGTTGTGTTTGGTTTTTAACATTTACTTATTTAGACAGAGATTTGAGCTGGAAGAGAAACGCTGTCAACATTTTAAGTCAGAGAACTTTCACCAGAATGTACAGGAAAGTGGTGTTGAGGTTAAAAAATAATCTACAATGAGGCATGAAGGATCAGTTTGCCTGATCCTGCTTCTATTAATTATCTTTTCTAAGTTCAATGGAAATGATGCAAAATAGTGCAAACTAAAATGGTGCAAAATACTTCTAATACAAACATGAAAATCCCTGCTTCCATCTAATCTTAGATATTAATTGAACTCATCAATGCATTGAGGATAACTCATAGGATTAGCATTGCCTGCTACCCCTCAGAGAATTAAACTTTCATGCCATAAGACATTTTACAATTCTCAATTGAGAGATTGGACTTGATGAGCACCTCTTTGTCCCTATTTAAACTACTGTTGTACACACTACCCATGCAATATCTTTATTTTAAATAAGATTTCTTGTGCATGCTTTTGAAATGGAATTCAACGCATTAGATGCAATCCAAGTCAGCACTACATGAGAAGTGATGATACCAATTACCTACATTGAATACTTCCAATATGGGCGTCAGAGTGCAAGGAAA
The DNA here is from genome assembly GCF_028641065.1 of Leucoraja erinaceus. Taxonomy (NCBI): domain Eukaryota; kingdom Metazoa; phylum Chordata; class Chondrichthyes; order Rajiformes; family Rajidae; genus Leucoraja; species Leucoraja erinaceus. Next base: position 34,517,144 of record NC_073388.1, read on the forward strand.
TGTGTAATCACTTTTTCCGATCAGAATTTCTGGATAACTCAGCAACTATAGCTCCAATATAAACTTGTATGATGTAACACTTAGCATAAGTCTTTAGCTCTTTAAATCTTAGGGGTCAACACATTTGGCAAAAATCACCCCATGGATTGTTTTCCATCAATTTTATACCTTGTGTTTCTAGATTGAATGTTCTCGATTAAATCTTTTTTTTCTAAATAGTTTTCCTTTTCTTGCTCAAGAACATACAAGGTAAGCACAGTTTGAGATTAAAAAGAAGAAGGCGTTGGGACTCTTGAAGAGCATGAAGCTAGATAAATCTCCAAGACCTGATGGGATCTATCTAAGAGAGGAGATTGCAGGAGCTTTGGCAAAGGTCTTTGCATCTTCTCTAGCTGCAGACAAGGTTCCAGAAGACTGGAGAATAGCTACTTTTATTCCTTAATTTGAAAAGAGACAATCTAGTGAATTATAGGCCAGTGAGCCTCATGTCAGTTTATTAGGGACAGTCAGCATGACCTTTGTACACAGCAGGTTGTGCCTTATCAATGATTGCATTTTTTGAGGATGTGCCAAAGGTGATCGATAAAGGTAGGGCAGTGGATGTTGTATACATGCATTTGATAAAGTCCCTCATGCTAGATTGATCCAGAAGTTTAAAATGCATGGGATTAAAAGCGACTTGGTTGTATTGATTTAGAACTACCTTACAGATATACGACAGCGGGACGTGGTGGAAGGATAATATTCAGGCTGGAGATCCATGAGCAGTGGAGTTCTACAGGGATCTGTGTGTTGGTTAGTAAGTTTAAAAATGGCGCCAAGATTGCTGGGGTCACGGACGGTATAGGAGGCTGTCAAAATATTCCGCAGTATTTAGATCAGCTACGGAAATGGGTGAAGAAATTACGGTGGTACTTTCACCTGAGAAAGTGTGAGGAGTTGCACTTTGGGAGGTGAAATGTAAAGGGAAAATATAGAATTGATGGTATGGCCTTTAACAGCACCGATGTACAGAGGGATCCTGGGGTCAGAATCCATAACTCCCTGAGAGTGCAACACAAGTAGATGGAGTGGTAAAGACAACACATCGTATTCTTGGTTTCATAGAGTGGGGCATAGAGTATTAGAGTAAGGAAGTCATGATGTAGCTTTATAGGACTTGGTTAGGCCACATTTGTGGTATTGCCTGCAGTTTTGGTTGCCCCATTAGAGGAAAGATATAATCGACGAAATAGATAAACAGTCAAAACCTTTTTTCCAGAATGGAAGATTAAAATATTAGAGGGCATAGCTAAAGGTGAGAGGAGCAAAGTTTAAGGACAGAGCAAGTTTTTTACACAAAGGGCGGTTTGAGTTTTAGTTTTAGAGGTATAGCATGGAAACAGGTCGGTTGGCCCAGCAGGTCTCTGCCAACCAGTGATCACCTGTACACTAGTTCTATCCTACTCCGTAGGGACAATATACAGAAGCCAAATTAATCTACAAGCCTGCACGTCTTTCGAGTGTGAGGGAAAACCCGAGCACCCGGAGAAAACCCACGTGGTCACAGGGAGAACGTACGAACTCCGTACAAACAGCACCCATAGTCAGGATCGATTCTGGGTCTCTGGCGTTGTAAGGCAGCAACTGTACCGCTGCTTAACTGTGCTGCCCTTTACGGCACTTTGCCTCCTTTATAGTGGTGAGTGCCTGGAACATGCTGCCAGAGATGATGGTTGAGGATGATATGCAATGCAATTTAAGAGACTTTTGGATAGGCATACGGAATGCAGGGAATGGAGAGATATGGGCTATGCGCAGGCAGGTATCAGTTGGTCTTGTATGGCACAGACATTGTGGGCTGAAGTACCTGTACTGTTCTGTGTTTTATGTCAACACAATTTGGATGTAGCTAAGATATTTTATTTCAATGGAGTGAGGCCATGCTAACATGATCAACAGATACAGGGGACAAACTATCTGTCTGAACAGAATTCAAACATGTTACGAAATAAGCATGGATCATTTGCCAGACCTATTGTGAATAATCTGAACGAGGGCACCATACTCTAGGTTTATACTCACCATACTCTAGGTTTAAAGCCATAATTTGGCTTTAACCATTCTTACAGAAAATTACACAGACCTAGACATTGTATCATGTTGTGCCACATTACGGAATACTACATGATTAAATTCCACTTCAGAAGAATCAATGACATAGGAAAATTGTGAACACTGCAAGTACGATTGTCTCCAATTTTCCATATGACTACTTTGTGCATCCAACACATTAATACAGAGAGGAGACAGGACGTGCATGGTGTCATCAGGAAGAGTGCAGTCCATGCCTGCTTCCATATCCAACGTTCAGAATTATGCATGCACAGTCCACAGGTGGTAAGGATCATATACAAAACCAGGCCTTCACTGAGCTCCTTCATTAGTTAAAGGTAACATGAGGGGTATAAATAGGGTAGATTGCAGAAATCTTTTACTCTTGTCAGAGGTGAATAACCTAAAGGACATAAATGTAAGATATGGGCAAGAGATTTAGAGAGAATCTGAAGGAGAAATTATCACCCAGAAAGTTGGGTGTACTATTGCCAGAAGGAGTTGTGCAAGCAGAGTGGCTGCGAGCATTCAAAGGCAGATTAGAAGGGCACTTGCAGCGGCTAAGAAGAGAAGGCTTTGAGCCAAGTTTTGGAGATGGGAATAATCTGGATGGGTGCCAACTGGTCGACATGATATATTGTTTCCATGCTATGTAAATCTATGGCACTATGACGTTATGTCTGAGCTTGACAATGAGAAGTCTTTGAGTAGGTATTGTGTGCAGTTCTAGTTGACACATTGCAGTAAAGATGTGGAAATTTTGGAGAGGGTGCAGAAAGGGTTCACCAGGGCGACGTCTGGATTGGAGGGTATTAGCTATAAGGAGAGGTTAGACAAATTTGAATTCTTTTTGCCAGAGTGTTGAAGGCTGAGAGACAACCTGAAAGAAGTGCACAATGCTACGAGAGGCAGATAAGGAGTTTTTTTTTTCCAACCGGGGAAATGCCAAATACTAGAGGGATAGGTTTAATATGAGATGGCAAGAATTTAAAGGAGATTAATGGGGCTACATTTTCACACAGATGGTGGAGGATGCTGCCAGGGAATTGGTAGAAGCAGATATGATAACAATGGTTAAAAGCATTTAGACTGTCACATGAATGGGGAGGGTATGGAGCAATTTGAACATTTGAAGACAGATGTGATTAGTTTAGATTGGCAACTTGCTTGACAAGGTATGGTGGGGACAGGGGCCGGCTCCTGTGTTGTACGCTTTGATGTTTCTTGTTCCATGTTCTAAGGTAAGACTTATTCCATGATGCACCATGCCTTAGCCCCAAAGGTTGGTTTGAAGGCACACTGTGTTTTGCATGCCCTTATAGGTGTCAATCCATTTCTAGGCCATGGAATCTATAGCACATCCTGCCTACTTGGTTTACACCTGTGTTTGAGCTCCACATAATCCTTCCCCTGACTCTCTTCATTTCTACCTAAAGATAACCTGGTATTTTTTGTCACCCCCTTGCATTTATTCATCTTCCTCTATCCTGTCTTTGTGTTAGTAGGTTCCACTTTCTAATCACTCACCAAAAATAGATTATACTGAAATACCTGCCTGATATATGGGTAGCTTTAACTTATCCTCATCTATTGATCGATTTTCAGATATTAAGAAAACATGCGATGCAGGTTTGGTGCAGGAAACTGTCAGTTAAAAGATCAGCCAGGATCTCATTAAGTGATGGAGTCAAATTGCCTACTTCAGTTATTATATAGTGCTCTAATGTGCAGGCATAATTAGGGTTGGTTGTGTTGTGATATTGCAAGGACTACTTTGTTATATCACAAGGACTACTTTGTTTGCCCGCATAGCAACATGTATATATGGGAATGACGTATTATGGGCAGGACGCTCTGGTTCCAGATGACCGTGAAATAAACAGAGCCTTGATTTATGCTCAGCTTCAAACCCCTAAATACGTGTACTTGTGGTTATTCCAGTCATAACAATGGTATAACAGATACTGGACCACAAAGTACAACAGGTTGTAAGGAATGTAAGCAAAGGTGTCTGTAACTTGAGGATGCAGATATAATGTAAAGATGTAGATAGAGCTTGAGGAAGAATGTTTTCATCCAAAGAGGATTTGAATCTGAGATACCCCGTTTAAGGGTTGATACTCATAAAACATTAAAAAAAAAAGTATGTAAATGAACACATGAAATTACATGAAATTAGATCTGAATGCTGGAAAACTGGATTAGTTTAGAGGGGTACTTGGACTCGGAGTTGACTCCGAGACTCTTTGACTTCATATCTCACACTGCTAAGCTATTAAATAACCCTAATGTGAGATTTCCCCACAAATAGAAATGTCTTTCAAATCATACCCTATAGCTTCAACAATCTTAAAGATTTACATCAGGTTACCAATCAACAAACTCTTTTTGGGAGAAATAAGCCTGAGAGTGTTTAGCCTTTCAGGATTAGTACATCTTTCATTTCAGGTATAATTCTTGAGAATCGAATTTGAGCTCCCACAATGCCTCTATACATAGTTTTCCTTACATAGACTGAATAGCAAAAATGGAACAGAAAGAATGACTTTCAGGTAAAATCAGTGTCAGAGCAGTGGGGGGCATTCAGGATGGAGATGAAAGATTCAGGCCGAATATATTCACACTAAATTATGGATTGGGACTACAAAATCCACACTTTACTGAATGTTAGGCAGTATACAGGGAAAGATAATGCATAAAATATAACTTATGTCTGATACCAAGAATTCAAAGCTGCTGGAATTTTTAAGCAGTAGATAAAGCACAAAAGTGAACTTGAAAAGATAATTAGCAAGGCAAAAATGCATAAAACATTTTGGCAAATAAAATTAAAGTAATTACAAAGATGTTTTATAAATACACAAACTGGAGAGTTATGTCTAATATAGACAAGTAAGATAACGAGCATGGAGAGGACAAAAACATTGGTTTGGTTCTGATTAAATAGTTTGCCCTTTATAGAAATACGGTGGAGGGGGGAGGGGTGGGAATCAAACATTGTGGTTAGGGAAGAAAATTGCAAAGTGTTGGCTCTAATACCAACAGGACATAAAATGCTAGATATTGTAAAAAGGAGAACAGATTAAGGTGTTGGGCTGTATAACATGTATCAAAGACCATGAAGCAAAGTTGAAATACCAGAGGGCAGGACTATCATTTCTCTCTACAATCTGCCCATGGCCAGATGAAGTTTACATCCAAATTACCAAGGCATGTGAAATAATCTGATATGGCAGATGGAAGGATAAACATCCCCTAAAAATTAGGCTGTTCATTTATAATGCAATCAAGATTACCTTTAACCTGAGCTATTTTTATTGTTCTGTAATAATTACTCATCGATTTTAATTAGAACCTCAATTTTCTACCACAAAATTACATTAGAGGTATTTACTTCATAGAATCATCTCCTCTTGTACTCGTTTTAAGTGCAGAAAGAGTAGAATCCAGTTGACAGTACACATTTCAAATAATTTAATACTATGCAATGAATACTGCAGCATAAGAAGCCTTCTTGGTGCTGAACTGGAGCTATTGAAAACCATATGAAAATGTCAATTATTAATCCTGGCAGCGTTTACACCCAGATGTTGCATTGCTACTTGAGCAAAATGTTTCATTTCACTGTAAATGAAAATCAAAATACTGCAGAAGCTGGAAATCTGAAATGGAGACAGAAAATTCTGGAAATACGTAGTAACACAGGCAGTATCCTGTGAACAGAGAAACCTGTCTAAGTTTTGGGACAGTTTACCACTTCCACAGACGCTGCCTGACATGCCGAATGTTTACAGCATTTTCTGTTTTTATTTGAGCCCTTTTTTCGAAGAGTGGTTCTAGGCCAGTCTGAAGAAGGGTTTCGGCCTGAAACGTTGCCCATTTCCTTCACTCCATAGATGCTGCTGCATTCGCTGAGTTTCTCCAGCACTTTTGTCTACCTAGGTCAGTTAAACCAGTTATATGTAATAATAATATATACTCTGCACATAACATATTAAGGTGTTGGGCTCTTTTCTCTTTTCATAACTTGTCTGATAATAAAGCAGAAAGATTCACTCTATGAATCCTTAAAATAACAGCCAAGTTCAGATCATAAGTGGCAAGTTGGAGATCTAGGTGACATTTTTTTGCAAAGAGGGTGGTGGTTATATGGAATGAGTTTCCAGTGGAAGTGGTAGAGTTGAGTACAGTTACAACACTTAAAAACATTTGGACGGGTACTTAAATAAGAAAGGAAAGAAAGTATAAGCCAAATGCGTGTAAATGGGACCAGCGTAGAAAGGCATCAGGAGTATCGTGGAGGAGATGGGCCGAAAGACCCAATTCTGTGCTTTCTATTTCTAAGACTCTATGACATTGTTGCCAGATGATCTCAGGGAATGCCTGATATAATGTGACACCAAAAGGAAAGTTAAGGGGCTGTCCAACTGCAGCGACCTAATTATGTTTTCGACCTTCAAGCTCGAGGGCACTTGCCTGGAAAACCTCGAGCTGGATCGACCGTCTGCGTTGAAACCGCGAGCTGGATCGACCGACCGCACACACAAACACATCACAAAGGCGGGGGTCAGAGAAAGCGGGGAAGCGCTGTCTGAAATTCACACCCGCGATGAAGAGGAGGGTAAAAGATGGGTGCACGGTGTATGGTAAGTCCTTTAGAGAGCGCGGGGGGGGGGGGGGGGGGGGAAGGAGGGGGAAGGAGGGGGGGGTGGGGGGGAAGGAGGGGGGAAGGAGGGGGGGGAAGAGAAAGAAGGGGGGAGAAGGAGTGGAGACACTTTAAGGAAGTTTAATAAAGTTTAGCGGGCATTTTATCTACTGGTCAGTTTTCTTTGGTCCTGAAAACTCCAATGAGCCAATCAAAATGTTTGGTCAGCGAAGGAGATTGCCTACGGCTGCCCTCGACTGTAACTAAATAGCGACCCCACTCCACTGCACTACAAGTTAATAAGAACCAAGCCGACCAAATTTTACTTGCGGAAAATGTTTCAACATGCTGAAACATTTTCTGCGACCTAGCTGAGGCAGCGAGTATGCTGGAACTTCCCTCGACCATGAAGTAGCGTTCCAGTGACCTCATAGGACCTCCTAAGACCATGCTGCAAGATGGAGTTGAGGGCAAACTCTTCTAAACTCGCAAATTAGGTCGTCGCTTTAGCCAGTTTACAGCAAACAATAACTTTTCTTGATAACTGCTCAGCTAAATACTTGAGTTAATAGACAGGCTCTGTAAGGATGGTCCATCAACCACAATTATCTGCAGGAGTATTTTTCATGCAAAACTTTGGTTACATTTTCAAATGCTAATTTTAGTTGCTTCACACTTCCAGCAATCTACATGGTGACAAGAAGTGCCTTAAATGTTCACACCATATTGACAACCAGCAGAAAGGATTGGCCCCACAGTGCCAATGTGGATTCATATTACCGAAGAGCACTTTGCAGAAAGCTACACTTACACAGCCAAATCTGTGCCAACCACACTGTCAGGAGAGGCCAAACTATTTTTTCTCAGATTGTTACTGCATTCATGCAGTCATGGTGTTGAACAGCATAGAAATAGGCCTTTTGGTCCACCACATCCTTGTTGACCAATATGTTTATCTATACAAAAATCCAACTTGCCTCCATCTATGCCTTGCTATTTAACTACCTGTCTAGTTGTCTCTTAAATGTCATTATTGTTCTTGCCTCCACCACCTCCTCTTTCGGCTCATTCCAGATATCAAAATCTCTTTGTATGAAAAATGTACCCCTCAGATCCCTTTAAACTCCCCTCACCTTAAACGTATGCCCTACAGTTTTAGACACCCCTACCATGGGGAACAGACTCTGGCTATCCATCCTCTCTCATCATTTTATTTTGTTCTATCATGTCAATATCCACATTCCTGCTCTCATCAATTCTCTTGATCCACTTCCTCACAAAACTCAAACAAACAAAGCCATGCTGCTAATTCCTGATCAGTTATTGCCTTTTCAAATGCAAATACATTCTATCTCTCAGAAATTGTCCAAAAAACCGTCCACAGCTGATCTAAGGCTCAACAGTCCTGGCTTATCCCTGTTGACCTTTTTAAATATAGGACCACATTGACCACCATTCAGTCTTCAGGTTGCTCATATGATGGCTAATGATTTATGAAAAAACCTCTGACAGATCTCCTGCAATCTCCACTCTTGCTCCCCACATCATCCTAGGGTGGTCATGCCCTGGAAATGTGTCCACCTTTATGTGCTGCAAGACCTTCAACACTTCTTACTTTGCAGTGTTGATGTGTTACGTGATATCACTTTTTCTTCCCATTAACTCACAAGCTTCCATGTCCTATTCCATGGTAAATTAAGATGCAAAGTATTTATTTGAAGCCTTGCCCTTTTCCTGTAAGTCCACATGGACATTGCCGCACTGATAAACTGATAAAGCAGACTTACTCTCTTCCTGGATATGCTTTTATGCTCACTACATTGACATAATCTTTTTTGGATTTCCCTTTAACTTATCTGTTTTGAATATCTCATGCTCCCTTTTTGGCCCTTCTAGTTTTCTTTTTAAGGGTAGTCCTACATCCCATCTACTCCTCAAGAGGCTGGCATGATCTCAGCTATCTATACCTGACACATGCCTCCTTTTTCCAGAAGGATTCTTAATCTTGCCAGCCTTGTTCTTCACAATAGCAAGAACATGCAGGCCTCGTATTGTTCCTGTTTTACTTGTAATAATCTCCCGCTTGTCACATGTCCGTTTGCCCACAAACTGCTTCTCTCAATCAACCTTCGAGAGTTTCTGTCTGATTCCATTAAAATTAGCCTTCCCCCAATTTAAGGTTTCAAGGTCAGTTTATTGGCACGTACCAATTAAGGTACAGTGAAATTTGAGTTACCATACAGCCATGCTAAGTGAAAAGCTACAAGACACACACCCACATAAATGTTGATATAAACATCCATCACTGTGGATTCCACATTCCTCACTGTGATGGAAGGCATTAAAGTTCAATCTTCTTCCTCTTGTTCTCCTGCATTCGGAAAAGTCAAACCATTCGCAGTCGGGGCATCAAAGCCCCCATAGCCGGTGATCAAAACTCCCATCAGGGTGATCGAAACTTCCGTGTCGGGGCGGTTGAAACTCTCTCCGCGGCATGGAGCTCCCGTGTCGGCCTCTTCTTACCAGAGACCGTTGGCTTCATGATGTTAAAGTCCACAGGCCCCGCGGTTGGAACTTCGATCGCCGGCAAAGGGATCGCAAGCTCCGTGATGTTAAGGTCCCGCAGACTCCTGTGGCTTGACGCTCCTGTCGGTCTCCAGGCAAGGCTTCCAACTCCACGAGGCTGCAGTGGGGATACGATACAGTAAAAAAATCACATCTCCGTCGAGGTAAGAGATTGAAAAATCGTTTCCATCAACCTCCCGCCCCCCCACATAAAACAAACCAAGGAACACTAAAACATACTTTTTAACGCATACTAAAAAGAAAAAAGAGAAGAAATGACTGTTGGTGAGGCAGCCTGAAGAGTAATCCTATCTTTATTCCATGACAATATTGAAATCAATGGAATTATAGTCATTAGTTCCAATGTGCTCCTCTGCTGATCCATCAAATTGTTTTCTTAGAAGCATTCAAGATTCAGGGAAGACCTAATAGCAATTTATAAAATTATGAGAGGCAATGGATAGGGTAGACAAATAACTTTTAACCCAGTTTGGAAATGTCAAACACTGGAAGCTATAGCAATGTGTTTCAGAAGGAAACTGTTTAAAGGAGATTTGCTAGTGTTTTATTCAGAGGGTGGTAGGTGCCTGGGATGTGCTGCCAGGGATGATGGTGAAAGCAGATATGATAGTGGAGTTTAAGAGGCTTTTAGATGGGTACCTGAATATGCAGGGAATGGAAGGTATATGGAGTTCAGGCAGGAAGAAATGTTGATTTAAACAGGCATCATGTTCGAGACAGAAATCGAAGACTGACTGTGTAGGAAGGAACTGCAGATGCAGGTTTAAACAAAGATAGATACAAAATGCTGGAGTAACTCAGCGGGTCAGGCAGAATCTCTGGAAAGAAGGAAGGGGTGACATTCTGAAGAAGGGTCTCAACCCGAAAAGTCACCTATTTCTTCTCTCCAGTGATGCTGCCTGGCCCGCTGTGCCATCCAGCATTTTGTGTCCATCTTTGAAGACTGACTGACTTATTTCTGTGATGTACAGTTTTAAATTTGCTGTTCTTGTTCTTATCCATTGCTTGCCAGCCTCTTTTCCTATGTAGTCCTTTCTCGAGCAGAACCATCTGCACATTGCTTCAGACACATGGATACATTTTAAAAAGTCTGCCTCACGCAATAATTTAGAACTAATTCAATCCCAGTCAATAGTAAGGAAGTTCAAAAGGCTTTGCAGGCCAATCGTTCTACAAAGCCTTGAGCGCACTGGGCATCAATGGAATGGAGAGAAGAAGAGCCATCAAGAACACCACAGAGGCAGCGGAGAAAGCCTCAAGATGGTTCTGGATCAGGAGGGGAGGTCCATGGGGAGGAGCGAATACCACCTGAACACAAGTCGTGGTCTGATCAACCGTGGCTGGGTCACCTGGGTGAGGGTGTCTGATGTTGAAAGACTCGAAACACCCAATGACCTCAGGAGCATCAATAGATGTTTTTTTATCAATGTGCAAATACTTTGAAATAATCAGTCGGGTGAAACACATTCTCAAGAGAATTCTGGATGATCCCTTCTCAGCCATTCCATTTAGGATATGTCTGATTTTTGAAAACTAGCAGTGGAAGGCTTTGAACTGGCAGTCTGATGAAAATATTTCATCTTTCAACCTAGTTCAGCATGTAACTTCTTTATTATATTAATTATCTAATTTCTCCTTGGGAAATATTTCATGACATTGTTTAATCTTAAAGGTGATCCAACTTCTGGATATTTCACACAGAGGAGTCAGTGTCATTCAAACCTGAGAAGGCGATTGTTGGACATTCCATAGATAGATATTGGAATACAGTCCTTTCCATTACAGGCATTTTGCTCTGCTGGCGTTAATACTAAAGAACGTTAGACAGAGACACAGGGGACTGTGGATACTGGGATATTAAGCAAAACACAAAATGCTGGTGGAACACTGCAGGTCAGGCAACATCTTCTAAAGAAGGGTCCGACCTGAAACTTCACTGGTCCATTGCCTCCACGGGTAGGATCTTGCCCTCTGAATTACTCCAGCGTTTTTTGTTTTACAAAGTATGTTGCAGGCGATGAAGATATAACGGAGACTCATGTTCACAAAGCGTATACAATTTGGGCAGATATTGAGAGATCACTTTATGAGCACCCATCATCAACTTGTGAGTATGTCGGCAACAGTTTATTGTCCATTGTAACAAGGTGCCCCGCTTTTCTCCTGAGTATCAATATACTGATCAGTAGGTTAATATGTAAGTATAAAATGCCACTGTTATAAGTTAGGGAGGTTAACGGAGGTGTGGAAAGAAATAGATAACAGAGAAATAAGTTGGGGGGAAGGATTAATGGGAACTGAGAGCTGGCATAGACCTGCTGGGCTGAATTATCTTTTTCAATATCAGAAGCAAATATGTGCTGAAATGGAAAATTTCCCCATCATAATAGGATTTGGTGGCACTTACTGAGAAAATGTAAACCATTATTGAAATTTGTTGATAACCAATTGTGCATTCTGATAAAAACTGGAAAACTGCTGGAGGCAAATATAACATAATATTTGGGCAAATATATGGCAGATGCAAGTCAATTACTTTAAATGAGTCTGTACATTTTAGAAATGGAAATATGCTTTACGAATGAAGGTACCAAATGAAACAGAGCAACAGATGTGTCTTTGTGTACAGCAAGACATTAGGGTTCAAATGGGTGAACTGAATACCACGCAAAAGTTTAATGTTGAACTTGTTAGTAAGTTCTAGGACCTTATGTTCTTGACTGTTTCAGAGATTTCATGTATACAAAATGAATAGAACGAGTGGAATATAAGTTTATTGGCATGGAAGAAATGTATCAACACAAATTTCAGAAGTTTATTCACTGGGGCAAATTCAAGGATTGTCTTAATGGATACTTTCAAAATTACAAAGGTAAAAAATAGTAAAATGTTTTCATTGCTCAATGGGTGGCAACAAGAAGCTCATTTTTAAGTTAGTGACAGGGCATTGAACATAGATTTTCATGCCACAAACTATTGTTGATTAGAACCCCCTAATCAGTCCAAAATGGAATTGTCCTTTCATTTTAATATTAACATATTAAAGGCTATAATAAACAGAGCTAGCAATAGGACATCTTAACGTTTGGCAAAAAAAAAAACCACACCGGTCCAGCCTGACAGGAAAGATAACCTGTTTTGTTTACTGCTCTTTTATTGTTATAAAATTTAGTGTTGAAAGACAAATACATTGATTGTTGTTCTTTGAATCCATTTTCTATGATTTCCTTAACCAAACAACTCAATTAGATTTGCCAGTAAATCAAAGGACTTACTTTCTCGTCTACTAACTCAGAATTATGTTCAATAAACCTATGTGTTCTTCAAATATTCTAATAAGCGCTTAAGAATATTTATGTATGATTATGTTATTGTAATAACTTGGGCCTTTAGAACAATGGTAAATAACTAACTATACATCATAATTGGCTGTGTCCATACTTGTCTCTTCATCCCATTAAGAGGACCGGAAAGTATTTCTGAAATATAGGGTTAGTGATTGGTTCATTTCACATGTTTATAGTCTATGATGCAAAGCATTGAACCATTACATATTGGAGCAACAACCTAGGTAATTCCCCTCACGAATGCTGTTGAACAGAACAACTAACTGCTAATCTCTGGGGTCTATAAAAATTGACATATCAGGCTCAGGTAAACAACTAAAGTGACATTAATAAGCTGACTGCAATTCACTTATCAAAGTTGAGAGTTGCCCTCTCCAGCTGAAGTGGGAAAATTGACAAATGTCGTCTCCTATTGATCAATCTCATCTTAACCAAACAATAACAACATATTTTCTCGTATTCTAGGCAAAGTCACAGGGACATAGGTTCATGTCCAGTAAGAGATTAATTTTATGAAGTCCTCAAAGGGTTCCTAAAAGTCTTTGGTTCTGGATCTAGCTAGAGTTTAGTACCAAAGTGATATTTTTAAACACTAGTTATATGACTGACAATAATTTTTACATCTTACTCCACATCACAAATCATCTTCTTACCAAATAAAAACGTAAAACCATTGATTTGTACAATCAACCTTTCAGTATGTTCTGTGCTGCACAGCGGCACTGCACTGGGTCCCTTTTCTCTTGAGGAAAGACTGAGAGATGGCATAATGGAGGCTATTCAGCAGTGCAGCAGGGTGGCACTTCTGGGAATTATCATAGCTAGCAGCTATCAATATAAAATAGTCATCAAATCCTCCACCAAAAGACTGAAGGATGTTAAAAGTGTGCCTTTAATTACAAAGGACAAACCAGGAAACTACAGGCCGCTGAGCCTTGCATCAGTGGTGGCTTCTTCTTCTTACGTTTGAGGCAGCTGAGGCTATGTAACGCCCTCCAGGTGCTGTAGCCAGTTCAATGTGCTGTTGTCGAGGGCCGTGAGGTCTATCCCTCCACCAGGGGGGCAGAGGACAGCACAGTTGTAAATGACGTGCTGCACTGTTTGCTGGTCTACTCCACACATGCAGGCTGCTGATGAACGTAGAGCCCAGCGATGCATGTTGGCGTTGAACCGGCCAACCCCTGTTCGGAGCCAGTTCAGGGCGACCCACTCTTTGCGTGGCAGGTCGTGGCAAGGCTCCTGGAAGGGATTCTGAGGGTCCAGTTGTATTTACATTTGGAAAGTTAAGGACTGGTCAGGGATCAGGTTTGGTTTGCAGGAGATCATGTAGATTAAATTTGATTGATTTTTTTGGAGGAGGCGATCAAGCGGATTGAAGAGGGCAGGGTTGTGGATGTTGTCTATGTGATCTTTAGCAAGGTCTTTGATAAAGTCCCACATGATAGGCCAGTCTGGAAGGTTAAAACGCATTGCATTCAGAGTTAGATAGCAAATTGGATACAAAATTGGCTTGATGGTGGCAGGCAGAAGGCGTTGCATTTCAGATTGGAGACACTTGGTGCTGTATTCTGTGTTGATCAAGATAGGCAGCATCTTTGGAGAGAAGGAATGGGTGACGTTTTGGTTTGAGAACCTTCTTCCATCTCTGAATTTTGTGCTTCCCCTCCAGGTGGTGGCCTTCTGGAGTATAATTTACACCTGACCTGGCTGCAATCCGTTACTTAGTTTAGTTTAGAGATACACCACGGAAACAGTCCCTTCGGCCCACCGGGTCTGCACCAACCAACGATCCCCGCACATTAACACTATCCTACACCCACTAAGGACAATTTTTACATTTAGCAAGGCAATTCACCCACAAACCTGTACGTCTTTGGAATATGGGAGGAAATCAAAGATCTCGGAGAAAACACACGTGGAGAATGTACAAACTCCTTACAGACAGCACCTGTAATCGGGATTGAACCCGGGTCTCCGGCGCTGCATTCGCCATAAGGCAGCAACTCTACTGCTGCGCCACCATGACTATAGGCAGATGTTGCATCTACTAACCTCAATTTAACCAGCAGTATTTAAAATCTGTACTGATAGCTGGAAGATGGCTGTCGGAAGGGCTAGTGAACGCTGGCGTGATTAGCTCTCTCTTTGAATTGTGTATTGTTGATGTCTTTACTATTTTTATTTTTTTGTTGTTATTTTTTTGTTTTGTTTCATTCTGCTTACATGTTTTGTAATCTGTTTACTAAATTTTGCAAGGTGTCCTTGAGAGCCCTTGAAAGGCGCCCATAAGTATAATGTATTATTATTATTATTAAGTATTATGCGAAGGGGGAAACAACAAGATAGATACTCAATTAGCAATTACTAAACAGAAGAACGGGCGGCAACAAAATGGGTCACTGTACACAGACACAGTGGCTTTGCTGTAGAGCTACTGCCTTACAACGCCAGTGACCCAGGTTCGTTCCTGACAAAAGGTGCTTGTCTGTACGGAGTTTGTATGTTTTCCCTGTGACCGCATGGGTTTTCTCAGAGAACTTCTGTTTTCTTCAACACTTCAAAACGTACAGGTATGTAGGTTAATTGGTGTGGTATGAATGTGAAATTGTCATTAGTGCGTGTAGGGTAGTGTTAATGTGCAGGAATAGCTGGTCAGTGCGGTCTCGGTGGGCCGAAGGACCTGTTTCCGTGCTGTATCTCTAAACTAAACTCAGAAAAATTGAGATGAGGGTGAAGTTGCATGGAGAAAGATGATTAAGGCTGAGGATAGTGCTACCTGTATTTCTAAATGTTCAGCCTTGCTTGTGGCCACAGACTCTCTCACGGCTGCTACATTGATGCCAAGTCATGGCAGTAAGGAGTGCAGATGTCCTATCTCTGCCTTTTAGCTGCTGTCGCCAACAATTATATGCTATTCCTGCAAGAGAGAAGAAGCCGTGTTATTGACCGTCAAGTCTGATATGTCTGTTTTGTTCGAGTAGCTGGCAGTGGTTGCATGTTGTGAAGTTTGGGTGTGAGTCATGTCTCTCACTAAGGGTATGGTGGAATAGAAAAGTACTATTCTATGATCTCCAGCTGGCTGTACACCAGTTAGCATTTCATTTCTGAAGATGGCCAGAATGAGTTGCAAAAACTTTTGATGTAAACATATTGCAACAGACACAATGCCTGGAATATGGTGTACAAATTTGGTCACCATACATAAAGAATAAATAGAGGGAGTGCAACAAAGGCTGCTGCCTGAAATGATGTGTGCATGGCCATTTGTTTTATGGGGAGGAATGAAGCAGAAGAGGACTATGATCTAAAAGCTGATATAAATGAGAGGTGATCTCTGATGATTCTTAAGGGACTTGATAAGGTAAGTGCAATGTTGATGTTTTCCCTGGGTAGGAGTTGAAAACCAGGATTCAGGACCTGTAAATAAGTGGGTGCCATTCTGGATGAAGAGGAGATAAAATTCTCAGCACCAGTGGGCTATGGATGCACAGTTGCCACACAAATTTAAGATCATGTTGTTTAGATATTAAATGAATTAAGGACACGGGGCAAATCATAGAAACATAGAAAATAAGTGCAGGAGTAGGCCATTCGGCCCTTCGAGCCTGCACCCCCATTCAATATGATCATGGCTGATCATCCAACTCAGTAACCCGTACCTGCCTTCTCTCCATACCCCCTGATCCCCTTAGCCACAAGGGACACATCTAACTCCCTCTTAAATATAGCCAATGGACTGGCCTCAACTACCTTCTGTGGCAGAGAATTCCAGAGATTCACCACTCTCTGTGTGAAAAATGGAAAATAATAATAAGTCATGTGATTAGCCATGATGTAATTGAATCGTGGATGAGAGACCAACGGCTAATGACCGTCACTTGTTCTTATTTCTTATATTTTGTTTTAAATTCCACCTTCCCTTTAAGGTATTAAGGGGCTAGCTTTAAAGGGCCTGTCCCACTTGGGCGACATTTTCGGCGACAGCCTGAAAAGAGGTTGTCGTGGCTTGGTCGGGGCGTGACGCGGGGTGACGCATGTAGTGACGCGTGGCGTCTCCATGCTGCCCCTGGATTTGGCAATGTTCAAAATCTTCAGGCGACATCTGGGTGTCTTATCATGTCGTGGACCCTGTCACATGCTGACATATGCTGTTCTGCGGGTGACACCCGGTGTCGCGGGTATATAAAGCGCCGACTTTCAAAACGTTTTAGATTATTTGGCTGAAGATAGCCGGGGCCCATAAAGAATGAATACATAAATGTACAAAGTACATTATTAAGAACATCTGAAATGATGTTCTTTCGAATGTGGTGAAAAAATTAAGATGTTTTTGTCTTGTTGAAGTTCATTGGAGTTGATGGAAATTGTAATGTTATTGTCAGATCTGACTATTGTTGTTGAATAAAATTTTTACTTAAGTATGATGTTCTTTGAAATATGCCGTTAAATATATAGTTACTTTTGTTGAAGTTAAACCTTTCTTGTTAAACCAATTGTTGTTTTTCAATATGTTGTTATTTTTAAGCTGATGTTAAATAAACAATTTATCTCTTAAAAAGTTAATGGTCCTATGATTTATTGTAGATAAGTTAATTTCCAATGTGATTATTATACTTCAGTGTAACCTTCTTGTGTTATGAAGGCAGGTGATGTGGACTGTCGTAGCCTGTCGTAGATTGTCGTACAACCTGACGGTTTTTAGGGCGACTAAGGTCATCAGTCATTGACGCTCGCAGTCACCGAAAAAATCGCAAAGTGGACAGGCCCTTAAGTCTTGTTAGAAACTCATGAAATTGGATCTCCTGCTGAGTGCCGATAAGTGCTAGCTACAGGCGGAGCTGGTGTAAATGAGGTGATAGAATGAAGTTTGTGTGCTGTTTGCATTGGAGACAGTGGGTGCAGTTTAATTACAATCTGCACCAACTTTCCTGAGCTCCTTGAACCGAATCATGGATAGAAAAATAATCACTGCAGGATGCTCTTCTGAGTTGCAGGAATCACTTGCAAACTTGTCCAAACTATTCACATCCTGAAACTTGTCATTTCTGCTTGCCTAAGTTAACCTTAATAGCAGCTGCGGCTTTCTGGTATGTGCCTCAATTACCCCCCCTGCCCTTTGCAAGTGCAAAATGGCACAACTCAAAGCTCTGGACATCTTTAACAATAGAAAATGCTGGAAATGCCCAGCGGGTCAGGCAGCATTGGGAAGAGAAACAGGTCAACATTTCAGGTTGGAGATCCCTTCAACCTGAAAGTTAACTCTGTTTCTCTTCCCAAAGAATCTGCCTGACCCGAGTCTCTCCAGAATTTTAATTTTATTTCCGGAATCTGCAGCTTATTTATTTTTTATATCCATCATACAAAATTGCTTTAAATCTTCGAAAAACAAACCGAGAAAACAGCACATCTGTGGTGTCAGATTTCTTCCCATGCACAAAGTCTCAGGGATTTAATTGGAAAAGAATTCCGTCATTACAGGGTTGGATTTTATGAGGAATTGATGGAAGAGAACAGCAGAAAGAAATGAAAGTAAATGTGTTTTGATTTTCAAACGTTGGATGCTTTCAAATGTTTTTGTGAGTGCCTAAGATGTTTTTATTGGCCAATGGCTAATGGTTTCTTTATTGTCATGTGTACCAGGTACAGTGAAATACATTGTTTGCATACAAATCCGCAAGACTATGCCCGTACACAAACACAATCGCCCCAGTTAGTGCAGTATACACGGTGCAGCCCACCAAATCCATATGTTGCAGCTGTCTCTCTCCTGCATTTTGGTCTCACCCTGAACTGTCTTCCCACTCCTTGTTCAGCCTTTATTCCCCAGGGAACTCCTTCCACAGCTGACCTCGAGGGTGTGGAAGTTAAGACCCCCCTGTTTCTCTCACCAGGC
Source organism: Leucoraja erinaceus (assembly GCF_028641065.1). NCBI lineage: Eukaryota > Metazoa > Chordata > Chondrichthyes > Rajiformes > Rajidae > Leucoraja > Leucoraja erinaceus. The sequence continues at coordinate 34,535,709 of NC_073388.1, forward strand.
CCTTTGTCCAATGTCCGCCACCATCTCCATCTTCTTCCACCTCCTCGCCGATTCCCAATCCATGGGACGAGCAAGAGCCGGCCTCAGTGGCCTACCTTCATTGGGAAGTCTATTGGGCCAGATCGTGCTGGATTGGGCCAGCCCTGCACAACTGCAGCCTTGAGTCATTCCTCATCTAAACATGCATGGTCCACAGGTGGAAAGTCCACCCTGCTCACCCTAGTCAAATTAGGATTACAGGAGCATGGCGTCCAAAGGCATGTTTAGCTTGTGCACTCCCAAACTCCCCAAAGCCTTGATAGATATAAAGGCTCATCCCAGCTTTGTCAACTCTCAAATTTACGATGGATCATAAATGTCACAGAACGTCTCTCTGAAATTGAAAACCCAATGAAATGAACAAGTGTTTATTTAAAATATTGTAAGTAGATAAAAATAGTAAATGCATTTAAAATATGCATTTAAAATTAAATGCAAGTTAAAACATGAAACAAAACAAAAAATATCACCCAAATGTTTTCTTCCCCTTTGCTTTTGCTCTGCAGCACCACAATCCTAAGATGTGCAGCAGCATTTGTGCTGAGGAACCTGATCTTATATTATGCACCAGAGTCTCAGCTGCCTTTGGATCCAGAGCTGATTGAGAAGTTTGTGCCCTGTTGCTGGTCTGCATGGTGAGTCCAGTGACAAGGACACCGTGACAATAGGTTGCTCACAGTAGCTGCATAATTCCCAAGATTTGTCTGTGAATGCCCTGAAGTCACGTACTTTCTGGTATTTACCTGAAAAGTATAGATTTGTTATTCCTCTCCTTAAATGTTTTAAATATTATTTCAAGCTTTTTAATATTTTAATTCATTTTTAAAACTTTGGAATGTGCTTGAATATATCCAAATCATTCTCTCACCTTTTTGGGGATTTAAATACCATAGTGATAGTACAGGGGACCAAAGGAGATTGAGGGCGGATTTAATTAAAGGGCCACTTGGGCGACCTAATCCACGAGTTCTGGTGAGTTTGCCCTCGACTCATACTCGCAGCATTTTCGACATGAGGTCGTAGGCGGTCTTCGTAACTCTCCTTCATGCTCGAGAGTGGTCCCCGCGTACTCGTGGACTCAGCTAGGTCACGGCGTTTTTTTTTCAATATGTTAAAAAAATGCCCGTAAAAATGGTCCCCATGGAAAAAATTGTAACTTTTTTTACAGGTAGGTTTAGTCATAGTAGGTCGTCATGTTAGCCGTAGGTAATCGAAGGTAGTCGAAGGTAGTCATAGATAGTCTTCATCATAGTCGAAGGGAAGTCGAAGGGAGATCGAAGGAGATCAAAGAGGTCGTCTTCACTCTCCACTATTCGGTGTCCAATTTTTTCGAAGTTAGTCATAGCTAGTCGAAGCTGGTCTTCAATAAAGTCGAAGGAGATCTTCTACATAGTAAAGGAGGTCTTCAACATGTCAATTTTTCAAACTCTTCTAAACTCGCCAATTAGGTCGCCCAAATGGGACAGCCCCTTCACATGAGGGGGTTAGATAGAATTAGAACGAATTTCAATTGAAATCTATTTTCCGTTGCAAAACAAAATCATTAATTAGGGATCATATGCTTGAACTAAATGGTGGAAGAACTGAAGGTGCATTGAGGAAAGATTGTTTCACTCAAGGGGTAGTGGGTAGTGGGCGTGGTTTATGCCAGAGGGCAAAGTGACATCATTACATTCTGGGATAAAGTTCCAAATGTAGGGAGTTAGTGACTCATAGTTATAAAGTAAACATTCCTTTTAGCCCAACTCATTCATACCAACCAGATTTTGTAGCTGAGCTGGTCTCATATGACATATCCATATTTTTGGCCCATATCACTCTAAACATTTCCAATGCATGTGCCTGTCTAAAGGTCTTTTAAACATCATCATTGTACCTGCTTCTACAGTTTCCTCCGGCAACTCATTCTGTACATGCAGCACTCCCTGCATGGAGAAATTGCCCCTCAGTTCTCTTTTAAAACTTTTTCCTCGTATCTTCAAGCTATGCTCTCTACTTCTGGACTCCTCTACAACCAGAAAAAAACCATGACATTTTAAACTTTCATAGATACATAGATACATAGAAAATAGGTGCAGGAGTAGGCCATTCGGCCCTTCGAGCCTGCACTGCCATTCAATATGATCATGGCTGATCATCCAACTCAGTATCCCGTCCCTGCCTTCTCTCCATACCCCCTGATCCCTTTAGCCACAAGGGCCACATTTAACTCCACATTAACAAATATAGCCAATGAACTGACCTCAACTACCCTCTGTGGCAGAGAGTTCCAGAGATTCACCACTCTCTGTGTGAAAAATGTTTTTCTCATCTTGGTCTTAAAGGATTTCCCCCTTATCCTTAAGCTGTGACCCCTTGTCCTGGACTTCCCCAACATCGGGAACAATCTCCCTGCATCTAGCCTGTACTACCCCTTAAGAATTTTGTAAGTTTCTATAAGATCCCCCCTCAATCTCCTAAATTCTAGCGAGTATAAGCTGAGTCTATCCAGTCTTTCTTCATATGAAATCCTGACATCCCAGGAATCAGTCTGGTGAACCTTCCCTCTATGGCAATAATGTCCTTCCTCAGATTTGGAGACCAAAACTGTACGCAATACTCCAGGTGTGGTCTCACCAAGACCCTGTACAACTGCAGTAGAACCTCCCTGCTCCTATACTCAAATCCTTTTGCTATGAAAGCTAACATACCATTCGCTTTCTTCACTGCCTGCTGCACCTGCATGCCTACTTTCAATGACTGGTGTACCATGACACCCAGGTCTCATTGCATCTCCCCTTTTCCTATTCGGCCACCATTTAGATAATAGTCTGCTTTCCCGTTTTCGCCACCAAAGTGGATAACCTCGCATTTATCCACATTATACTGCATCTGCCAAACATTTGCCCATTCACCCAGCCTATCCAAGTCACCTTGCAATCTCCTAGCATCCTCCTCACAGCTAACACTGCCCCCCAGCTTAGTGTCATCCACAAACTTGGAGATGTTGCCTTCAATTCCCTCATCCAGATCATTAATATATATTGTAAATAGCTGGGGTCCCAGCACTGAGCCTTGCGGTACCCCACTAGTTACTGCCTGCCATTGTGAAAAGGACCCGTTTACTCCTACTCTTTGCTTCCTGTTTGCCAGTCAGTTCTCTATCCACATCCAATACTGAACCCCCAATACCGTGTGCCTTAAGTTTGTATACTAATCTCTTATGTGGGAACTTGTCGAAAGCCTTCTGAAAGTCCAGATACAACACATCCACTGGTTCTCCCCTATCCACTCTACTAGTTACATCCTCTATAAGATTCGTCAGACATGATTTACTTTTGTAAATCCATGCTGGCTTTGTCCAATGATTTCACCACTTTCCAAATGTGCTGCTATCCCATCTTTTATAACTGACTCTTGCAGTTTCCCCACTACCGATGTCGGACTAACTGGTCTGTAATTCCCTGTTTTCTCTCTCCCTCCCTTCTTAAAAAGTGGGGTTACATTAGCTACCCTCCAATCCTCAGGAACTACTCCAGAATCTAAAGAGTTTTGAAAAATTATTACTAATGCATCCACTATTTCTGGATCGACTTCCTTAAGTACTCTGGGATGCAGCCTATCTGGCCCTGGAGATTTATCAGCCTTTAATCCATTCAATTTACCCAACACCACTTCCCGACTAACCTGGATTTCACTCAATTCCTCCATCTCCTTTGACCCGCAGTCCCCTGCTATTTCCGGCAGATTATTTATGTCTTCCTTAGTGAAGATGGAACCAAAGTAGTTATTCAATTGGTCTGCCATATCCTTGTTCTCCATGATCAATTCACCTGTTTCTGGCTGCAAGGGACCTACATTTGTTTTAACTAATCTCTTTCTCTTCACATATCTATAAAAACTTTTGCAGTCAGTTTTTATGATCCCTGACAGTTATCTTTCATAATCTCTTTTCCCTTTCCTAATTAAGCCCTTTGTCCTCCTCTGCTATTCTCTGAATTTCTCCCAGTCCTCTGGTATGCTGCTTTTTCTGGCTAATTTGTATGCTTCATCTTTTGCTTTGATACTATCCCTGATTTCCCTTGTTATCCACGGATGCACTCCCTTCCCTGATTTATTCTTTTGCCAAACTGGGATGAACACTGTTTGTAGTTCATCCATGCAGTCTTTAAATGCCTTCCATTGCATATCCACCGTAAACCCTTTTAGAATTAATTGCCAGTCAATCTTGGCCAATTCACGTCTCATACCCTCAAAGTTACCTTTCTTTAAGTTCAAAACCATTGTTTCTGAATTAACAATGTCACACTCCATCCTAATGAAGAATTCAACCATATTATGGTCACTCTTGTCCAAGGGGGCATGCACAACAAGACTGCTAACTAACCCTTCCTCATTACTCAATACCCAGTCTAGAATAGCCTGCTCTCTTGTTGGTTCCTCTACATGTTGGTTTAGAAAACTATCCCGCATGCATTCCAAGAAATCCTCTTCCTCAGCACCCCTGCCAATTTGATTCACCCAATTTATATGTAGATTGAAGTCACCCATTATAACTGTTTTACCTTTGTTACACGCATTTCTAATTTCCTGTTTGATGCCATCCCCAACTTCACTACTACTGTTAGGTGGCCTGTACACAACACCCACTAGCGATTTCTGCCCCTTAGTGTTTTGCAGCTCTACCCATACCGATTTCACATCCTCCAAGCTAATGTCCTTCCTTTCCATTGCGTTAATCTCCTCTCTAACCAGCAACGCTACCCCACCTCCTTTTCCTTTCTGTCTATCCCTCCTGAATATGGAATATCCCTGGATGTTCAGCTGCCAGCCTTGGTCACCCTGGAGCCATGTCTCCGTGATCCCAACTATATCATAATCATTAATGGCTATCTGCACATTCAACTCATCCACCTTATTACGAATGCTCCTTGCATTGAGACACAAAGCTATCAGACTTGTTTTTACAATGCTTTTACCCCTTTTACAATTATATTGAAAAGTGGCCATTTTTGATTTTTGCCCTGGATTTGTCTGCCTGCCACTTTTACTTTTCACCTTGCTACCTATTGCTTCCACCCTCATTTTACACCCCTCTGTCTCTCCGCTCACACATTTAAGAACCCCACCACCTCTTATTCTCTGTTTATTATTGTTTTCTTCTTTCCCCCCTACATGTTGGGTCTGAGTGCTTACCTTTTCTGCCCCCTGCCTCAGACACTGTCTACTAGCTTTCTCTATTTGAGTCACTCCCCCCCAACTGTTCTAGTTTAAAGTCTCCCCAGTAGCCTTTGCAAATCTCCCTGCCAGGATATTGGTCCCCCTCGGGTTCAAGTGCAACCCATCCTTTTTGTACAGGTCGCACCTTCCACAAAAGAGGTCCCAATGATCCAGAAATTTGAATCCCTGCCCTCTGCACCAATCCTTCAGCCACGCATTTATCCTCCACCTCACTCCATTCCTACTTTCATGATTTTGTTATTGGCTGTTGGAATAGAATAGACACTTCTTCTGTGTCTTATGACTGTCATTATACATTGAACTTACCCCTTCTGCATCTGAGGGGGGTAAGTTCAATATATCCTCTTTAGGATATATTACAATTGGCAATGAGGAGGTTTTGAAGTTTAGAAAAAGAAAAAAACAGAATATGAAAATTCAGAAGTAGACAAGGTTATTGGGCTTATTGCTCAAGGTGAGGTGGTGTAAGAATGATCACTGAATTTACAAAAAAAACGCCTGGATATGCAGTTGAAAAGTAGAGACCCATGGGGTTTTGAACCGAGAGGATGACCCAAAAATCAGGCTTTGATTAACAAAGACGTAATAAGCCAATGGCCACTTTTGCTCCCTTAAGGGCAGCACGGTGGCGTAGTGCTAGAGCTACTGCCTTACAGCACCAGAGACCCGGGTTGCATCCTGACTCCGGGTGCTGCCTGGACGGAGTTTGTACGTTCTCCCCATGACCTGAGTGGGTTTTCTCCGAGATCTTCGGTTTGCTCCCACACTCCAAAGACGTACAGATTTGTACGTTAATTGACTTGGTGTAAATGTGAAATTGTCCCGAGTGTGTGTTGGATAGTGTTAATGTGCAGGGATTGCTCGTCGGTGCAGACTCGGTGGGCTGTATTTCTGTATTTCCATGCTGTATTTCTAAACTAAACTAAACTAAGCTAAACTGTTAAAGAATCCATGATATAACATTGTCCAGGCAGTTGCAAGATCTGCACAAGGTAAGTGAGGATTTGGTTCTGATCTTCGCAGTGGCTAAAAAATCTAGGACATATACTGTCACATATGCTCACAGTGACAATATCCTCAGATGTTGTTGTCGACTATTAATTGTTTTGCTGAAACTGATGTTGATTTTCATAACTGACTTTTCAGCTGAGGACATTGGAATTGTGAATTTCCCAGATTTGCGATTTTCTTTTGCTGTAATTGTTAATTGCAAATGTATTTAAATTTGCATGTTCAAAATAACTGATTGAAAGTATGCAATGATACAAGTAGGTTTCCAGGATTCAGATCAATGATGGAGAAAGTGCACTTCAAGATTACAAATAAACTAAGTTTATTAAAGCACAGTGAAATACAGTAAAATAATTAGTAAAGGATTAAGTAAATCACAAGTCTCACCCTTTCAGCTCATCGGCTCTTCACTCATATGAGTGGTGGCTGATATCAGCGAGTCCCACACCTTTCTTCTATGTGCTGGGGACTCCTTCACAGCAGTCTGGCTTAGAGAAATGCAGAGTCCTGGCCCTATTCCGTATCCCAGTCCGAGGTGAAGTCCAGTGAGCTCACAGGCAGCATGCATTTGTATTCTGTAAACCTGCACTTCTTTCTCCATCTATGAACAAAAGTCAACAATGTTTTTGAAACTCGGTATTCTCCTTAGTGATGGGCACAGGGATTATTTTTTTACATCAGGAACCGAGCTAATCGCAGACATCTCTGAGAAGAGAAGTATGTCTTGTCTTCCTACTGCATGTCCTTGAGGCCTCGTGATTGACTAGTCCTCACAAGTGAGCCCAATTATTTTTCTGAGCACCTAATTGGTTTTCCATGCGAGCCTGCTTGCTTGACATAGGCACTGTTAGCAGGAAACTAATTGGCGCAGTAGCGCAGCTGGTAGAGCTGCTGCCTCACAGTGGCAGAGACCCGTGTTCGACCCTGACCTCGGGTACTGTGTGGAGCTTGCCCATTCTCCCTATGGCCACATGGGTTTCTTCTGGGAGTTCTGGTTTCCTCCCACATCCAAAAGATTTGTGGGTTGGTAGGTTGATTGTAAATCTGTAAATTGCCCCTCATGTCTAGAAAGTGGATGCGAAAATGGGATAATATAGAACAACTGTGAAATTCAGATCTATGGTCGGTATAGACTTGCTGGACTGAAGGGCCTGTTTCCATGCTTATCTTTCAATCAATCAATATTCTATTTTAGCTGAGAATTTAACCCTTACATGACATTCCACCCTTTGGAGTTAACAGCCTACATGACTCATCCAATTATGTGTCCCAGCAGTCTGAAGAAGGGTTTCGGCCCGAAACGTTGCCTATTTCCTTCGCTCCATAGATGCTGCTGCACCCGCTGAGTTTCTCCAGCTTTTTTGTGTAACCTTCGATTCTCCAGCATCTGCAGTTCCCTCTTTAACAATGTGTCCCAGGGTGGCCTGGCTGTGTAATACTGATAGCTCCTCAGTTTTCCAAAAGGGGCTGTCCCACCGCGGCAAACTAATCCGCCAGTTGAGAAGAGTTTGCCCTCAACTCAAACACACAGCATGGTCAACACGTGGTCCTAGGAGGTCCTATGAGGTCACTGTAACTCTCCTTCATGCTCGAGAGAAGTTCCTGCATACTCGCGGCCTCAGCTAGGTCGCGGATCATTTTTCAGCATGTTGAAAAATTTTCTGCGAGTAAAATTTGGTCGGCATGGTTCTTTTTAACTCATAGTGCAGTGGAGTGGGGTCGCTATTTAGTTACAAGCAGTCGAAGGCAGCCGTAGGCAATCTCCACTGACCGGGCATTTTGATTTGCTCATTGGAGTTTTCAGGACCAAGGAAAACCCGCTAAACTTTATTATACTTCTTAAAAGTGTCTCCACTCCTTCTCGCCCCTTCTTTTCCCCACCCTCTCCCCTTCTCCCCCCCCCCCCCCCCCCCCCCCCCCCCCCCGCCCCCCCGCTTTCCCTGGCCCCCGCCTTTGCGACGTATTTGTGTGTGTGTGTGTGCGGTCGGTGGATCCAGCTCGCGGTTTCAACGCGGACGGTCGATCCAGCTCGTGGTTTTCCAGGGGAGTGCCCTCGAGCTTGAAGGTCGAAGACACTCTTCTTAACTCACGGATTAGGTCGCCGCAGTGGGACAGCCCCTTAATCTGCAAATCATGCCGATAAATGAGTGGTTGTATCCTGAGTGGCCTGGTTCAGCAACTTAAACACCTGGGAACAAAGAAGATTGCAAATAGTGGTGAACAAGGCCCGGTTCTTCACCGACACTGATCTCCCACCACCACCATAATTATCCCACTAAAGAAGTCCCTGCCTCAGAATTGCAGCCAGCATCACCACAGAGAGCCATGACACCTTAGCCACACTCTCATTGTATGCCTGCCATCAAGAAGAAGGTATATGGGCCTGAAAACTGTAATGTCCAGTTTCAGCAGTAGCTTCTTTCCAACAATCATGAGACTATTAAACTCTACAATCTCCAAGCTGCAAACTATATCGACTTGGGCCATTGTTTTTGGCTTTACATTATTATTGTTTGTTTCTTTTTACATGCTGAACTTTTGTTGATGTTTATTATGGAGGTTACAGAGTGCTATATTTACACATCTGTTGTGCTGCTCAAATAAGAATTTCATTGTTCTGTTTCGGGACATATAACAATAAAGCACACTTGACGAATTTCTTGACATGCACACTATCTTAAGTTGTCATCGAATAATACAATGAACAATACATTGTAATGTAAGTGTAATAGATGCCTGCATGTGATCCATATCATGGATATTGGTATCTTTCTTGCTGGGGAAGTGGACCAATGTAGACAAACCTGTGCAGGTCCGCTCCCATGCTTGATACTTGCTATAGGTTGTTTAAATATTGGTAGTTTTGTTATTTGATGGCAGACTTCAAATTGAGATGCACACTCGCTTGCTCTGCCAAAGCGGAGGGAAAAGCCTCTTTTGAGAATTTTCACAAAAGGAACAGTAAAGTGGATCCCCTTACAGATCCATGCCCAATATGTTTTCAGGTTCATTGAGATTAAAACAGGGACAGTCTGTCATGAGCCACCACCAGCATACAGTCGAACAATGGTCCATACATGCGAGTGACTATGACCACATATCCTGAACTAACACTTGCTCATCCGTAACTTGATCAAGATTGCTGTGTGTCAGAGTGGTCTCAGCACCAGTATCTGTTTATAACATTTTCCACTTTGCACTTTCCCCTCTCCACCATAGTAGCAAAATGTCAGTTAGGCAGTTACTTATGCACAAACTACAGTATCTGAGTATATGCTGGGGGGAGATTTGGCTGACTACATATGCTACTGCTGTTTGCTATCCTCATTTTGGTTCTCATCAGCAGGGAAAAAATTACCACAGCTTTTATGGGACTTTCATTTGAATGTGAGACTAAACTATGAATCCAGCACTATCTCTTTAACTCAAATAGGCTTTATTTATTTGGTTTAGACAATAAACTACTTCAAAATAAAACCAAATGCAGTATGGAAAAGCAGTTTGTTCTTTTCTCTGTCTAGTTAAGGGTCTACCCATTATCCTCTCCATCCGCCCATTCCTTATTGGGTCCAGATCTCTGTTCCAATGGTCAGGATCCCAGATTTCTAGTAACATAGGTGCACTTGTGCTAGGTTCATCTGCCCCTCCTTCCTCTTTAATTTCTTAGGGTTTTGAACAGTACCTAACTTAAAGGCAGCATTTGTTTTCATTCTGCCTGTTCTGTGCAGCCTCAGTCAAGGTCACATTCACTTTTTCAGGGCAGCAAAATCAATTTTTAAGACTATCAGTGGAGTTTCAGATTTTTCATTTTTTTTAAACATGGCTGCTTAGTTCAGTAGTAATTATCCATTCCTCTTGTGGGAAGCGTTCCTTCTTATTGGGAAAGCCTGCCACCTCAAAACATTCAATAATTGAGTACGGTAGATTTTGTGACTTGGGCTGCAACTTTCTCTCCTAATGGGCCTGTCCCACTTCGACGACTGCCAGCGACTTTCATAGTCGTAGTAGGTCGCCGAAAAAACAGCGACTGAATCCCCCTATGAAAATGTCCACAACAATGTCTACAACAACCTACCACCTAGTCGACATCAAGCTACTGATAACCGGCGGCCCATTAGGACATCCACCTACGACCACACCTACGACAACTTACGTCCACCCTCAACAAGCTATGACAAGGTAAGACAATTCTGTCGCAGGTACCAGTCGCCGGTTGATGTAGGTAGTCGCCAATGGAATTCACCGGTCAGCACTGGCGACAACCTATGTGATCCTGGCGACAACCCACGACAGCACCTATGTCAGGAGAAGTCAAGCTACGCTCATTGGCGTCAAGCCAACTGTCGGCGAAAAGTTAAGTTTTGAACTCTCCAAATCTGAGGAAGGACATTCTTGCCATAGAGGGAGTGCAGAGAAGGTTCACCAGACTGATTCCTGTGATGTCAGGACTGTCTTATGAAGAAAGACTGGATAGACTTGGTTTATACTCTCTAGAATTTAGGAGACTGAGAGGGGATCTTATAGAAACTTACAAAATTCTTAAGGGGTTGGACAGGCTAGATGCAGGAAGATTGCTCCCGATGTTGGGGAAGTCCAGGACAAGGGGTCACAGCTTAAGGATAAGGGGGGAATCCTTTAAAACTGAGATGAGAAGAACTTTTTTCACACAGAGAGTGGTGAATCTCTGGAACTCTCTGCCACAGAGGGTAGTCGAGGCCAGTTCATTGGCTATATTTAAGAGGGAGTTAGATGTGGCCCTTGTGGCTAAGGGGATCAGAGGGTATGGAGAGAAGGCAGGTACGGGATACTGAGTTGGATGATCAGCCATGATCATATTGAATGGCGGTGCAGGCTCGAAGGGCCGAATGGCCTACTCCTGCACCTAATTTCTATGTTTCTATGAACATTTCAAAATCCAGCAGTGACCAGAAAAACCCTACGATTCTTTAGGTGACTGAGGAGACTACTCACAACCATACAGGCGACAGCCCGGCGACCATGTGGCAACAGCCTAGTCGCCTGTAGTCGCCTAAAAATCACCTAAGAGGGACACTGGCATAACACTTGGATGATCCCCATTTACTCAGTACATTAGCCAAGTTAATGAATCCCTCTGAGTTGTCTGGCTTAGGACAGGAAAAAATCTTGCGTTTCAGCTCTCTGTTCTTCTTTTCATTATTTTGCACCAAATCCTGACGACTATACAAAAATGTAATGATACAAGGCGGTTTGAAGTGTTCATATCAATAATGGAGAAAGAATACTTCAAGGCTACAAATAAATTAACTTTATTAAAGTAAAGTGAAATACAGTGAAGGGTTAGTAAAACATTAAAGTCACAAGTCTCACACCCTTCTGCTTATCTGGTCTTACTGACATGACTGCCGTTGGTAGTAACAAGGCTCGCGTATTTCTTCTGTACAATGGGCTCTCATAAACTAAGGATGTATTCCTAATTTCCCAGTCTAATTCATTGTAGCCCTTACATTTTGTTAATCTGCACTTTACCTGTGACTGGAACATTATTCTGCACTCTGTTTCTACCCCTTTTTTGTATTTATGTACGGTTTGATTGTACACATGAAAAGTATGATTATACAAATCGTAGTACGATTTGCCTGGTTAGAATGCAAAACAACATTTTCCATTGTATCTCAGTACATTCGACAAAAATAAACCAAATACCAAATACAATGTGCCAAATGGCCTCCTGTTGTGCAGCGACTGTGATCAGTCTTAGAAAACCCAGATACATAATGATTCCAGTAGCACAATGAACAAGCTATTCTGCTCTCAATTCTCTGTTCTTTCAGAACCTGCAAATAGAGGAATAGAGATTCCAATTGTTCCTGTCCAAGCAACAGACAATGACATTTCCCAAGGGAAATAGACAGAGGAAACTGATGCATTGCTGTTTTAAGGAACACTTAGTATGTTGACATTTTGAAATATAGTTCAACAGCAAAATGGCTCTCAAACTAGGGGAAAAGAATAGATACTTGCTACAAAATATATGTGTACTTTGAGAGGAATGCTGCATGGGTGGTCATGTTTGATCCTTTATTTTATGTGGTTGCTGGTTTCGGGAGGGCAGGCTATTCTATGAGGTTACCGGCATTTTGGAGGAATTGGCATGTACTGAACCTGATGCAAAGTAGGTGCATGGATTGCTAACACCATTCAGGGTCATAATATACAGCATTATATACAACATACTCAGTGCAAGGCTCAGCAGTGCTACAGGTACTAATCATTGCATTAGCAATCCTTTTTGGGTGGAGAGATTTATTCCTATATAGGTGTTTATTGGTGCTTCTAGATACTAATAAATTTAAAATAACAATCCAGCTTTGTCGCAGACTCAATTAGCAAAATAGCCTTCCGCCATGCTGTAATTTGTACAATTTTATGATTTGATAAGTAGAACAGCCTGCATTAAAGAATAATGAAACTGACATTCAGAATTTTGAAGTACTACACAAGATATTCTGCACATGTGATAAAAAATAGTATCCATAGCAACAGGATAACAATGTCAACCAAAAGAATAATGAATCCCAAACCACGATACTCTATTGAATAGATCTAATGATTCTGTTAACCTTTAAGCTGTCCTAGTTGTTTTTAATTCATCTTTTTCTGCAATTTTCTTCTGCTTCTCTTTATAAGTTACACATACTATGCTTGGATGTATAAAAGGGCAATTTTGTTGTAAATAAAATCACATAATCAACACTGTAGCAGCCAAAGTGAGGGTGGTTTTGCAACGTATCCGTGTACACACGCATTTCATTGTGCAACTAAGAATCAGGTTTCTGGTCCTTCTTTTCCTGTGAATATTCTTCTCTAACTGAAGATGTAATGCACTTCAATGTCACTATTTAGCCAACTTCTCAATTAAATGTTCTTAATGGGTGAAGATGGCCTGGAATACTGGAATTGGAGGAGGCATTCAGCCCTTTGATCCTGTTGTCTATTTCAATAAGATCATGTTTAGTATGAATCTGAACTATAAATCTATAGTTTATTTACTCTATCAGCATTCCTTTTCATGCCGATGGCTGGAAAAATCCTTTGATTTCCAAGTTAGTATTTTACCATATTTTGCATGACAATGTGCATTTAAAAGAATAACAAACCAAGAGCCTTCTCAGGTGCATTATTGTAATTATAATTGGAATTGTAATTAATTTATTAGCCAAGTATGTAAAATCATACAAGGAATTTGATTTTGCCACTCAGTTATACCAAAAAAAGCAACAAACGATTTGACAGTACACAACTACATAAAAACTAAGTCACCCGCAACAATGAAGGCTGCCTCGGGGTTGTGCGTCTGTTGTTTGCTAATGGCAGTATTAACATTCAGGAATTCCATAGTGAGCACTGTGATGGTAGAAGGTTTATTATCTTCTTACCAGAGCCTGATGTTTTCCGCTCGCCCCGATAGCTGGATGGCGCTGTCAGGAACGGTTGATGGGCAGTCGCCGGAACCATCCGCAGCCCTGTGTGGGGGCGATCAAAGCTCCTGCAGCGTCTGCGTTACTCCGCAGGCGGTCTTCAGCCCCGCGGCTCTGCTGAGCGAGGCTTACCTGCCGTTCTCCAGCCAGCAGGTTGAAGCTCACACATTGGGGTGATCAAAGCTCTCGCAATCAGGGCAGTCATAGTTCCAGCAGATGGAGCACCCGAAGTCGATCCCTGACAAAAGGATTGCAAACTCCATGGTTAAGTTCGCAAGCTCCGGCAGTGGAGCTCCGGAAATCAATTCCCAGCAAAGGGACTGCCAGCTCCACGATGTTAGGTTGCAGTGTGGATGGAGATCCAGTCGGGTGCTCTGTTGCTCGATATGGAAAAAGTCGCATCTCCATTGAGGAAAAAAGCTATTTTTTCGCATTCTAGGGAAAAAACGTGCCCGCAACCGCCGCCATTTTGTACCCCCCCCCCCCCCCCATAACCCATGGTTGGAGCCCCCCCTCCCCAAAAGGATTGCAAACTCCATAAAGATATCCGGAAAAAAAAGGTTTGCAGTGTGGATGGAGATACATTGGAAAACAACAGAAAAGATTTAAAAAACAACATAAAAAGAAGAAAAGGACCAGACAGACTGTTGGCGAGGCTGCCATTGTACGGTGCCACGCGCCACTCAGAAGACAATTGACAATGAACCACAGTAGATATGAGGGCAGGCAACTAAAACATAAATGGTCAAAAAAAGGATTTAAGAAAGGATTTAAAGGGAGAGGTATGAAGAAACAATGGGGTTCAAGCTGGGCAACACAGGATTTAGTGCATAATTAAGATACACAGGGGACTGCAGATGCTTTAATCCAGAGCAATAAAGAATCTGTTGAAGGAATGTCATGGGTTGAACAGCACCTGTAGGGGAAAGGAAACTTTCGACATTTTGGGTCGACACCTTGTTGTGTTTAGTCTGACTTTTTAATTGTGGAACAAATGAAGTTGTTCAATGCCGTAACAAAGATCAATGTGGCTGAGCACAATCGTTTTAGCCTATGTCCTCATAAAAACATCTAAAATGAAGACAGTAATGATCAGAAACAAGAATGTCTGAATCACCATCTCCTTCACCTAGTGATGCTGAGGCTAATTACAGAATCAAAACTGTCAAACAATTTTGAATTTGTCAATGTATTCGCAAGTTAACTAGATCTTGGACAGGAAAATATCACCTTAGCCAGTGACAACAATCACTATTAACACATTTTATTATTAGAGTCACAGAATCATAAGGCATACAGGCCTTCATCTCAAGTTTAGAATTTAGAGTTTAGAAGATTGAGGGGGGAGCTCATTGAAACTTACAGAATAATGAAACTTACACTGGTGGGAGAGTCTAGGACCAGAGGTCATAACCTCAGAATTAAAGGGCTCTCTTTTAGAAGGGAGATGAGGAGGAACTTCTTTAATCAGAGGGTAGTTAATCTGGGGATCTCATTGCCACAGAAGACTGTGGAGGCCAAGTCAGTGGGTATTTTTAAGGCAGAGATAGACAAATTCTTGATTAGAACAGGAGTCAAGGGTTATGGGGAGAAGGCAGGAAAATGGGCTTAGGAGGCAGAGATCAGCCATGATTGAATGGCAGAGTAGACACAATGGGCCGAATTGCCTAATTCTACTCATATAATTTGTGCATTAAGACAACAAAATATAAGTTCTACTCATATAATTTGTGAACTTGTGAACTCATCCATGCTGACCAGGATATCTACCAAAGCTCACTCTATTTTTCTACATTTGGCCCATATCCCTCAATTGTTTTCCCATCTGTGTATGTGTCCAGATGCTAATGTTGGAGGGTAGCTAATGTTATCCCACTTTTTAAGAAAGTGGGGAGAGAGAAAACAGGAAATTATAGACCAGTTATCCTGAAATCGGTGGTGGGGATATGGGGAGAAGGCAGGAATGGGGTACTGGTTGGGGATGATCAGCCATGATCACATTGAATGGCGGTGCTGGCTCGAAGTGCCGAACGGCCTACTCCTGCACCTATTGTCTATTTTCTATTGTCTATTGCCTATTTTCAAGTAAACATGGTGATTTTACCTACCTCTACTGCCTCTGGCAACTTGTTTCCATTACCCACAAGACCATCTGTGGGAAAAACTTGCACCTCAGGTTTACTTTTAATATTTCTCCTTTTATCTTTAGCCTACGTCCTTTAGTTTTAGACTGCCCTTCCCTCAGAAAACGGCTGTCTACACCACTCATAATTTCACAAAGCTCTATAAATACATGCTTTTGCCTCCTTTGCTCCAGGGAAAACAATCCAGCCTGTCCAATCACTTTGTCTAGCTAAAACCTTCCATTGCAGGCAACATCAAGGTAAATCTCTTCTCCACTCTTTCTGTACCTGTTTATACACAATTCCTCTGCCTGTGAAAGCAAGCAAGCTAAATGCATTTTTTATTACCTTATTCACCTGTGTTGCCAATTTTAGGGAACTATGAATTTACATCCCAAGCTCATAATGCCCCTTTGTACATAAACTTTTCTAATATACAATACAATACAATACAATACAATGCCGTTTATTGTCATTTGAACCTCAAATGAAGTTCAAACGAAATTTGGTTTTTGCAGTCATAAAACAAGAAAAGACCCAAGACACACACCAACACAATCTACACAAACATCCATCACAGTGAATCTCCTCCTCACTGTGATGGAAGGCAAAGTCTTGTCTCTCCCCTGCTCTCCATTCTTCTCCCGATGACAAAGTCCCTGGCGGACGATGGTAAGTAAGTCCCGCGGCCGTTCCAACGCTACAAGTCTTGATGTTGGAACACTCGGTGGGCGCAAGCAAGTACCGTGGCCGTTAAAGCTGCGCGGGGCGATGTAAGGCCCCGCTCCAGGTCATTTTCAACCCCACAATTCGGGCAGGAGAAGCTTCCTTTGCGGGAGCTCCGAAAAGCGGTCTCCCACTAGGGAATTCCCGATGTCACCATCCACCAGGCCTGCGGCTGGAGCCTCCGAAGCTCCGAAGTTGGGCCTCAGCAGCGCGCCACCACAGTTCTCCACGCTCTGAAGCCGGCCAGCTCCATGATGGCAGGTCCGCACGTTCTGCGACTGGAGCCCCCAAGTTGTTGCGGTTGGAGGCCACTCCACAGTGCTCAGCCCCAATGACAACGGAGACACAACAGGGAAAAGGCCGAGTCCCCCGTACAGGGAAGAGATTTAAATGTTTCCCCGCCCCCCACACATACACAGTTAAAAACACTACCAACTATAAACTCAACCGGACAAATTTTTTTTTTAAAGACAGATGGACTGCAGAGGCCGCTGCAACGTCTGTCGCACCGCCCACATCCCTGCCATTTACAAAATAGATGGCCAAAAAATGCATTACCTCACAATTGCTGAATTAAAATCCATCTACCACCCCTCCGCTCAACCTCCCAGCTGATCCATGTCCACCTGTATCCTTTCATAATCATCACCATTTTCTTCGATGCCACCAACTTTGTGCCATCAGCAAACTTGCTTATCAGACCATACACATTCTCACCCAAGTTACTTACATAAATGACAAATATTGATTTTCCTAGTATTATTCCAAAGTTATAGTACCAGTTACAGACTTCCAGTCAGAAAAATTCAACCCTGCACTGCTACCCTTTGTTTCTTATTGTCAAGCCAATTTTGGATCCAGTTTGCCTAAACACCATGTGCCTTAATTTTCTGGACTAGAAATTTCCCTAACATATGGGACCTTGTCAAAAGCCTTGTCCACCTATACCATGCTTAGAGATACAGAGTGGAAACGGGACCTATGGCCCACCAAGTCCGCACTGACCCATGATCACCCACGCATTAGTGACAATTTGCCAACACCCAGTGACAATTTGCAGAGGACAATTAACCTACAAACCTGCCTCTCTTTAGAACATGGGAGGAAACTGGAGCAGCCAGAGAAAACCCATGTGATCATAGAGAAAACAAGCAAACTTTCTGCACCCAGCATCTGTAGTCAGGATTGAATCTGGGTCTTTAGCGCTGTAAGGCAGCAACTCTACCATTGTGCTGCCACAAATTGATTCTGAGTCTGTACTGATGCTGAATTCAAAGAATGTTGAAAAGTGAATATTAATCCATCCACCATTTGTAGAACAATTCCTTTAGTATTCTTGCTATGTAGACTATCAGGCCTTGGGATTTTATCAGCTTTCATTCCATCAATATTTCTACATAATTTCCCTGCTAATAATTAATTTTTCTTCAGTTTCCCTGCTCACTTGATCCTATAGGTTCCCGGACATTTGTGGGAAGTGAAATAAAAATTTAAATGCTACCATTTGGCTCCGGGAATCATTGAGAATTCAATAATCCAACATAAGCTATTTGAGTTTTTCTTTGTAATCAATCCTGTCTCATTACACATAACCTGGTTTATGACATTGCACTCTCTAATTGGTGCTCTTCCATTTCTTTGTTCCCCATTATAATTTGCCCTATTTCTGAATGCAAGGACCTACATTATCTTCACCAATCTTTCTCTCCAAAAATAACAACAGAAACTTTTACATACCAGTTTTTTTATGTACATTGTAAGCTTAATCCCGTTCTCTAATTTCTGTGTGCTATTTATTTCCTTGGTGCTCCTTTTCATGCATTGTCAGGTCTAGAGGCTTGCTGTTCTTTCAGCTGATTTATCTGACTGAGATGCCCCCTCTGAATCCTCTCATAATGCTGATTTTGTTTTGACTTAACCTTTTTAGCCACACTTGAGCCATATTTCAACTGAAATTGTGGTTCATTCATGTTGTCCTCAAATGATTGTCATTCCCAATCCACCATGAATCCTACTAGTAAAGCTACTGCATGTTTATTAGCTGACTCTCTCCTCATAGTTCCCTTTAGGAGTCCTCATCTCCAAATTATCTATTTTACTCCTCCATTTTAAGGGAGACATTTGTAAGATTATTGTCAATATTCCCCGAGGGGCCTTGTATGAAAGGATTGCTTTAATTAATCCTTTCTCATGACACAAAATCCATTTGATGATGGCTTGCTCTCTATTTGCTTTCTCCTTGTATTGGACTACAAAACCAGTCAGAATGCATTCCAGGAATCCCCCTCCATGCAGGCTGCAGGGATGGATGGCTTAATGTTCTAAAATATACTTGGAATTGAACACGGTATAATCGCCTGCAAACAATCCCCTATTCAATTAAAGATCTTCTTCTTTTTGTGTCTTTGAAGCTGGTTGGTTATATGACAGTTTCCCATTCCTTTACACAGTCCTTTGCGTTTTTATTGAACACTGCAAGATCCTTTGGGCTGCACTGGTTGGGTAGTAGGGGGCAGACAAGGCAGTGCTGCATTGTATGGTCCTCTTCTCCACATTCACAGGTGGTTTGGCCAGTTTCATAACCCCATCTGGCCATGGCAGCTTTTGATCGCCCTGTTCCTGTTCTCAGGCGGTTGAGCGTCTTCCACTGGACCCATGGTGCTTCTGAGCCCGGAGGGAGGGATTCAGAAGGAGGGATACCCATCAGGGATTCAGAAGGAGGGGGGTCGTCCTCAAGCCTTTTTGTCCATAGTTGGAGTCTGGTTTCTTCCCGTGATGCTATTAGTGGCTGGACATGGCTGAGAAAGCTTCTCCTGGACTTCAGCCGTTGGGCCGGGGGTACACGTCCGTAAAGGAGGTGGTGTTCATCACTAGTGGCCTTAATGATGAAGAAATTACATTGATGGATGAACTGAAGATTGCTGGACGTGGGGCACCATCCTATGGAACTCTGCAATGATGTCCTGAAGTTGAGATAATTGTCCTCTAACAAATAATCATCATCATTTGTGCAAATGTGATTACAACCAATGAAGAATTTATTCTTGATGGCACTGACTTACATTTATCAGAGCTCCTTGATACCACAATAAATTAAATGCTGCCTCACAATCGATGGTTGTCAATTTCATTCATCTCAGGAACTCAAATCTTTGGTTCATGTTTGGAAGAAATCAATGGAGTCTGGAGCTGTGTGGTCCTGGCACAACCCATACTGGGTATCACTGAGCAGTATTGGGGATTGTTGAATATCATTGCCAACCATGCCTTCTTTCTTGTTGCTGCCTACTTACAGTTTACTGATAGGGCAGAAATGGACTAGCTTGCATTTGTTCTGCTTTTTATGGACAGGATATACCTGGCAAAACTCCACATTATCAGCTCAATAATCATAGAAACAAAGAACTGTAGATGTTGGTTTATACCCAAGATAGACACCAGGTGCTGGAGTAACTCAACGGGTCAGGCAGCATCTCTGGAGAAAGAACAATGTTTTTTTGTGACCAGCCTTGATTGGTCCTGGTCATTTCTCGCCTCCAGCCCTTCACCCCCCCCCCCCCCCCCCCCCCCCCCCTCCTATTTTCAGTCTGAAGAAGGGTCCCGACCCAAAACATCACCCATTTGTTTTCTCCAAAGATCCTGCCTGACCTGCTGAGTTACTCCAGCATTTTATGACCAGCTCAATAACAGTGTTGAAACTGAACTTAAAGATTGTGGTTCAATGGCATTTGGTTCTGGGGCTCCTGCCTTTGGTTCTACTATAGTGATATTTTCTGCTCCCACTGGATTACTATATTCAGGGTATTATAATATTTATTTAATATTATGTTATGTACTGTTTGTGTTGTTTTCACGTCAGACTGTCAATATTACCTCCACATTGGAATTGAGTTCTTTAGTTCATGTTTGGACTAAACTGTGGTCAGGAGTCAAGCCATCCTGATGAAACCCAAACTGGGCATCAGTGCACAAATTATTGGAACAAAAATGCTGTTTGATAGCATTGTCGGTGACATTGTCTATCAATTGCTAATGATTGAGATCAGATTCATTGGGTGGTAATTATCTTGCTTGGATTTGTTTTACTTTTTAGAACTGTTTGTACTTGGGCACATTTTTATATTGCTGGCTAGACGCCAATGTTGTAAATATATTGGAACAACTTGGCTGGAGTTCCAATCTTGTACTTTGTCTGTGTTTGATCATTCAGTACAACAACAGAAAATAAAATTACTTTTGCTCCAAAACAATCAATCATCACCTTGATCAATTCTCCCTTGTTCTGACTAATATTTATTCTTCCATTAATTTCAGTATTGAAAAATATCTGTGTTTGTGTCACATTTCTTTATGTAAGACTTTGATGTGCACAAATTAGCTGGCACATATCCTGGCATAAGAACAACTTTTAAATTTCAAAAATAAAAATTTAAGTGATTTGAGACATCATGGGATTGTTTAATTTATTGCAACATACATTCCACACGTAGTTTTCACAGTCAAGAAAGAGTGTCCAAACCATATGTACTGCATATTTGAGTTTTGGATCAATGAAAACATTTTCTATTACTGAGGCCAATCTGTGCAGCACTGTAAACGCTGAGAACTGCCAAAAGTCCTTGCCTTTTAATCAGTTGTTAAACTGTGGCCCCATCACTGGGCTTGGCAGGATGGAAACAAATCTGATGGAATTATTCAAAGATGGAAAGAGGATTTATCTCCACAATTCTGCTAAAGGATATTATCAAGTGATTAATTACAGAGTTATATATGGAAAGTGGATAAATGTATTTTTCCCTTCAACGGCCACCATCAAGCAATAATTTTGTCGTGCCTTTAGGCAAGACATTGGAAGATCATGGCCTTGGTGTGACTGCGGCCTGAGAAGAGCTCACCAGTGAGGCCCAGGATGATGCAAGGCTCCTCCCTCTGCAGCTGAGTGACTAAAGGGCCTGTCCCTCGTGGTGGATGTTATGTACCGTGGTTCTCCGCTCCGGCTGATAAATGTGTATGCCCCACCCGTGCGGAGCGAGCGGCTGGCCGTTCTCCAGCAGCTCCCAGTGCTGTTGGCCACGTCCCGGCAGCTCGTTCTGGCCGGTGACTTCAACTGCATCATTGATGCGGCTGGACGATCCGGCAGTGCCGACAACAGACTGGACATCACGTCCAAGTTCCTGATGGAAACGGTAAAAGACGCAAAGCTGCACGACGCCTTCAGCGGCCCTGCAGGCGGGTCACAGCCGCGGTTCACCTGGTCGAAATCGGACGGTTCAGCCCGATCCCGGATAGACTTCGTCTTCACCACGAAGGCCGTCACGGTGAGACACACCGACCTCACGCCGGTGTTCTTCTCTGACCACTGCCTCCTTCAGGCTTCCTGTCACCTACAGGAGGACCGGAAGGCAGGCAGAGGGACATGGAAGTTAAACGTGAAGCTGTTGACCCCAGAGAACGTTGAGGAGCTAAAGAGGGACTACGCATGTTGGAGAACGGTGAGGCCCCTCTTTGACTCCCCGACACTCTGGTGGGAAGCAACCAAGGAGAACATTAAGAGGTTCTTCATAGCCAAAGGGGTTCAGAAAGCAAGACAGAGTCAGAGGGAATTGTGTCAACTCCAGACAGATTTGCAACAACTGCTCCTTCTGCAGTCGAGGGGGGTGGATGTGAGGGAGGAACTTAGAGAGGTGAAGGACCGGCAAGCTCGGCTCTTTACCTCTGAATCCTCCAAGATCATCTTCCGATCTAGGGTCCGCCATGTGGAGCAGGATGAGACGTGCTCACGTTTCTTCTTCCATAAGGTTCACAGGGGGAGCTCTGTGATCAACAGCCTTAGGGAGGAGGACGGCTCGGTAGCATCCTCGCAGACAGACATGCTGAGGGTCTGCAAATCCTTTTACACGGAATTGTATGACAGAAAGGCCACAGACAGCACCGCCTCCCAGAACTTCCTGTCCTCTATCACGGAGGTCTTGGAGGACAGCAAGCGGGAGAGTCTGGACCAACCACTGACCCTAGAGGAGCTGACTGGCTCCATCCGCTCCTTTGACTCGAGTAAAACTCCCGGAAGCGATGGCTTACCG
The DNA here is from genome assembly GCF_028641065.1 of Leucoraja erinaceus. Taxonomy (NCBI): domain Eukaryota; kingdom Metazoa; phylum Chordata; class Chondrichthyes; order Rajiformes; family Rajidae; genus Leucoraja; species Leucoraja erinaceus. Next base: position 34,558,368 of record NC_073388.1, read on the forward strand.
GCTGAGTTGTACTCGGCTCTGTGGGACTGGGTGGGCCCGGACCTGCTGGTAGTGTACAACGACATGCTTCTAGCAGGCAGCATGTCAGACTCCATGAGGAAAGGCAGCATCACCCTAATCTACAAGCAGAAGGGGGAGAGGAAGGATATAAAGAATTGGAGACCCATAACATTGTTGAATGTAGATTACAAGATCCTGTCTAAGACCATCGCCATCCGGGTCAAGTCTGCTCTGGGACGGGTAATCCACCCGGACCAAACCTGTGCTGTACCTGGCAGGAAAATCTCAGACAGCCTAGCGCTGCTGAGAGATACCATTGCCTACGTGCAGGACAGACGGGTGGATGCCTGCCTAGTCAGCTTGGACCAGGAGAAGGCCTTCGACAGGATATCGCACACGTACATGAGGGACGTGCTCTCTAAAATGGGGTTTGGGGAGGGAATCCGAAATTGGATCAAACTGCTCTACACCAATATCAGTAGTGCAGTCCAAATCAATGGGTGGGAATCAGACAGCTTCCCTGTAAGGTCTGGAGTCAGGCAGGGTTGCCCTCTCTCTCCTGTCTTGTTTGTCTGCTGTATTGAACCTTTTGCCGAGTCCATCAGGAAGGATGCGAGCATAAGAGGAGTGACATTGCCAGGCAGTGGAGGCATTCAAGTAAAGACCTCCCTGTACATGGACGATGTCGCCGTCTTCTGCTCGGATCCAAGGTCGGTCCGCAGATTGATCAGCATCTGCGACCAGTTTGAGTCGGCCACGGGAGCCAGGGTGAACCGCAGGAAGAGCGAGGCCATGCTCTTTGGCAACTGGCCCGACCGATCTTCCATCCCCTTCACCATCAAGCCTGACTTCTTGAAGGTGCTGGGGATCTGGTTCGGGGGGGCTGAGGCGAGTAACAAGAATTGGCTGGAGCGGATAGCCAAGGTGGGGAGGAAGCTGGAGCTGTGGAGGCAACGCTCCCTCTCCATAACCGGAAAAAATTTGGTCATCAGGTGTGAGGTGCTCTCGGGGTTGCTGTACTTGGCACAAGTGTGGCCTGTCCCTCCCTCCTACGCCACGGGGATCACCCGGGCCGTCTTCCAGTTCATCTGGGGGTCGAGGATGGACCGGGTGCGACGGGTCACAATGTACAAGTCGGCAGACAACGGGGGTAAAAGCGTGCCCAACGTCGCCCTCACCCTGATGGCCACCTTTGTGTGTGGCTGCATCAGGCGGAGTGTAGAGCCAAGGCACGTGGGCACTAAGTGTCACTACCTGCTGAGGTTCTACCTGGCCCCGGTGTTGCGAAGGATGGGCCTGGCGCAGATGCCACCGCAATGTGCCAGTCAGCTGGACATTGCCGCCCCATCTGTCGTCTGTGGAAAGCTTCTTCCGGACCAACACCTTTGACCACAAGTCCATCGGGCAGTGGTCAGCACGGAATGTCCTGCAGGCACTGCAGGGAAAGGACTCGATGGATCCGGTGGCGTGGTTCCCAGAGCAGACTGCCCAGCTTGTCTGGCAAAATGCCTCATCGCCAGAACTCACCAACAAGCACCAAGACCTGGCTTGGCTGGCGGTGAGGGGAGCCCTCCCAGTTAGATCCTTCCTGCACCGTCGGAACCTCACCACCAGCTCACGCTGCCCCCGGGACGGTTGCGGTGGAGAGGAGACGGTTGCCCACCTCTTTGCAGAGTGTGGGTTTGCAAAAAGAGTCTGGAGAGGTATGCAAGGGTCCCTGGAACGATTTATCCCGAACAGCTCCGTCACAGAGGACTCTGTGATTTACGGACTGTTCCCAGGGACACATTCAGAGACTGACATCGAGTGCTGCTGGAGGGTCATCAACTCGGTCAAAGACGCTCTTTGGTCTGCCCGAGCGTTGCTCACCACCCAGCAGAGCGAGATGTCCGTCAGGGAATGTTGCCGACTGGCCCACTGCAGACTGCAGGAGTACGTGCTAAGGGACTCGCTGAAGCTTGGTGCAGCCAACGCCAAGGCTCGGTGGGGGAGGGCCACAGTCTAGGGTCCTTCCGCTGCTGGACATGGGGGGCACGGTATGGTGGAGACGCCCCTCAAATTAAAAATTAAATTAAGGGAAGGTATCCCACGCCAGGGGGCCACATGAGTGGCACGGGTGGGGACATTATTTGGGGAAGTGAAAATGTCAAATGGGATTTTCGCACTGTATATATTTATTACTTGGACAGGGGCCACAGAGTGGCACGGGTGGGAGACTGTTGGGTGAAATTTGAAAAATGTTAAAAAATTGTACTGAAAAAAAACTTGTATAGTCTCCGAAAATGTCGGATGAATTTTGTTTTGTTTGAATGGTTCAGGAATTGTATATATTTATCAATGAATAAAGTCTATTTTGAAATTAAAAAAAAAAAAAAAAAAAAAAGGGCCTGTCCCACCAGCATGCGATAGCATGCGTCTAGCGCATCCAAACGTGATCGCTTGAGGCGTACGACCGCGCGGGGCTGGTCCTACTTCAATCGCCGGAGGAGTATGGAGTTGTGCGGGGCTGGTCCCAACATTGCGCGGGGCTCCAAAAGTCTTACACTGTTCAAAAATCCCGCGCGTCAACGGCCTGTCGGCCCGCAGCCGCTTTGAGGCCTACGCAGCGCCTCGACGGGCATATGCAGCGTCTTGACGTCATACGCAGCATCTTGACGGCGTAGCCTAGCACGTGGCATTGCGCGATGACGTCACCGCCCGCCATGCCGTTGCGTGATGACGTCACCGCCCGACGCCATGCGTCGTCCAAATTCAGTCGGCCCGCCTCCTGCCCAGCTGATTGGTGAGTATGATGTCGGGACCAGCCCGCACAACTCCATATGCCTCCGCGGTTCGAATTGGGACCGGCCCCGCGAGGCCGTACGCCTTAAGTGACCATGTTTGGTCGCACTAGATGCTTGCTATCGCATGCTGGTGGGACAGGCCCTTAAGCTAATAGAATGGCTTTGACAGCCTATGAAGGCTTGTCCTTTGTTTACTGGTCATCAAACTGCAATTTAATTTTTCTAAAGAAAAAATAAACTGCAGATGCTAGTTTTCAAAAAAAAGGCACGAAGTATTGGAGTAACTAAGCCGGTCAGGCAGCATCTCTAGAGAACTTGGATAGATTACTTTCTGGGTCGGGACTGTCTTTGAATTTTTGTGAATCACATTAATATTCAAAATAATTCCACACCTGTTAAAATATAAGAATAACCATAATACATTAAAAAGATGAAAGGACCCATGAGCATAAAGTATATTAAGATTTAAACCAAATACAATGAAATACAATTTTTATTTAAAAGGGCCTGTCGTACTTGGGCGACCTAATCTGCGAGTCCAGAAGAGTGCCTTCGACCTTCAAGCTCGAGGGCACTCGCATGGAAAGACCGGCCGCAGGATTGACGGAACCGCGAGCTGCATCTACCAACCGCGCACACACACACAACACACATCGCGAAGGTGGGGGCCAGGAGCACAGGGGAGGAGAAGGGGAGGGGAAGGGGAGGGGAAGGGGAGGGGGAAGGGGAGGGGAAGGGGGAGGGGAAGGGGAGGGGAAGGGGAGGGAAGGGGAGGTGAAGGGGAGGTGAAGGGGAGGGGAGGTGAGGGGAAGGGGAGAGAAGGGGAGAAAGGGAAAGGGGGGGGGAGGGGGGGAAGGGGAGGGGAGGGGGGGGGGGGGGCGGGGGGGGGAAGGGGAGGGGAGGGGAGGGGGAAGGGGAGGGGAACGGGGGGGAAGGGGAAAGGAAGGGGAGGGGAAGGGAGGGGAAGGAAGGGAAGGGGAGGGGAAGGGGAGGGGAGAAGGGGAGGGGGGGAGGGGAAAGGGGAAGGGGAGGGGAAGGGGAGGGGGGAGGGGAAGGGGAGGGGAGAAGGGGAGGGGAAGGGGAGGGGAAGGGGGAAGGGGAAGGGGAGGGGAAGGGGAGGGGAAGGGGGAGAAGGGGAGGAGGGGAAGGGGAGGGGAAGGGGGGGAAGGGGAGGGGAAGGGGGAGGGGAAGGGGAAGGGGAAGGGGAGGGGAGGGGAAGGGGAGGGGAAGGGGAGAGAAGGAGTGGAGACACTTTTAAGAAGCTTAATAAAGTTTTGAGGGCATTTTACCTGCAGGTAGGTCTTCCTAAGTCGTGAAACTCCAATGTGCCAATTAAAATGGCCAGTCAGTGAAGGAGATTGCCTACGGCTGCCCTCGAGTGCTTGTAACTAAATAGCGACCCCACTCCACTGCGACCAAATTTTACTCGCGACCTAGCTGAGGCCGTGAGTAGGCGGGAACGAGCATGAAGGAGAGTTCCAGCCACCTCATACAACCTCCCAGAACCTCGTGTCAACCATGCTGCGAGTTTGAGTCCAGGACAAACTCATCTAAACTCGCAGCTTAGGTCGCCCAAGTGGGACAGGCCCTTGTTTCCTGGCAACCAAGTATCTCACTCATTGGGATGGGGTTGCTTCATATCGAATGGGTTCGGTGGAGAGAGGGAAAAGGTGCAGAAGGTCGTGCTGCCCTGCAGGACTCGATGCCAGACAGTGTTGAGTTGATGGTCTGCTGAACTGAAGCCCAGAAGTCTGTGTGGAGCCTCAGCATATGAAAAGCTCAGTCACAGATATATCCAGTGGCAGATATATCTGCAACTTAGCAAGGATTTAATATGTGCGTGTAAATGGAAAATGTCTTGATCAAAGAACAAGATTTAAACTAGTGAGTTAAAGAAGGATACTTGTGCGTTTGTGCATGTGCATGGTTCTTATTTTTGGAGATACAGAGCGGAAACAGGCCCTTCGGCCCACCAAGTCTACGCCAACCAGAGATCCCCACACACTAAAACTATCCAACACACACGAGCGCCAATTTGCAATCTTACCACGCCAATTACCCTACAAACTTGTATGTCTTTGGAGTGTGGGTGGATCTCTGGCGCTGTAAGTCAGCAACTATACCGCTGCACCAATGTGCCACTGTGTGTGTGTGTGTGTGTGTGTGTGTGTGTGTGTGTGTGTGTGTGTGTGTGTGTGTGTGTGTGTGTGTGTGTGTGTGTGGTGTGTGTGTGTGTGGTGCGAGTTTGGGTGTGGGTGGGTGTGGGAGTGTGTGTGTGTGCTTGTGCAGGTGTATGTGTGTGGGTATGTGTGTTTGTGTGTGGGTGTGTGTGTGGGTGTGGGTGTGTGGGTGTGGGTGTGTGGGTGTATGTGCATGTGTGTGTGTGAGTGTGAGTGTGGGTGTGAGTGTGAATGTGAGTGTGAGTGTGGGTATGAGTGTGAGTGAGTATGGGTGTGGATGCGAGTGTGAGTGTGGGTGTGGATGTGAGTGTGAGTGTGAATGTCGGTGTGAGTGAGTGTGGGTGTGCGGGTGCGTGGGTGTGCGTGTGAGGGTGTGCGCGTGTGGTGTGTGGGTGTGAGTGTGGGTGTGCATGTACGGGTGTGAGTGTGGGTGTGAGTGAGGATGTGAATGTGGGTGTGTGGTGTGTGCGGGTGTGGATGTGTGGGTGTGGGTGTGAGTGTGAGTGGGTATGGGTGTGGGTGTGAGTATGGGTGTGGGTGTGGGTATGGGTGTGAATGTGTGCGTGTGCATGTGGGTGTGAGTGAGGATGTGAATGTGGGTGTGTGGGTGAGCGTGTGTGGGTGAGCGGGTGTGGGTGTGTGGGTGTGAGTGTGGGTGTGGGTGTGAGTGTGGGTGTGGGTGTGGGTGTGCATATGTGAGTGTGAGTGTGGGTGTGAGTGTGGGTGTGGGTGTGGGTGTGTTAAAGAGAGTTAAAGGGTGTGGGGAGTAGTTAGTTAAAGAGAGAACAAAGCATTGAACCTTGGCAGCTGAAAGCTTTTCTTCTGCTGGTGGAGTGATTACATTCTGGAGTGATCAAGGACCATTGTATAAGGACCAGGATTATAGTAGTGCTGTTAGCAGAGTTATCAGACAGAAGAAGATTACAGAGGGAGTGAGTGGTAAGGTCATGAAGTGATTTGAAGGAACGATGGAGAATTGTTTGAAAATTGGTTAACCAGGTACTACGATAGGGGCAGCAGTGTGGTGCAGTGACAGGTTACTGCCTTACAGCGCTAGATACCCAGGATAGATCCTGACTACAGATGCTGTCTGTACGGAGTTTGTACATTCTCCCAGTGACTGCGTGCGGTTTCTCCGGGTGCTCAGGTTTCCTCCTACACCCCAAAAACGTACAGATTTGCAGGTTAATTGGTTTTTGTAAACTGTAAATTGTCCCTGGTGTGGGATAGTGCTAGTTTGTGGGGGGATCGTTGGTCGGCATGAACTTTGTGTGCCGCAGGGCTTGTTTCCACACAGTATCTTTAAATTAAAGTCTATAGACACAGGGCGATCGATGTATGCCATGGGGTTGTTGCAAATGGGGACTCAGACAGCAGACAGGTTTGAAGAATGATCTCAACCCGAAATGTCATGTATTACTTTTCTCTGCAGGACCTGCTGTATTACTCCAGCTTTTTGTGCCTATTCACTTTGGGTTTATAGAGTTAAGCCAACAGGTAAGAAAGGCAGTGAGAAGGTCCCAACAGCAACTAAATGATGATAATGAATGGTCACCTAGATAGAAATAAGCAAACTACATCATTTTGGGATCACATATAACACCATATTTGTGAATGTTCTGGTTCAAATTCTGTCACTTTTCAGGGAGAGAGGTGGAGTTGGGGGCAGTGACTTTTTCTATGGGGACCACTGTCTACTGCTTTGATATGTCTAGTATCTTGTTGGACATTTTATTTTTGTTTTCCCACTACTGGACTGTTAGGAAAGTTAATTTAGATTCCATAACAAGGAGTGATGAGGTGAGAGCTCGGTGTTGTAAGCACTCACAAGGAAACTCCTACTGTGTTTTGCTTTGACGCTGTCAAGAAACAGTCTTTAGTGGGAAGACAGGAGGAGGCTAAGACTAGGCAACAGGACTGTATAAATAGCGTTCTGGGTATAGGGAGAGTAGGGCATGGGATTGGGGTGCGGTGGGGTGGGAAGATGAATTCACAGTGAAGATAAGTTGGCTTTCTGCTCTGCCTGAAGTGCTAACTCCAGGACATATGCTGGGAGGGATATTAGATGACAATACCACATTACCATAACTGTGAATGTGATGAGAAAGCCCCATCAATGGCTATGAGGTTTTCCCGAGTGTTCTGAGCTGTGAAAAGAGCAAAATATGCATTTGTTTTTCTTCTCTTTTATGCCTTAGATAATGTGAACATCCAAATTAGACTGAAGTAAGTCTCGACAATGCTTCTCGATTGAGGGAACAAACTGGTTAACAAAAATCATTGTTGACAGTGCATCCACATGTTGAGGTTACATTGATAGACTTTATCAGTAAACATCTGTATTAAGTTTTATTTCATACCAGTCAGTATCTTTTCCGAAATAAGCTTTACCTGGCTCATTATTCACAATATGTAAAATAGACAGAGAAGAACATTAATATTTTATACCAGGTATACAAAGAATAATTCACAGTGGCCACTATAATTGCTACACTGATTATCTAAAAGCAGTTGTTAGAAAGTTACATTTCTTCACCATATTAATCAAGCTATCACACAGAAAAATTATTATTCATTTATTGCAGCATTTTGGAACTCAGCGTGGGCATTAAAATAAACTATAATCTTCCTTACATAATTTGAAAAGCTACCTTCCTAAACTCAAAACAGAATGGGATTTTTGGAACAAATTGGGGGAAAACAACATAAATTCTTCACTTCAAGCATAAATCAAACTGCTGCAGGAACTCAGCAAACCAGGCAGCATCTGTACAGCGAAGTGAAACATTGTATGTCTATTTCCCTCCTCAAACCCACTGTATTCCTCCAATAGTTTGTTCTTTTGATCAAGATTCCTGCACCTGCAGTCTCTTGTATCTTTTTCTCCTCAATAATAGGAACTATTATAGAGCCATGAGAAAATACACATGCAATGAAGGCTGATAAATCCCCAGGGCCTGATGGTCTGCAACCCAGGATACTTAAGGAAGTGGCTCTAGAAATTGTGGGTGCATTGGTGATAATTTTCCAATGTTCTATAGACTCAGGATCAGTTAATGTTATCTCACTTTTTAAGAAAGGCGGGAGAGAGAAAACAGTGAATTATAGACCAGTTAGCCTGACATTGGTGGTGGAGAAGATGCTGGAGTCAAATATAAAGGATGAAATAGCCACACATTTAGATAGCAGTAACAGGATCGGTCCGAGTCAGCATGGATTTACGAAGGGGAAATCATGCTTGACTAACCTTCTGGAATTTTTTGAGGATGTAACTCGGAAAATGGACAAGGGAGAGTCAGTGGATTTAGTGTACCTGGCCTTTCAGAAAGCATTTGATAAGGTCCCACATAGGAGATTAGTGAGCTAAATTAGGGCACATGGTATTGGGGGTAGAGTGCTGACATGGATAGAAAATTGGTTGGCAGACAGGAAACAAAGAGTAGGGATTAACGGGTCCCTTTCAGAATGGCAGGCAGTGAGTAATGGGGTGCCGCAAGGCTCAGTGCTGGGACCGCAGCTATTTACAATATACATCAATGATTTGGATCAAAGGATTCAAAGTAACATTAGCAAATTTGCAGATGACACAAATCTTGGTGGCCGTGTGAACTGTGACGATGATGCTATGAGAATGCAGGGTGATGGACAGGTTGGGGGAGTGGGCAGATGCATGGCAGATGAAGTTTAATGTGAATAAATGTGAGGTTATCCACTTTGGTATCAAAAACAGGAAGGCAGATTACTATCAAAATGTTCAAGTTGGGAAAAGGGGAAGTACAACGGGATCTGGCGGTCCTTGTTCATCAGTCTATGAAAGTTAGCATGCAGGTACAGCAGGCAATGAAGAAAGCGAATGGCATGTTGGCCTTTATAACAAGAGGAGTCGAGCATAGGAGCAAAGAGGTCCTTCTGCAGTTGTACAGAGCTCTAGTGAGACCATACCTGGAGTATTGTGTGCAGTTTTGGTCCCCTAATTTGAGGAAGGACATTCTTGCTATTGAGGGAGTGCAGCGTAGGTTTACAAGCTTAATTCCCGGGATGGCGGGACTGTCATATGCTGAGAGAATGGAGTGGCTGGGCTTGTACAGAATCAGAATAAGAATCCGAATCAGAATCAGAATAAGAATAAGAATCCGAATCAGAATCAGAATCAGATTCACACTATATTCGCCAAGTATGTTTTGCAATATACGAAGAATTTCATTGGCCAGGTCAGTCATCCAATTAAAAGTAACAGATCACTCAAAAACACATGTTAACACAAACATCCACCACAGTGACAACTACACTTCCTCACTGTGATGGAAGGCGAAATAAAATTCAAGTCCTTCCCTTAGTTCTTCCTCGGTCATGGGCCTCGAGCCCCCGTTGACAGGACGATCTTGACTCCCGTAGCCGGCAGCGTTCAGGCCCTCCGTGTCGAGACGATCCACTCCCGCATCAGGGAGGTGTCAGCTCCCCCGCGCTGGGTGATCGAACATCGCGTCGGGGCTGGTCGAGCCTTCCGCGACGTTGGAGATCTTGACTGGCCTTACCCGAGACTGCGAGCCCTTGGTGTTGGTGATCCCGCGGTGGTCGCAGTAGGAGCGATCTCAGGCAAGGGATCAACTCCGATGTTAAGTCCGCGACCCGCGGTGGTGCTCACGACAGTCCAAGGAGGATTCCAGCTCCAGCGATGGTAGGCTGCAGAGCCCGGAGAATGTGCTCCAAAAAATAACCACATCTCTGGCAAGGTAGGAATTTGAAAAAAAGTTTCCCCTGATCTCCTCCCCCCTCCCTCCACATAAAACAAACCAAAGAACATTAAAACAAAAACTTTTAACAAACTAATAAATAATAAAACGAGTGAAAAGACAAACAGACTGCCAGCAGGGCTGCCATCTCCCTGGCGCCACTGGTGGTACACTCTGGAGTATTGAAGGATGAGACGGGATCTTATTGAAACATATAAGATTGTTAAGGGTTTGGACACGCTAGAGGCAGGAAACATGTTCCCGATGTTGGGGGAGTCTAGAACCAGGGGCCACAGTTTAAGCCATTTAGAACGGAGATGAGGAAACACTTTTTCTCACAGAGAGTTTTGAGTCTGTGGAATTCTCTGACTCAGCCTCTTTCAAGAGAGGGGTAGATAGGGCTCTTAAAGATAGCAGAGTCATGGGGATATGGGGAGAAGGCAGGAACGGGGTACTGATTGGGGATGATCAGCCATGATCACATTGAATGGCGGTGCTGCCTCAAAGGGCCGAATTGCCTACTCCTGCACCTATTGCCTATTGTCTATTGTAATGTGTACATAGCAGTTAAAATTCAATGATACTTTATTTCCTGCAGTGAGGTTCTGGATGATGACAATCTCCTACTGTTTTCCCCCGATAAATGTATGAGAGTGCCATAAGTCATGGGCTTTATCAGTAAGACAATAATATCATTCCAATGGGAACATGTGGCAGCTGTTACAATTTTTGTTTCCTTTTCCTACCATTTGTTTTTCCCATCTTTGTTGATGCCTTGCTGGGGTATAATTGTAAGACTGCTTCTTATCTTCTATACACTGCCCAAATATACACATCAGCCATAGCAAATGAGCCTTCGGATAACTGATAGAACCCTTCTTTATACTGCCACCATTCTGCAGAGGTGAAGGCCATCACAGCTACACTAGTTGTGTCCCAAGACCAACTGCTACTGTCGCTCCAGGAGATGATAACAAACTTTGCAATATCCCAGGAACAACTCTGCCAGAGGTACTGATCAGCAGGAGCTAAAATCAGCATGCAAAGTGATCCATGTGGGAGAAGGCTTCTGGATAACTGGCAAGTGTTGCTTTGCTTGCAAAGTACAAGGTTTACATGCATGACACAATGGAACACCTTTCATAAAGTATGATAATCCATCCACTTGCACTTAGTGCCCATCAGCCAAGGTTTTCATTGGTAGAGTGTGGTGTGTGGGTGTCAAGGGCTCCACATACAGAAGCAACTGTTTACAGGATGCAAACATTGAAGTTTGACAATAGGAACTGGCTCAGTTAGGTCTCACTTGTTGTGACACATCTTCCTTGAGTCCTGCATATCAGCAACACCTAAGGACTTTGCACCCTTGTCCCCCTCAATCTTGCTTGCAATTATTACTAAACAATGAAACAATCCTGTTATCTTTGAGACGGGGTCAAAAACATACTCATTCTGTCACTCATGAAAAATCATTTTGAGATCTTGCAATGCATTTTCACATATGAGCGTTCATAGAAATAGGAAAGGTAGTAAGATGATAGAGTAGTGCAATGTTCAAGTGCTCTGGAGAGCAAATATGTTCAAGGGAATGGTGGAAATCTCAATATTGTCAATGAGTCATAGAACTTTGCCTTTGTTTATATATTCTGTATCTATTAATGGCAAGAAAGAAATTATGAACATAGCACGATGAACCTATGCTCCATGTGGCTTCTTAGGGTTTTGGATGGCACATTGCAGTCTCACAAAGATATAAGTGTACACAATTGTAATACGATTTTTGTTTTAGATGACCAATCGATGTTTGTCCCAAGATCAAACAAATAATTTGTTGAATTTCCAATGTCGTTTTGGTGATAATATATGTTCTAAACTCTTATTAAATCTATGAATGATTAATTAGGTTCCAAGAATCAGATTGATTATCTAGAATCTAACTTCGGAACCAATGTGACAATGTTCTTGAGAGAACTGACTAGAATAAGGAAGTCAACAGAAGGCACGGACAGTGAGAAGAAATTAAGGTTAAAGGTGGCAGAGAAGGGACCGAAATTGGAGAGAAGTGCAAGTGAAAAATATATGAGGTTATATACACCCTTTCTTTAGTAATTAACAAAAAAGACCATCCAATATAACTGTGTACGAAAGAACTGTCTGAAGAAAGGTTTGTTGTCCTGAAACATCAGCCATTCCTTCTCTCCAGAGATGCTGCCTGCCCCGCAGAGTTACTCCAGCTTTATGTGTCTATCTCCAGTACAACTGCCCTATATTTGTATGCTTTACTTTGGCCAGGTAGCTGGGATTGATAAACTAACCTTCCGGAACAAGTCTGTTGCTGTGATATTCAGCCGAACAAGTATCACAAACTGTTGTAATGTGCTGAAGGTTGTGTCGGCATTATGAGTGGGCAGCACTTGCCGTCACAGGACAGATGCACGGTCAGAAAGCAGCAACAAGAGAAATTAAAGTTGATCTTATGAGCTTGCAAAAATAGTGTCAGGCTACTCAAAATAAGTTGATCTCCTGAGGAATATTTCAGCTGTGGACTGCAATCTGCAACAATGTTTCAATATGTATAACTTTGAGTAATGGGGAAGAGCTTCACTTTTGTGTTACTGTAACATCATTGAGAGTGATTTACAACTGAATTTTCTTCTACAGTGGGTGAAGCATTTGATACAGTCTCACTGATGGTTGGTTTGCTGCAGATGGTTTTCTGCAACCTAACGTGTTATGTTCTGTTGCTACTATATAGTCTGATTGCATGATCAAAGCACAACCAATCTTCTTGAAGGATAATGTAACGGGCCACTTTGTCCTTGTACGGAATAAAACCAGCTTATACAAACCCGATGAAGATTAAAATTTATGATTGCCTAGCATCAGAGATCGGTGACATTTTTAATAACATAATGAACTTGGGACATTCTCAAATGCACAGTCTGTTCAGTCATCTCCATGTTCCTTTTAGTTCTGTCTTTTGTTCACCACTAATCTTTTTCCCAAGCAATCCCAGACAGAGGCGGAGAAAGGGAAAGGGATGTGTGGGGGGGGGGGGGGGGGGGGGGGGGGGGGGGGGGGGGGGGTGTGTGAATGGAGGGGGAAGTGGTGGGGGTGTTGTTGGAGGTAACCTAAATTTGACAAATTCAATCTGCATAACATTGGACTGTAAGCTACCCATGTTGAATATGAGGTGCTGTTCCTTCCGTTTGCATATGACCTCACTCTGGCAATAGAGGGGAACCAGGACAGAATGGTCAGTATGGGAATAAGAAGCGCAGTTAAAATGATTGGCAACCAGGAGATGGTAGACCTTGGTGAACTGAGCGCAATTGTTTGGCGAAATGGCCGTTGAGTCTATGCCGGTCTCGTCAATGTACAGGAGGCCACAACATGAACACTGGATGCAGTAGATGAGGTTAGAGGAGGTGCACATGAACCTCTGTCTCACGTGGAAAGACTGCTGGGTCCCTGGATGGGGGCAAGGTAGGAGGTATAGGGATAGGTGTTATAACCCCCCTGGGCAAAGTACCTGGGGAGGGGATAGTTTGGGTGGGAAGGGATGTGAACCAAGGTTGCGGAGGGAGTGGTCTTTGCAGAAGGCAGAAAAGGATGGATATGGGAAGATATAACTAGTGGTGGAATCACATTGGAGGTGATGGAAATATCAGAGAATGATGTATTGGATGCGTGGAAGGTGAGGACCAGGGTTATTCTATCCTTGTTCCATCTGGGGAGAGGGGGAGCGAGAGCAGAACTACAGGACACAGAGGAAATGTGGGTGAGGAATCCATCTATGACAGCAGGGGGGAAACCTGTTTCCACTTGAGTTTTGATACATCTGAGGTGCCTGATCAGGAAAATATGCCAACTACAGACCTGATAGGTAGTTTGTGAAAAGTTGCATATCTTTCACCAAATGCAAATGGCTTATAATTGTTTGCTGATACACAGACTCAGGATTCTCAATAGTCATACAGCATGGAAACAGGACCTTCTGCCCAACTCATCAATTCAGCCAAGATGCGCCAGGTAAGTTACTCCCATCTGCCCATGTTTGTCCCAAATCCCTCTAAATTGTTCTCATCTTACCTTTTCCTTCTTCAGTTTGAGTAGTCAGAGTCATGGAGTTATAGAGTTATACAGCATGGAAACAGGCCACATTTATTCATGCTAAACAAGATGCTTTTGTGACCTAGTCCATTTTGTTTGCACTTGGCCCATATCCTCCTAAACCTTTCTTATCCATGTACTTTTTCCAAATGTCTCTTAGAACTTTGAAAAAACTAGGCTCAATAATGACCAACCCCACTCACCCACTCCACGCACTGAAGGTGATCAAGTGCAGCACCTTCAGCCAGAGACTGATTGCACCAATGTGCAAAACGGAGAGACATAGGAAGTCTTGTATACCAGCTGCTATAAGGTTTTATAATGCACAAAATTTTAACTTATTATGTATTGAAGATATCTGTTGAAATGTGTGGTGTTGTGTCTGTCTTGAAGCTGTTGTGGCACTGTAATTTCCTGTAAAGGATTAATAAAGGTTATTATTATTATAGCTGTTGTAGTACTGTAGATCTGCCTCCACCACTTCCTCTGGCAGCTCGTTCCATTACCCACCACTTTATGGTGGGAAAAACATCCCTCAGGTCCTATTTAAATCTTCCTTCTCTCACTTTAGACCTATGCTCTCTAGTCTTAGACTCCCATATCCTGGATAAAGATTGTGACCAACCACCATTTCAATACTCTTCATGATTTTATATACCTCTATGAGGTCACCTGTAGCCTCCTTCGCTCCAGGAAAATTGTCCCAGCCTGTCCAGTCTCTCTGTCCATCAAACTTGCTGGTCATGCCCCATAGATTTTCATCTAAATTGTTAATATTTATGATAAAGAACAGGGGACCCACCACCAATCCCTGCAGCACACCACAGGTCACAGGTCTCCAATCTGGAAAACCTGTCTCCACTACCTTACTCTGATCCCCAGCACCAAACCGGTTTAGTATTCAATTAGATAGCTCACCTGTGATTATCTTCCAGCCTACCCAACCATATGGGATCTTATCATGAGCCAGAATTTCCCATGAATGAGTAAGGATGTTCCATTTTATCTAGGAATCTTTGTGCACATCATTGATTTTTTTTCTACCTGTTAATGATGGTGCTCAGGATGGAGTGTCTGTTACACGAGTCTAGTGTCTGGCATGTAAACAATGGAGCATGCTCAGTGGAGGTGATTAGGTGTAATTGGGGCTCCATTGCTGGGAACTTTGGCATGAGAGGAAATACTGGCATTGGTGTTATCTTTCATGTACCAAGACGGACTTGGTAGTCCAAGTCTCAGAAGGATATAGCACATCTGCAAGTTCTGCTGCCTTACACATTGCAAGTCTTCAATCAGGTTTGAGATTATTTATTAGATGGACTCTTTAGTAAAGATCTCTCAATGGTTGGAAGGTAACAAATAAATCAGTGTGTTCACTGATGACCAAAATGGCCAGGAAATTATTACTTCAAGAGTGAATATGAATTCAATATTGCTAAAATGCAGCATAAGTTTCAATTTAGTAATGGCCATGCTTTTTTCAGCTCGTTTTCATACCACTGTGAATGAACACAAATGCAATTCAAATCAAATCCAAAGAAACTATATGCAAAGTAGTTGAGCTCTATATGTAAATTGCAAAAGCAGAAAGAGAAAATGCTGATAATGCACAGCAGGTCAAATAGAGTCAGCAAAAAGGAAAGATAAGTTTATTTTCTGGATGTATAGTCTTCATGAATATCAATGAAGAACATTGTCCCAAAGTGTCAACCTACATTTTGTTTTACACAGGTGTCGGCAGAAATTGTGTATTTCCAGCATTTATCGTAGATTTTTAGTGATTTTATGAAAACAAAAATTGTTACAATATTTTCCCTGTCTCCAGCAGAGAATCATAACGGCTCTGACAAACTCACAAAGTTACATTTAATAAGGCTCTTTCAGGGTCTGCCCATTTCTGGTTCTGTGTCTGAAGATGAAGTTGAGTGGAAAAAGCTGCACTCAAAACCTGTCTTTGGACTCAGGCAATTTGGAAAATAAAACACTGATTAGATGACTGTCATTGCACTATGCAAAATTTGATGAACTTAGGGGTCAATTGAGCTGAATTATGCAACAGAGATGTGTTGGAATGCTCAATAGCGATGTGCAATGGCAGGACAAAGGTAAATGTCTGAGGAGAATGTGAATGTTCATAAATCATGTAATGTTTGAGGCTTAGATTTTTGATTATTTATTAAAAATAAAGGAGCTTTTGTAAATTGGAAAAAAATCAAATCAGCTTTGTACTCAGAAGTTCCATTTTCTGGATTCTAAATGTGGATCTGAAATTATTTTCAATGGGGTGGATTTTAACTTTGACCAATACAACAAAATGGTGACAGCTAATTGGTAGTCCAAGTTACTTTCCTCTCCCAGTTAATTTCCTTTAACATCAGTGAAAATAATCATCGGCAGTGATGTAAACCAGGCAACCAATGTTATATTATCACTCAAAGATGAAATAGATTCTAGAGTTATATGCCATTATCTTCAGGCATAAAGTCAGAGACAATAATTGGCATAAATATTTTTCACAGAAAAATAATGAAATTGAAACTTTCTTTCTAAGCAACTCGTGAAAGGGAAAATAGAAAGTCTGTGAATGACGCAATCACAGTTGTCTAGATTGCTCGATCTGATTTCAAAATGATAAAACTTGTTATATATCCATGGTGTCACCCCTTACCCTTTGTTTTCTGAAGGTGACATGTGGATGTGATTCTGGAATTCATTGGATTATTGTGTACAGTTTTGAACTCTTTAACTAGGGAAGGATGTACAAAGGGTTGCCATGGAGGGAGTTCAGCAAATGTTTATCAGACTATTTGCAGGGATGGTGAGGCAAGAGATGGCAGATGCTGGCACCTGGAGCAACAAACAATCTGCTGGTGGAATGCAGCGGGTTGAGCAGTGTCTGAGTCCAGATGAAGAGTCCTGCCCTAAGGCATTGACTGTTCGCAGATGCTGCTCGAGCCGCTGAGTTCCTCAGGCATATTGCTTGTTGCCCCTGACATGGTGAGTTTGCTCCTAGAGGAGACGTTGAATAGATTGGGACTGCATTATTTAGAGTTTGAAAGAATGAGGGGAGATCTCGCTCTGAAAAGTCTTGGCATAGTTTAAGAATCCGAGATGGGCAGATTAGGACACTAGTGAAAAAAAGGTTCTTCACTCAGAGGGTGATAAACCATTGGAATGTTCTTCACAGGATGACAGTGGAGTCCTTGTTTACTGAAAATAGACAGCAATAGACCTTTGGACAAGGACTATTAGATAGTGCTGGGAAAAGATACCTAGGGAAAATATTAGTCATGAAATGTGGATTACAAAACAGTCATAGTCATACAGCATGGTAACAGGTCCTTTGGCCCAGCTTGCCCAAGCCGACCAAGGTTCCCCAATCATACTAGTCCCACCTGCCAAGGTTTAGCCCATATCCTTCCAAGCCTTTCTGATCCATGTACTTGTCCAAATGTCTTTAAATTTTGTTATAGTTTCAGCCTCAACTACCTCCTCTGGTAGTTCATTCCATATACCCACCATCCTCAGATTCCTATTAAATCTATCCCCTCTTACCATAAATGTGTCTTCTTGTTCTGGACTGCCCTACTCTGGGTAAAATACTCTGTGCATCCAACGTACCTTTTCCCCTCATGATTTTATACTCCTCTATAAGATAATCTCTCATCTTCCTATGCTCCAAGGAATACAGTCCTAGCCTGCTCAATCTCTCCCTATAGCTCAGGGACCCAAGTCCAAGGATCATCCTCGTAAATCTTTCTGCACACTTTCAAACTTAACAACATCTTTCCTACAGCAGGTTGACCAAAACTGAAAACAATGCTCCAACTGTGGCCTCACTAGCACCTGTACAGCTGTAATATAACATCCTGACTTCTATAGTCAATACCCTGATCTTATCTACCTGTGACCCAGAATTAAAGACTCAACACACCTCCGGAAATTCCCCTTTAAAATAGCCACAGAAAAATTCAAATATCTGGGAATTGAAATTACTAGAAACTCCCATGATATGTTTAAAGCCAATTATAATCCCTTACTTAAGAAACTAAATAATTTGATTAAATTCTGGAAAACACTTCCGATGTCCCTAATAGGCAGAATAAACGCTATAAAAATGATTTTTCTTACCACAAATCCTATACCTATTTCAATCAATAGCTATATATCTCCCAAAAAAGTTTTTTAAAAAATTGGACTCAAACATTACAAATTTTATATGGGATTATAAATCCCATAGAATACAAAGAGCACACCTTAATAAACAAAAAGAGTTGGGGGGTCTAGCGCTCCCTAATTTTATGTATTATAATTGGGCAGTAAATATTAAAAATATGATTCACCTGCTGGACAATTCTGCCCTGCAGGTGGACTGGATTGTAATGGAAAGAGGGGACTTATCTCTGTGTAATATAGGAGCGACTCTCCTCTCACCAATATATTTGAATAACAAAAATTATAATAAAAATCCAATTATACATAGCACAATTAGAACATGGAATAAAACAGAATCTAAAATTAAGAAACCTATCTCTTTTAATACCAATAGTTAATGATCCATCGTTTAAACCATCAATTATAGACAAATCATTTATACAATGGGAAAGAATGGGAATCAAAACGCTCGAAGATCTGTATGAATTGGGAATCAAAACGCTCGAAGATCTGTATGAATTGGGAAAATTACTATCATTTCAACAACTACAACTGAAATATAATTTGTAAAATAATCAATATTTTAAATATCTTCAAATTCGTGATTATCTGAAAAAATATACAAAAGACTATCATAATATGCCTACCGACTTACTAGATGAAGCAATGAAGACAAAGGCGGAATCAGCTAATCTAATATCGTACCTATATAACATCATCTTAAACATAGAAATACCCACAACTGATGGAATTAGAAGAGATTGGGAACAAGAATTAGCTATAAAAATTTCAAAAGAGAGCTGGGATAATCACTTACTACAGGTGCATAAATGTTCGATCAACGTACGACATACTCTCGTCCAATTCAAAACATTACATAGACTATATTATTCAAAAACTAAAATAAATAAACTCTTTCCTAATGTCTCACCCATCTGTGATAAATGTCTGTGTCAAGAATTTACCATAGCGCATTCTTTTATTTTTTGTACAAAAATCCAAAAATTCTGTTATGAAATATTTGATATCTTTACAAAATTAATCAAAATAAAACTGGTACCAAAACCAGAATGGATCATTTTTCGAATATCGGAAGGTAACCCTGAACTAAACGTGTTTCAGAAGAATTTACTCAATTACGGGCTAATAATGGGAAAAAAAGCATACTTAAATTCTGGAAAAAAGCACCCACACCAACAATAAAAATGTGGATATCAAATATGTTTGAAACACTACATCTGGAAGAGATGAGATTCCTCTTAGCAGGTAAAGCAGACCAATTCCAAAAGACGTGGTCTATGTTTTTGGAACTATTACAAGCATGAGGTGCAATAGTAATTTTTAAAATAAATAAATAAATAAATGGTATCAGTATCTGGGGGGTAAAACAACAAAAACAGACTTAGTTGGTAGTCCCCTTTCTGCGGAGTTTAATGTTATAATAGAGCGATTGTTTCTACTTTCTTTTTCCTTCTTTTCTAGGGTCTACTTTCTTTCTTTACTTCCTTCTCTAACTTCTTTTCTAAGGGGCTTTCTTTTCCCAACACTCTCTTGCACCTTCACGACTTTGCGCACTTTCCTTACTTCCTTTACTTCTATCTTTTTCTTAAAGTAAAAGAGAAATTTGAAAGAGGCACTGTGAGGGTGCAATTAAGGATTTGAGTGTAGGTTTGAAATCTGACCAACTACTTTTATGCACCTGTCCCAATTTTTTTCCCATTGAATATGAATTCAATGCAAATTGCACAAGATGGCAAATCTGAAATAGGGCCAGATCTCAATCATGGTGGTGTACATGCAACAGTGTGTTCTAAAATGTAATGCCGGCACATGTTGTGAATGCACTTGAAAACAGATATGCATTTGGAAGTGGTCAGAGTTATTTAGAAATGTTATTCAGATTGCTCCTTTAATAAGAAATCCATGGGCAGTGACTTATTATCCACTGTCTGTGACATGGTCACCACTTCCTTCACCTTGTGAATCAGCCGGTTGCGGCAGGATCTTGTGTAGACGTGAACCTAGACAGGGCAGCAACTGTAAGATGTGGATGAGACCCAGTCTCTCAAACATTTATGTTAATTTACCAAAGTTAAAATTAGCTTCTAAGTTTTTAATTAATACCGTCATTCAGTTATTTCTAATCCAGAATGTTTCAAGCAATTTTATGTTGGAAATTGATCAGAGCTTCTGAGAATAAAATAACATGAGAAAATTGGAGGTGGAGTGGAATTCTCAAGCCTGCCCAACCATTCAATATGATCATGGCTGATCTATACTGGCCTCAACTCTTATGAGCCAGTTCCTCATAACCCTCAATTTCTTGATCTTTCAAACGTTCATCAATCTCTACCTCAAACATATATAATGATCTGGCCTCATCACCATGAAGGGCACAGAATTCCAGAGATCCACTGCCCTCTGATAGAAAAAAATCTATGCGTTTTTTTTAAATGACTTGCTTCTATTTTGAAGACATTAGAATCTGCAGATGCTGGAATCTTGAGCAAAATACAGTGCTGGGGGAACTCAACGGGTTAAGGGCCTGTCTCACTTTCATGACCTAATTCACAACCTCTGCCGATGTTCGCCCTTGACATACTCGCAGCATGGTCATCACGAGGTCGTAGGAGGTCGTAGTTCGGTCGTAGCAGGCGATGTTGGTCGTAGGTATTCGTGACATCAAGTAGGTCGGGATGTTTTTCTAGCATGATGAAAAGTGTCCGCGAGTAAAAAAGGTCGTGAATTAGGTCGTGAAAGTGGGACAGGCCCTTTAGGCATCATTTGTGAAGGGAATGGACAGATGACATTTTGGTTTGGGACTCTTCTTCATTGATTGAATAGAGTGGAGAAAGCTGGAAAAGAGAGACAAAGCCTGATAAGTGATAGATGGATACAGGTGAGGGGGGAGGGGGTAATTGGCAGATTGACGAAGCAAACACAAATGGCTTGAAGTGAAAAAGGCACAAAAGTGTGTCAGATAAAGACAGGAGAAGGGGAGTGAAAGGGGAGGGAAGCAAGCGGGAGGGGTGTGGGTGGAAAGAAATTGAGGAGAAAGAGATACGTTTAGTATAGTTTAGTTTTGAGATACAGCACAGAAACAGACACTTCGGCCCTTCGATTCCATACCGACTAGCAATCCCCATACACTAGCACTATCCTACACACTAGGGATAATTTACAACCTTTACTGAAACCAATTAACCTAAAATCTTGTACGTCTTTGGAGTGTAGGAGGAAACCGGATCATCCAGGTAAGTCTCACGAGGTCACCGGGAGAACATATAAACTCTGTATAGACAGCGGCCATAGTCAGGATCTAACTGGGTCTCTGCTGCTGTAAGGCAGCGACTCTACTGTTGCACCACCATGCTGTCCCCAGGTGAGAGGAGGGATAGAGGGGATCGAAGTGAGAGAAGAGGTATAGGAACAGTTCCAGGGACACTTGGCTCGGGCTGAGACAGTTCACATGCATCTCTTCCAACCTCATCTATTGCATTCAGTGCTCCCAATGTGGCCTTTTTTCTCTCCACAAATGTTGCCTGATCTGTTTTGTTCCTGCAGTATTTTGTGTTTTGGCCCTTATTTGGTAGCTATTCCCATTGGCTCGTGACTATCTCACGTGGAAACATCTTAACACCTAGCCTGTCAAATCTCCTGAGGATCTCGTATGTTTGAAAAATGTCAGCCGTCATTTCAAGGAATATAAATAGGACAACCCTCCCATCCTGGGAATTAGCCTGGTGAATCTCTTTTAGACTGGCAACAATACAATTGCATTATTTTTAGGCAAGGGAACCAAAACTGTGTATAGTATTCTGGATGTGGCATCATCAACACCCTGTACAACACTAACAAATCACTCCCCTCACCGCGTCCCCTTCCATCTATATACCTCCCTTTTTTACATTTCTCGCCTCTTTCACTCCTCTTTCCTCTATATCTGGCACATGTTTGTCTCTGTGTATCCTTTAGTCCTCTTTTGTCCTGTTTTGTAACCCTTTTGACCCCATTTGGTACCAAAAGGACCATTTTGTCACCCGTCATCTTTAGACTTTGTCTTCTCATCTGCTAATTAACCTCCCTCAGCTGCACCTACATATTACATACCAGACTCTGTCCTGCCCCCACATCCTTTTCAGCTCAATAAAGTTAAATGTGGGCGACAGATGGCGCAATGGGCTAAGTGTTCGGCTGGCGACCGGAAGGTAGCCGGTTCGAATCCCGCTTGGAGTGCATACTGTCGTTGTGTCTTTGGGCAAGACACTTCACCCACCTTTGCCTGCGTGTGAATGTGTGTGAATGTGTGTGAGTGACTGGTGGTGGTTGGAGGGGCCGTAGGCGCAGATTAGCAGCCACGCTTCTGTCAGTCTGCCCCAGGGCAGCTGTGGCTACAGAAGTAGCTCACCACCACCGAGTGTGACTGAGGAGTGGATGAATAATGCGATGTAAAGCGCCTTGAGTATCTAGAAAGGTGCTATATAAATCCCATCCATTATTATTATTATTATTAAATGTTCCTCCAACAACCTGATCTAATGCATTCAATGCTCGCATATGTGGCTTCTCTACCTCAGCAACTCCAGTGGATATAAGACAACTGTTATACAGAGCACCATCCCAAGCACTCGGATATAGGTAATTTCAACTCCCCTCCCCATTCACACTGACCTGCTTCTTCATTCTCCCCTTAAGGCCAAACACAAACGAGACCAAAACCACAAATGCCACTTGGGGCGCCTACAGTTCAATGACCCACGGCACTTTGGCCTACATCAGTCAGAGTGGTGAGTATAGATGTTGGGAGGTCATGTTGCAATTGTATAAGAAGTTGGTGAGACCGCATTTAGAGTATTGTGTTTGGTTCTGGGCACCATGTTATAGGAAAGATCTTGTCAAGCTCGAAAGGATGTAGAGAATATTTACAAAGATGTTGCCAGGACTAGAGGTCTGAGGTATAGGGTGAGGTTGAGTAGGCTGGGACTCTATTCTTTGGAGTGCAGGAGGATGAATGGTGATCTTATAGAGGTGTATAAGATCATGAGAGGAATAGATCCGGTAGTATCTTGCCTAGAGCAGGTGAATCGAGGACCAGAGAACATAGGTTAAAGGTGAATGGGAAAAGATAGGAGTCTGAGGGGTAATTTTACTTCGGAGTCACGTGATTGACTACGTGAAGAAGAATCCCGCCAGGACGCATGCGTGTCATATCGCTACACGCATTGCAAAAGAGTCATGCAGGTGGAACGACGTTCCCCATCAGTGGCAGAATTTAAAAGCCGGGAACTGCAGGTAAGGAGACTGCGTTCTTTTTCCACTCACTGTCTTACAGGTGGAGCCAATGGACAGAACAAAGAAGAATAAGAAGGCTGCGACAAAGCTGGCAGGGGAGAACCGCGGAGTTGTGGGCAGCCAGCAGCGGCCAACGGCACACGAATCGCCCGTAATAGGAACAGCTGTGCCCGACTTCGCCCCCGCACCGGCCAGATCTACACCGCGGCCAGGCGGTAAGGCAAAGCAAAAGTCTGACAGAATCGTTGACTCCGATGAGTCCGACTTTGAGCAGCCACGAGCGGCCAGTGCCCGAGAGCATTGGAGCCGGTTGGAGCGGCTTGAGGTGCAGCCACGAGTGGCCAGTGACCGAGAGCATTGAAGCAGGTTGGAGCGGCTGATGGAGCAAATGTTCCAACGTGACAGGCTCCGGGAGATGGAGACTAGTCACAGTGAGCAGTTTGTAAGTCCTACAGCAGTACCTCTTGTAGGGCTGCATAGTGCTTCTCCCTCATCAGAGGGGAGTACTGGGGGTCAATTCTAGGCTGACCCTGAAGATGGGTTTGCAGAACAAACACCAAGTGTGCGAGGGGTGCAAGAAAACAAAAATTTACTGGATATGGTGTCCCAACTTATACAACCCGACCTAACTGGCCAAAACCTGGAACCTAAACTAGCTGCAAGTATTGACTATATGTCATTTAATCAGCTGCAAGGACAGGCATTGTTGGACACCACGGCAAGACACTTACCACCAGGGAACTGTACATCACTGAATGTTCCCATTGTAAACCAGTGCATATGGAAACACGACGGAGCAGCAATCAGAGCCAGGGACTTGAAACTCCAAAAAGTACTGAAGGTCCTAACAGCGGGAATTACAGCTTTTGCCCACACAATAGACGAAAAAGACATGTCACAGGATCAACAGGATGCACCTGCTTTATTCTGTAACACCCAATACGAAATAAACAGTATTAGGAAGAGTGCCATCCAACCCACTTTAGACCCTAAATTTGCAGGTCTTCGCAAACCTGGAAACCCCAAACCACCAATCCTACTATTTGGAGGTAATCTATACAAACAAGTGAAAGAACTCGATGAGGAGGCAAAAACCCTGGGGCTCATCAAAGCAACATCAGCAAAAACCTACTTCGGCCACAAACAGCACCCTTACGCACCCACCAGTCGGCCAAGACAAACTGGTGAAAGCTCGAAGGCCAGGTACATTGAACATCGGTCTTTTTTAGGCCATGGCCCAGTCCGGCCTTCCTGGAAAATGCGCAAAAGCCCCAACACCAACCCAACCACAGACCCAGACACCGGCGCCTCAACGTCCACGAAGGATACCGAAAAAGAAGTAAACCTACCACTGGCAACCATGGAGGTAGGTGGGTCTGGTTCCTTACGAATTAAAGGGAGCATGGAGGTTGGTGGGAGATTACACTTCTATCTGGATGCATGGAATAAGTTAACTACCGACACTTATATTTTAAGCAGTATCCAGGGATATACCATAGAATTTATACATACACATAACCCTCCAGTTCAGCATGTACCGAACCAAATGTTCGTGCTTTCAGGCAAAGAAAAATCAAAAGCACACGCTGAACTACAGCGGCTTTATAAAAAAGGAGTAATTGATAAAACTCAACACGAATCACAGGAATTTGTGTCCAATATCTTTATCAAAAACAAGAAAGATGGTGGTTGTCGCATCATCATAGATTTGACTAATTTGAATACTTTCGTATAATATATTCATATGTTACTGCTAAGCAATTGATTTCCAAAGGTTACTACATGGCAAACATTGATTTAAAAAATGCTTACTATTCAGTACCTATACGAGGTGGCCACAGATGTTATTTAAAATTCAACTGGATGGGTCAGCACTGGCAGTACAGAATGGTCTAACAACAGCCCCCAGGCTGTTCACTAAACTTTTGAAACCAGCCCTAGCATTTCTGCGGGAACAAAAACACATAATGATGGCATATCTAGATGACATACTTATTGTGGGCAAAACTTTGGAATTGGCTAAACAAACAGTAACAGCCACAAAACAATTATTTGAAAAACTGGGTTTTTGTCATCCATCCAAATTAACGCCTTCTACCACAATGGATTATCTGGGGTTCACCATTAACTCAGTTCACATGTCAGTGACTTTGCCTAAGGAAAAGGTTACAGCCTTAACAGAGACTTGCAGTAAAATCATTGACATCAGTAAACCATCCATCAGATTGGTAGCAAGAATAATTGGCAAAATAGTGGCTGCCTTTCCAGCCACACAATTCGGACCTTTACATTTTCAAAATTTACAGAGGGAAAAAATACGAGCACTCAAAATTATGGTGGTCATTTTGACAGACCAATGAAGCTACCAACAGAAGCCATAATGGAACTAAAATGGTGGGAACATAACATTTGGCATTGTTCCAATCCAATCATTATCAGCAACCCGTCTATGGTACTACAAACTGATGCCAGTGCACTTGGTTGGGGTGCTAGCAATTCCATCTCCAGCTGTGGAGGTAGATGGAATGCACAGGAGGCATCATTATTACAAACACTGGGCATAAACTACCTGGAAATGTTGGGTGCATTCCATGGCCTTAAGTCATATTGTTCTGGGTTATATCACCAGCATGTTAGTCTACAAATTGACAATACCACCGTGGTAGCATACGTCAACCACATGGGTGGAAACAAATCAAAATCATGTGACAATCTGGCCAACACAATTTGGCAATGGTGTATCCAGAGAAATATTTGGATATCAGCTACCTACTTACCAGGTAAACTAAATTTAGTGGCAGACACCAGGTCGTGCAAATTTAACGAAAACAGTAAATGGATGTTGGATAAAAAAGTATTTGCTGATATTGCAGCACGGTATGGAACACCAGATATCGATCTATTCACATCCAGGATTAATCACCAGTTATCAAACTATGTTTCATGGGAACCAGACCCTAGGGCAACGGCAACAGATGCATTTTCGCTGCATTGGGGGAAATTGTTTATTTATGCATTTCCTCCTTTCTGCCTCATCAGTCGGGTATTAAGGAAAATACAGCAAGACTCTGCATCTGGTATTTTGATAGTACCCGATTGGCCTACTCAACCATGGTTCCCGGTGATACTCGACATGGTATTAGAACCATGCATCACCATCCTGAAAAAAGACACAATTTAATGGTTCATCCCGTAACAAGGGAAAGCCACCCATGTCATATTTATATAAACTTATTAATTTGTAGAGTTTAAAAGCACCTCCACTGCATCTGGGACTGATGGACCGAACAGTGGACATTATTTCAGCGGCCCACAGACAGTCCACCAAAAACTGTACTGTCACAACAACAACATCACCTACAGATCAATGAGCATCCCATCTGTTCTGGAATTCCTGACAAGCCTCCATTACGATGAGGGGCTCAGTTATAGTGCCATGAACTGCGCCAGAAGTGCTCTGTCAACATACCTATGACATTCTGTTGGGACACACCCCCTGGTAACTAAATTTATGAGGGGAATTTTTAATGTCAATCCCCCAAGAACCAGGTACTCCCAAATATGGGATGTGAGCATTGTACTGATCATGTTAAGGAACTGGTCTCCAGCTACAGCTCTGTCCCTACAGAAACCGACACTGAAAACAGTCATGCTGATGGCCTTGGTCACGACACAAAGGGTCCAATCGCTACATAAATTAAGACTGGACAACATGATTTCTTCATCTGGGAACTTAAATTTCACATCAATGAATTAATAAAGCAGAACAGACAAGGGTCAGCAGGCCTAAAAATAGAATTTAGAGCCTTCCCGACAGATGATCGTCTCTGTATTGGAAGACACTTGCTATTATATATGGAGTATACAAAAATCATCAGATGCAAAGAAATGGCACTTTTAATCATCCACAAACAACCACACAAAAAAATGACAGTCCAGACCATCTTGAGATGGCTGAAACAGGTCCTAATAAAGGCTGGAGTGGATACCAACATTTTTAAATCTCACTCCACCAGGGCTGCAGCCACATCGGCAGCTATGCAGTTGAATGTTCCAATGGACCAAATCCTCAAGACAGCAGGATGGTCAACGGAGAAACTTTCCAACGATTTTATCACAAACCAGTAATTAAACCTGGAACGTTTGCAGAAACAATTTTAAGTTCTGTAGTATAATTTTACCCCATAAATAGGGGCTATAATTTGTTGTTAATAAATTTATCATTGATTTCAATGTCGTATTGATGTCTAATAATGTTAACACTATTCTTCCCATAATCAAGGCAGATGTGATGCATGGACTCGTTTCCACGGCATGAAATCACAGAGCTTTAAAATATTCACATAGTCACTCACGTGACTCCGAAGTAAAATAGTAAGATTAAACGAGAACTTACCAGTTCAAAGTTTGATCGTTATTTTATGAGGAGCACGTTGAGGGAATATATGCCCTCCGCTCCCACCCTTGATCATATACTGAACTGGTATCTTCTTCTCTAATCTTACTATGTTTATTCATTACAGTTATCTGTGATTTCACACCGCTGCTTTGAAGAATGACACGCATGCGTCCTGGCGGGGTTCTTCACGTATTCACTCAACGTGCTCCTCATAAAATAACGATGAAACTTCGAACTGGTAAGTTCTCGTTTAATCTTACTATTTTTTCACATAAAGGGTTGTGGGTGTATAGAACAAGCCACCAGAGGAGGTAGTTGAAGCTGGGACTATCCCAACATTTAGGGAAAAGTTAGGCAGGTACATGGAGGAATATGGTCCAAATGCAGGTAGGTAGGACTAGTTTAGCTGGGACATGTTGGCCGATGTGGGCAAGTTTGGCCGAAGAGCCTGTTTTCACACTGTATCACTCTATGATGCTTTGACTCTATGATATAGACATTCAATGTTCCCATTTCTGGTATCAACATGTTCCTTCTCCATTCTCATCATTTCATCCAGGTCTTCTATCCCTCTGTTCACCTTTTATATCCCTCCTCCTTCATTACCTAGGCTCCTCACCGTCTCACATCTGGTTCTATCTGCCCATCTCCTTGGCCTACACCTTCCTCACTGCCATATAAGGATATAAATAGCGCATCCAGGTGAGGCAAAGATTCATATGCACATCCTCCAATTATGTGTACTGCATTAAATGCTCCCAAAGTGACGTCCTCTGACACGAAGCACAGAATGAGTGATGAATGTGCAAAGCACCCTTGCTCTGTCCCCAACCGGCACCCCGAGCTCCTGGTTGCACACCATTTCAACTCTCCTTCCCAATCCCACAGTGATTTGTCTATCCTCGGCCTTCTGCACTGCCTGCGTGAAGCCAAATGCAAATTAGAGAAACAATACCTTAAATAGCCCCAGGGTGATCTGTGGCATAAACATTGAACTTTCCCGTTTAAGGTAACCATTACCTCTTGTGGGGAAGAGGAGAGGAGGGGAGGGGATGGAAGTGAAGGGAAGACGAGGGAAGGGAGGGGGAGGGAACGGGTTATCAGAAAGGATATAGAGTGAGGGGGAGGGAAAAGGGAAAAGGAATGAGGGATAAAACTTGATGGTTGAAGCAGAATTAAGAGAGAGCTATGAGCCTGAGAAGGTGGCCACGTGTGAGAAACCTGATAGCTGAGTCCAGAGTATTAGACAGAGAACAAACCTCACAGACTTCATAGCCATAGCGTGAAATTCACAATTTTCACATAATGAATAATTAGATATTACCTGTAAATGTGGTGGGTGTTGTGTGATCTAATTTCCAAGCATTCATTTACTTATTAAACAAGATTTACTTAGAGCTACTGACTGCATTTTTTCCAATTAGCTTTCCACTTGGATAGCTGCTGAACAGAAGCACAAATCCAGGAGAAAACAGCTCTGTTGCTCACCTCTTATTGCCACATTTATTAACTGCATGAGTTCAGTATAAATATCAGTGTTCAATGTTCAGTGAACATTCCTTTTTTGACCAGAAAAGCTGATTGAAAAACCACAAATAACGTTCTACATAAAATATGAGGGGAATATGAGCTTGATTGAAAAGCTTAACGCGATACTCTCATCCTTTAATTTGCTATCTTTATTCAATTCCCTTGCCTGATTTACAGTTGTATTGTTTAGAGATTTTTGAGCCATTCTCTACCAATTATTGCACAGCTTTGGAGTATATGATAAACACAAATATATACAAGTACAGTTCTTTTTTCCAATAAATAAATTCATATTGATTCTCTTTGTATATTGACAAACATTCTGGTGTGTTTGCACTTGGCATAACAGGATGCAAATAGAAACAGAGAAACATAGAAATTAGGTGCAGGTGTAGGCCATTCGGCCCTTCAAGCCTGCACTGCCATTCAATATAATCATGGCTGATCATCCAACTCAGTATCCTGTACCTGCCTTCTCTCCATACCCTCTGATCCGTTTAGCCACAAGGGCCACATCTAACTCCCTCTTAAATATAGCCAATGAACTGGCCTCGACTACCCTCTGTGGCAGAGAGTTCCAGAGATTCACCACTCTCTGTGTGAAAAAAGTTCTTCTCATCTCGGTTTTAAAGGATTTCCCCCTTATCTTTAAGCTGTGACCCCTTGTCCTGGACTTCCCCAACATCGATGGCAATCTTCCTGCATCTAGCCTGTCCAACCCCTTAAGAATTTTGTAAGTTTCTATAAGATCCCCTCTCAATCTCCTAAATTCTAGAGAGTATAAACCAAGTCTATCCAGTCTTTCTTCATAAGACAGTCCTGACATCCCAGGAATCAGTCTGGCGAACCTTCTCTGCACTCCCTCTATGGCAATAATGTCCTTCCTCAGATTTGGAGACCAAAACTGTACTCATTACTCCAGGTGTGGTCTCACCAAGGCCCTATACAAATGCAGTAGAACCTCCCTGCTCCTATACTCAAATCCTTTTGCTATGAAAGCTAACATACCATTCGCTTTCTTCACTGCCTGCTGCACCTGCATGCCTACTTTCAATGACTGGTGTACCATGACACCCAGGTCTCGCTGCATCTCCCCTTTTCCTAGTCAGCCACCATTTAGATAATAGTCTGCTTTCCTGTTTTTGCCACCAAAATGGATAACCTCACATTTATCCACATTATACTGCATCTGCCAAACATTTGCCCACTCACCCAGCCTATCCAAGTCACCTTGCAGTCTCCTAGCATCCTCCTCACAGCTAACACTGCCCCCCAGCTTAGTGTCATCCGTAA
This sequence comes from Leucoraja erinaceus, assembly GCF_028641065.1. NCBI lineage: Eukaryota > Metazoa > Chordata > Chondrichthyes > Rajiformes > Rajidae > Leucoraja > Leucoraja erinaceus. The sequence continues at coordinate 34,588,846 of NC_073388.1, forward strand.
AATTGGAGATATTGCCTTCAATTCCCTCATCCAGATCATTAATATATATTGTAAATAGCTGGGGTCCCAGCACTGAGCCTTGCAGTACCCCACTAGTCACTGCCTGCCATTGTGAAAAGGACCCATTTACTCCTACTCTTTGCTTCCTGTTTGCCAGCCAGTTCTCTATCCACATCAATACTGAACCCGCAATGCCGTGTGCTTTAAGTTTGTATACTAATCTCTTATGTGGGACCTTGTGGAAAGCCTTCTGGAAGTCCAGATATACCACATCCACTGGTTCTCCCCTATCCACGCTACTAGTTACATCCTCGAAAAATTCTATAAAATTCGTCAGACATGATTTACCTTTCGTAAATCCATGCTGACTTTGTCCAATGATTTCACCACTTTCCAAATGTGCTGCTATCCCATCTTTAATAACTGACTCTAGCAGTTTCCCCACTACCGATGTTAGACTAACTGGTCTGTAATTCCTCGTTTTCTCTCTCCCTCCCTTCTTAAAAAGTGGGGTTACATGTGCTACCCACCAATCCTCAGGAACTACTCCAGAATCTAAAGAGTTTTGAAAGATTATTACTAATGCATCCACTATTTCTGGAGCTACTTCCTTAAGTACTCTGGGATGCAGCCTATCTGGCCCTGGGGATTTATCAGCCTTTAATCCATTCAATTTACCCAACACCACTTCCCGGCTAACGTGGATTTCACTCAATTCCTCCAACTCCTTTGACCCGCGGTCCCCTGCTATTTCCGGCAAATTACTTATGTCTTCCTTAGTGAAGACGGAACCAAAGTAGTTATTCAATTGGTCCGCCATATCCTTGTTCCCCATGATCAACTCACCTGTTTCTGACTGCAAGGGATCTACATTTGTTTTAACTAATCTCTTTCTTGACCTCTTCATGTCCAACTCTCAGAATGTTTTTAAATCTCAAATTTTCGATGGACATGATTCAAACCTTCATGGACTTAATTTCACACTTCTTGTTTGCTTGCACATTCCATTTACTTTATACTGCCCTAAGCATCAGGAAAAGAAAACATAAATTGCTTCTAAAAATGTCCTTCCATTTCTGCACTGAGAATTGCATTGCCTTAAAGGAATCTGTTAATGGATTGCTCTGTGTTGTTGGGAAGTGAGACAGAGCGATTGCACTGGCCTTTTTTTATGCTTCTCACGACTCTGTGGAGCTTCCCAATTATAAACCAGCTTGCCTTGTGATGCAGATGTTAACAATTAAGTAGAATCACGGAGATTTCTTGACAAGCAGCTTTTAATATCATCCCTTTGTTCGTGACATAGGTACCAAATGACTATATACAATGTTATTACCATAACGTGGATGTTATGGTTAGATTAGAGGAAATGAATAAGTAGCATTCCCACTAAAGCTATTTCCACCATTTCATACAGCAGTTTTGTACTGACCTAATTAGCAAAATGACATTATACCATAAAACAGAAACAAATTCTGTCTAATTTATTAATAAACTATTGGTCATATTTCACAATTATTTTTTGGGAATAATTGTCCAGGTGCAATAATTGAAGATTATTGTAATCTTAACAAGACCTTTTCCCACTAACTGTTAAATACTAATTAAATTGTCTGCTTTTTAATTGTAAAATAATGCTACATTTTAAGTGCCATTTCCAGTCATAAATGCTCATTTGCACAGATCTGATTAAAATCTGTGGATTGATTTCCATGTCACCAGTGTTTTTCCTTTATTTAATAATGATACATTGCATATAAAAACATTGGGAATCACCATTGAGTTTTAACAGCCATGTGTATAATTACACAAATTAAACCTTTTTCTGAAAAGGGTGAAAACATTTGTTGTTTTAACTGCTTTAAGCTATAATGTGTATTTTTTTTTGTCATGATAAAAAAATGGCATAATTCCAACACGATTCTTCATATGTATTGCTGATACAATTTAAATGGACCGTTGATTGGTGAATACATTTGTTACTTTTAGAAGGTCAACTACACTAAAAGCAGAAATGTGGGATGTCATAAATTGTTGTTCATTGCTGTGCTTAACAAAGGTCTTGGAGGAAACCCAGCGCACATGGCAACATCCATTTGTCTTTCCAGAATAGCTTTCAATGCCACAAATATTTTTCTGAGTGCACTTAACTTCCAAATCGAGTCATAGATTCATACTCTACAGCACAGAAACAGGTCCTTTGGTAAAACACCTCCATGCCAAATACATCACTTCACTGAAATAGTCCCTCTTACCTCTCCCAGGCCCATGTCTGTCCAAATGCAATCAATGTCATGAAACACAATTTCCCACTTCATTTTCCTGAGTCGTGTAAATTTGTGAGAATTATACCAGCATGAGAGTCCTCTTATTAATTGACATATCCTTTCCTAATTTGTGTGAAGAACTCTTCTCAGCCCTTCCAGCCATTTCTTCCATTCATCTAGACCTGTTGTGTGTCCCAATGCATAGGAAGGAACTGCAGATGCCTGTTTAAACCGGATAAATACAAAAAGCAGGAGTAACTCAGTGCCAAACAAACAGCTAACAATGGCCTGTTTCCTTTATCATCGTAACTTTTTTTGCATATATTTCATTTATTGTTCTTTATCTCTCTACATCATCGTCCATATTTCTTGTTTCCCTTATCCCTAACCAATCTGAAGAAGGGGCTCGTCCCAAAACATCACCCATTCCTTCCACCCAGAAATGCTGCCTGTCCCGCTGAGTTACTCCAGCTTTGTGTGTCCTAATGAGGTCAGCCTAAAGTTCTATGAACTTTAATCATGTACTCTTAAAAACTCTCCATTATTATTGGCTTCAAAATTCTCAGTTGACTCAGCCTTAAATTATTTACAGGGAAGAGATCCATATTATCACCACTACAGGTAGGAAGAAGGTGTTTCATCACTCCCAGGAGAAATAGGCAGAGGAGAAATTCCATCTTGAAATCTGTCTAAAGTTTATTTTAGTTAAGAGATACAGCGCGGAAACAGGCCCTTCGGTCCACCGAGTCTGCACTGACCAGCTATCCGCGCACATTAACACAACCCCATAAACACTCGGGACAATATATGCTTATAACAAGCCAATTAACCTACAAACCTGTACTTCTTTGGTGTGTGGGAGGAAATGGAAGACCTCGGAGAAAACCCACATGATCACGGGGAGAACGTACAAACTCCGTACAGACAGCACTCCGTGGAAGTCCCAAAAGCTATTGAAGGCATACAATTTATCAATACATTAAAACAAGTTGCCGGTTAGTATCTGTTGTTTATCATATTCATTTCCCCTACCTTTGAACTCCACTCCTTGCGGTTTCGGAAGACGATAGTTAGTATCAACCATTTAACATACTCACTGTTATTTCCATTATATCTCGAATATACACAGACTTGCCTTAACACATTTGTTGTCACTTCCTTTGAACTCCATCATACAAAGTTCAGAGGATGCCAGCTAGTATCAATTGTCATTATATTCAGTGTCCTTACCTTGACACATGCAGCACTCAGAAGCCACCACCTGGTATCTGCTATTAAACACATTTACATCCTTATCTGTGTACCCCATTAGCCAAGACCCAAAAAGATGCGATCCAATGTCAAATTATTAACATATTGAATATGCTTACCTTGGTACCTTGTTGCATTCAGTACCGAGAAGACGCGACTTATGTACAATGTAAGAGTTATGGGGCTGTCCCACTTAGGTGATTTTTCAGGCAGCTGCCGGCAACTGTCAACTTGCCGGCAGTTGCCTGAAAAACTGGCAACTGCAACGGCGACTGTCAGAGTGGAACACACACACATCACTTTCTTATGCAGGCAGGGTACTGGGCAAGTGGGAGGAGTGCTGTCTAAGTGAAATTCATAAGGTGCAAAGCTAAGATAATACAGACACCCACTGCTATGAACAGGAAGGTTGACACTGTAATGAAGATGGCTAAAACAATGTATGGTAAGTCCTTTAAAAGAAAGGGGGGGAGAAGGTGGGAGAACGGGAGAGAGGGAGGGAGAAGGGGGGAGAGGGGGGGAGAAGGAATGGAGGCATCTTGTAAGAAGCTAGAGATACACGGTTGTGAAGCTCGGCGGACCTTTAACATTACCGGTCAGTTATCCTTGGTTCTGAAAACTACTGCTTAAGGGGCTGTCCCAATGCGGTGACCTAATCCGCGAGTTCTGACGAGTTTGTCCTCGACTCATACTCGCAGCATGGTCGACACGAGGTCCTAGGAGGTCTTTGTAACTCTCCTTCATGCTCGAGAGTAGTTCCCCCGCACTCGAGGCCTCAGCTAGGCCGCGCCGTAATTGTCAACATTGAAAAATGCCCATGAGTAAAAAAAGGTCGCCATGGAAAAAAATCGATACTTTTTTACTTGTAGGTTTAGTCAAAGTAGGTCGTAGTAGGTCGGCATGTAATTCGTAGGTAATCGAGGGTTGTCGAAGGTAATCAAAGGTAATGGAAGGTAGTCGTAGATAGTCTTCAACATAATCGAAGGGAGGTCGAAGGAGATTGAAGGAGGTCGTCTTCACTCTCCACTATTCCGTGTCCAATTTTCCTGAAGCTAGTCGAAGCTAGTCTTCAACATAGTCGAAGGAGGTCGAAGGAGCTCTTCTACATAGTCAAAGGAGGTCTTCAACATGACATTTTTTTCAAACTCGCCTAAACTCTTCTAAACTGGCCAATTAGGTCTCCGCAGTGAGACAGCCCCTTTACTATTTTTCCCCCCCTAATGAGCCAATGAAATTCACCAGTCAGCCCCGGCTACAACCTTTGCGAACCTTTGACCTCCTGGAAACCCAATAGGACCTCCTGGCGACCCACCTACGGCACGAGAATTCTCGCTACTCTCCATGGCGGCTTCATTCTAGTCGCGGCTAATTTTTCAACATGTTGAAAATTCACGGCAACCATGATGAGGCCACTACTAGTTCCCAGAATGCAGGAACTTCTCACGACCATAAAGGTGACACCCCGGCAACCACCCGCGAACATGTGGCAACCATGTGGCGACTGCGTAGTCTCCTGCAGTCGCTTATAAAGTCGCCTAAAAAGTCGCCTAAGTGGGACTGGTCCATAATGCACAATTCTTGTAATTAACATATCAATCTACCTCACATCTGTACTTCCTCAATTGGTATATATTTTGGTGTATAAATGTCCTGCTGTACCGACTTAATTTTGGAGTTGTGACCACAGATTTAGACACTTCTCCCCTTATGGTTAATCATAAAGAGTTCTTGATTCTTAAAAAAGGGTTAACTTCATCACCCTTGGGATGTGTAATCATTAAAAAAAAAATTAGAGGGATGAGGTTTTGCAAGCCATCGGCATTTAATTGTCTATCCCAAGTTGCGTTAATAACATGGTGGTAAATTGCCTCTGGAAACACTGGAGTCCTTGAGATATGGGTATACTCACAATGCTCTCAGGGATTGAGCACCAGGGAATCCAGGATTTTGACTCAACAATGGTGAAGGAATGGAGGTATTTCTCCAAGTTTTCTCTGCTGCACCACCGGGGGCGCCACACAGTTGGCAGCCCTGCCAACAGTCTGTCTGTTTTTTTCTTTTTTTTTCATCTTTAGTGCATTTTAAAAGTCTGTGTAAATGTTCTCCGGTTTGTTTTATGTGGGGGGAGGGGGTTGCGGGAAATGCGGGAAACATTTTTTTCAGTGTCTTACCTTGCCGGAAATGCGATTGTTTTCTAGGTCGCATCTCTGGTCGCTCTGCGGCCTAACATCGATGGAGCTGAAGGCCTCCTTGGACTGACTTTGAGCCCCACCGCGGGGCGTGGACTAAACATCGGAGTCGATCCCTTGCCTGATATTGCTCCAACCTCGGCATGTGGATTTTACATCGAGAGCTCGCAATCTCGGGAAAAGGTTAGTCGGGAACTCCAATGACGCAGAGGCTTGACCAGCCCCGTCGCGGGGTTCGATCGCCCGGCGCAGGGGTGCTGACATCCCCCCAATGCAGGAGCTGATTGCCCCAATACAGAGAGCCAAAATGCCGCCGGCTACAGGTGTCAAGATCGTCCTGTCAATGGAGGGCTCGAGGCCCCCGACCGCAGGAGAGCAATGAAGGGAGGAGATCAAACTTTGGTGGATGTTCATGTTAAAATGTAATTTGTGTGTTCCGGTGCTTTTTGTTTGTAGGACAGATATTCAATTTGTATACTTTGCTACTAAACTATTATTGTGATTGTTACTGATTGTGATTATGAAGTCTGGTTGGTGTGTGACTTGGAGTGCAACTTCCAGGATGACATATCCCGGTTCTTTTGATGGTCATGTTCTTCTAGCTGTTAGAGGTCATGGGTTTGGAAGGTGCTAATTTGAGGTGTCCTGATGAGTTGTTGTCGTGCATGCTATAAATTGCCGCTACCATGTGTCGCCAGTGGACTGAATGAATGGTTATTGATGGAGTGCCTATCAAGCGGGCTGCTATGTCCAGTGTTCTGTCGAGCATCTTGAGTTTTGTTGAAGTTGCACTCATCCAGCCATAACACTCCTCACTTGAGACTTGTACAGTACATGGTGGACCAGTTTTGGGGCAGTTAAGAAGTAAGTTACTTGCTGCAGAATTCCTAGCCGCTAACCTGCTCTCGTAGCTATATCGTGTATATGGCTACTCCAGTTCAGTTTCTTGTCAACGGTAACCATCAGGATATTGATAGTGGGGGATTCATGTGATGGCTATGTCACAGAATATTAGGGCTTGAGAGCTAGAAATGTTATTGCTGTTGGTTATTGTCATTGCTGAGCACTTGTGTGTTGTGAATGTTAGTTGTCACTTTCAGCCAAGACTGAGATATTGCTCAGGTCCGAAATTGTTGCATTTGGGTGTAGACAGCATAATTATCTGAGGATTTGTGAATGGCGCTACATATTGTGCAATCATCTGTGAACATCCCGTAGACTTGATGGGCTGAATGTCCTAATTCTGCTCCTCAAACACATGAACTTGCGTCATTGATGAGGCAGCTGAAGAAGGTTTGCATAGTATGGGTATGGACTTTGAAAAGGTCAATTTCTTGATCAGTACAGGTAGTTATAATTCAACTTAAGTACCATTTAAGAAGTAACAGTTTGCATCCATTTACATATCTACATGGTCTGAAAGATAAGATCAAAAATAGAAAATGCCGGATGAGAAACGACCGTTACCTATTCGACGTTTAATTCACCTCAGACTATCCTGATAGTGACAGTGTAGAAAAATAAGAGAACTGTTGACTAACTGTAGTGATTAATCTGACAACCAGCATACAATGGATAGAAAAGTGACAATGTAATGGTGAAGAGGCTTGGAAATTTGTTCCTCATAAGCACACTGCTCATATCGCACATCATATCTGAAGTTACTCATAGAGTGCAGCACACAAAGTTCTCTCCTTGGTTCCAATCTTTTTCTCATTTACATCATGTCACTGAGCAATACCACACAAAGACATAGTTATGCTGAAGGTTTTGAATTTTATCTCATCTCGGGATAACTCTACTATTTTAAAGTTATTTCTCATGTAGTCTTCCTAAAATTCAGTGCTGGTAAAGCAGAAATTTTGTGCAACCAAATGAGAAATAAAAGTAATTTTGGTTTTATCTGTTCAAACTGAATTTTGGAAGCAGGTAATTACTATTTCATTGTTTTACATGCAAGGAATCAGTTAGAAATAATTTATTCAAAAACAATGTTATTTTTTAATATATTATTTATGTATAATTGATCAAATATTTTTTTATATATAATATGTAAATCACTTAAATATTTCTGAATATTTTAAAAAATATTTTAGGTTATCAGAAGCATTTAAAGCTGTTCAATAGCTTTTGACAGCAAGCTGGAAGTGTGAAATCTTCAAGATCAGTGGCATAAGATCTCTTCACTGCCTGTGATTCATTCCACAGCGAGCAAAGCCAGGAAACAGCCAAATACAAGTGAATTTGAGCAAAATGAAATATCAAGCATGATCAGATACTAATTGTTTCCCGAATCTTGCATTTGCTACTCAATCATAGAATCAGTTTCGAACTAAGAAATTTCCCTAAATGAACTGTATGTCTTATACGGGCAAGGTTAGAGGTGGTGGGGTCTACGTTATGATCAATACCTTGCGGTGCTGGCAAGCTCATGCTTCCCAGACCTGGAATATCTGACTGTAAAGTGTTGTCCCTACTACCTGCCTAGGGAATTCACCATAGCTATCCCAACAGCAGTTTATATTCCTCCCCATGCAAATGTCAAGCTTGCTCTAAATGAACTGTACTCCGTTATCAATAACCTTACAACAATTTACCCCAAAGCCCATGGTCATTGGACCCGGAGTCTTCAATCAAGCAAACCTCAGGTGCATATTAACAAAGTACTATCAGCATGTCCCTTGGTCCACCAGGGGCCAGAATATCCTCAACCACTGCTGCACATCAATAAAATATGCCTAACTCGGTCTCATTTCTGGAAATCTGATCATCTAGCTGTGCTTCTCCTCCTTGCCTACATACACACAGAGAGTTGTTCAATGCTGGTTGGCGGACATATATATCATCCTATGTGACTGCTTTGAGTCAGTGGACTGGTCCATATTCAGAGAGTATGCAGCCAACCTGAATGAGTACACCACTGCCGTGACTGACTTCATCAGCAAGTAAGTAGAGCTGTGCATGTCGAAGAAGACAATTTGAGTGTTCCCCAAACGGAAACCATGAATTAAACATGAGATAAATTCTCAGGAGAAGGCTAGATCTGCTTAATTCATCAAACAATTCTGAGCAGTACAAGAAAGATCTTTGATCTTTGTAAAGTCATCACAAATGCCAAGAGATGATATTGGGACAAACTTAAGTCAATATCAAATAATGATAAGACGGAATACAGGAACTAGATTGAGAATCTCGTAAACCTGATGTCAAGACAACAACCTTTCTCTCAATGTCAGCAAGACAAAAGAGATAACCACACCTCTTCTACAGCCACTGTCAATCAAAGGCGTTCCCCAAGGCTCTGTTCTCGGTCCCCTCCTCTTCATCATCTACATCCTCCCCCTTGGTCATATACTCCGTCACTTCAAACTGGACTTCCATTGCTATGCTGATGACACCCATATCTATCTCAGCACCAAGTCCCCCCACCACCCCCCTCTCTCCCATATCAACTCCTGCCTGTCAGCCATCAAATCTTGGATGCAACTCAACTTCCTTTAAATTAAACAGTGACAAAACAGAATTTCTCCTCATTGGCTCCAAATCAACACTTACCAAAATTAACAACCCCACTCTCACTATTGATGGCACCACTGTCTCCCCATCTCCTCAGGCCCGCAACCTTGGCGTGATCTTTGATTCAACCCTCTCCCTTGAGCCATGTTGTCAAAACATCATTTTTTCACCTCCGCAACATTGCCAAAATCAGACCATCTCTCACACCCCCAGCTGCTGAAAGACTCATCCATGCCTTCATCTCCTCCCGACTGTGTAACTCTCTTCTCTTTGGCATTAATTCCAGCAACATCAACCGACTCCAACTGGTCCAGAATGCAGCCGCCCAACTCATTACCCACACCAAATCCTGGCACCACATCACCCCAGCCCACAAAGAACTTCACTGGCTTCCCATTTCCCACCGGATCATCTACAAAATCCTGGTCATCACCTATAAAGCCCTCAACCACTTGGCCCCCCCTTATTTCACTGACCTCCTCTCCCCCTACCAACCCTCATGGTCCCTCAGATCCATTTCAGCCGGTCTCCTCTCCATTCTGAAATCCAACCTCTGCACTTTTGGAGACAGAGCCTTCTCCAGGGCAGCTCCCAGGCTCTGGAACTCCCTCCCACAATTGATCCGAACTTCTGAGACCCTCACCATCTTCCAGTCCCGCCTCAAGACCCATCTCTTCACGTCTGCATACCCTTAGTCCCATGTCCCCCTCCCCTTTGCATCTCTGTCTTACTGCTCTATTTTGTTTTGTTCTTGACTCACCATGTAAAGCGACTTTGAGTCCTTGAAAAGCGCTATACAAATAAAATGTATTATTATTATTATTATAGTGATTGATTTGTTATACACATACCCCAGTATACATTGATGGCGCGGAGGTAGAGATGGTTGAAAGCTTCAAATTCCTAAGAGTAAATATCACCAACAACTTGTCCTGGACTAGCCACATTGAAGCAATGACCAAGAAAGCACACGGACACCTCTACTTCCTTAGAACACGTAGGAAGTTTTGGATGTCCCAACATCTCTCACCAACGTCTACAGATGCGCTGTAGAAAGCATTTTATCGGGATACATGACAGCTCAGTTTTGGAACAACTCCATTCAACACTGCAAGAAATTGCAGAGAATTGTGGACGCAGCCTTTACCATCACACAAACCAACCTCCCTTCCGTTAATTCCATTTACACTTCACACAGTCTCAGAAAGGCCATCAGCATAATCAAGGATGCATTTCACCCTGGACACTCCCTCTTCTCCCAGGTCCCATCAGGTAAGAGGTACAGAAGTGTGAAAATGCACACCGCCAGTTTCTTCCCAGTTGTTATCGGACAACAATCCTATCACCAACTAGAGAACGGTCCTGAGCTACCATGTGCCTCATTGGAGACCCTCAGATTATCTTTAATTGTACTTTACTGGACTTAATCTTGCACTGTTATTCACTTTATCTTGCATCTGTGCACTCTGGATGACTTGATTATAATTATTTTTAATTGATTTGTTGACTTGATGGCACGCACCAAAAAGTATGTTCACTGTACCTCAGTACAAATGGCAAAAAACAAAATTAAAATTGCTTTTCACTAGTTTAAGCATATATCTTATTATTCTGTTGTCACAGTTTAGTAGCCTGGATTTATACTTTATTTTATTATTACTTTATGTATCTATACAGAGGGATCTTAAATGACAGCACAAGTAAATAAAGTAGTAAAGAAGCATAAGATATGCTTGACTTCATTAGTCAGGGCTCTTTTTCTTTTTCAAAGTGGTTTCTTTTTCAACCACTTTCTGAGGGCTCCTCTCAAAGTGATGCATCATCCTGTGTTGTAAATATAATCACCCGTCCTTCATCACTGTTGGGTTTTAAACCTGGTATTCATTGCCCAACAAAACATAGAAACATGGAAAATAGGTGCAGTAGGCAATTTGGCCCTTCGAGCCAGCACCGCCATCCAATACGATCATGGCTGATCATCGAAAGTCAGTACCCCATTACTGCTTTCTACCCATATACATTGATTGTGTTAGCCCTAAGAGCTATATCTAACTCTCTCTTGAAAACATCCAGTGAATTGGTCTCCACTGCCTTGTGTGGCAGAGAGTTCCACAGATTCACAACTCTCTGGGTGAAAAGGTTGTTCTCATCTCAATCCTAAATGGCCTATCCCTTATTCTTAAAGTGAAATGCTTTCGTTAAGACACTTAAGAGTTCCAAGAGTTTCAAGAGGGTAGCTCATCACTAATTTCCCAAGTTGAGATGAGTGGGGGCGCTGTCCTGTACGGCTGCCAGTCCTGCAGCTGTCCGTTTCTTTCACTTCTTTTTTATTATTTTTAGTACGTTAAAGTGTGTAGTCGGGGGGTCTAATCTTTTTATGTGTGGGGGGTGGTGGGGGGGAAGGGGGAAACTGCTTTTTCAAGTCCCTACCTGGTCGGAGAGGCTGCCTTCCTCCGAGCAGCACCTTCGACCTGTCCTCGCGGCCTACCAGCGGGTCCTGGAGCGACGTTTCCTGAGGGGACCTGGCCAGAACCTCGGCTTTGGCGGCGGCACAGCGCTGGAGTGCTATCGCGGAGCGGGCGATGCCTTGCCTGAGTCGCCGCGCTGGAACTCCAGTATGCTGGGACCGCCGATAAAAACATCGTGGAGCCGCGGTTCTGTGGAGCGGCCAGCTGCGGCGCTGAACTTTACATCCCGGAGCCTGGGATCTCTCGCCGAGATCGCCAGTGTGTGAAGCTTTGTCCAGCGCGGTCTGTTGGCTTGTGAAGCCGCGGTCTCCGGTAAGAAGGTGGCTGTTCCTGGCACCCCAAGCCGCTGAGGTTTCTCCCGACGTCGGGGTACCATCATCCGCCGAGAACGGCCGGGAACATCGGGCCCCATAATGGCGACTGTGGAGGCCTCAATAGGCCCGACTCTGGGTGGACAAGAGGATGGGGACTGGACTTTGTGCCTTCCCCCACAGTGGGAACCACTTTGGCGGGATGTTTTTATGTTTTAATGTTAAACTTCTTGAATGCTATGTTGTATTTTTATTAGTGTGCTGCAAGGACATCTGAATTTCCCCAGAATAAGGGGATTTAATAAAGTATTTATTATTATTATTATTATTATTATTATTATTATTATTATTATTATTATTCCAATTGGGGATTTGCAGTAAATGCTGACCACATCCTTTCAATAATCCAATCCAATCCAACTTTATTTGTTAAGCACTTTAAAAAACAACCAAAGTTGACCAAAGTGCTGTACAGGAAAAAAAATAAGCAAGACATCATAAAACAGGCAGAATAACAGAACATACAGCTAACATGAGGCGCATAAATTACATACGGAATTCAACAATAAATTAAAAGACATAAAACAATAGACACAAAGACATTGTGAGGAGAATTTTGCAACCACTTTGTTGATAATGGAAAATAGATTATTTGAGTGGTTGCCTGTCAGGTTGGACTTGTCTTGCTTGCTGAGTCCGAAATACCTGAAAATTAAAATAATCGGAGGAAAAAAGCCATAAAGCAGCTTGTGGAGACTAAAAAAAACCTGATTATTTGTCATTACTTGGAATGCACTGCCTGAAATGGTGGTGAGAGCATTCATTCTTTGTAAAAGGGATTGGACACATACTTAAAAGGGTAAAATTGTCATTCTAAGGGGAAAAGCTGGAGAGCGCAGCTGACTGGATAGCTCATAGAGGCAGCAGCATCACAATATGATGAAAGAATCCTTCGGTGCTGTTTTGTTTCTGTGATTCCCTCATGTATCACATATATCTTGTGGATACTCACGCCAGAATACTGCATAATTCACATTTTTAGAGGTGTTCCAACAAACAACGTAATCATTAACAACGGCGACCAAACAAGTCAGAGTTTGTCTCTCCACACTAGGTGTAGTACAGTGTGAAGCCTTTGCTTATAAATTCAATTTACACTTTTACACTTAGCACACAGAGAAAATCTTACCTCATGGCACGAGAGGAGATGTAACCAGACTTTGTTTCTTTCTCCTTTTGTGTCGGAGGCACTTTACATAATAGCACCCATGGCTCCTCAAACAGGCTGCTGCTTAAAATTACCTTATTAACACCAGAATTAAGGCAGGTAAAGTTGAATATTGAAAAGCTATTAAAATGTTCCTCATTTCTTCATTAAGGCAACAGAAATATTTAAATTGACTCCCTGAATCTGAAGAAGGGTCTCGACCCGAAACGTTGCCAATTCCTTCGCTCCATAGATGCTGCCTCACCTGCTGTGTTTATCCAGCTTTTTTGTCTACCCTGAACCACTAATGTTATTTGGGTCTGTGGCAATCCCCAAATGTTGCAGTTAATCCCATAGATGGAATTTTTTAAATAGCCAATCTAGTCTGGAGGAGACAAGTATCATGGGGTGTTTTAAAAAAAAAATAAAACCACTCTGTCTGCTTGGAATAATCTCAGTTGAAGACTTTGTTTTGTGATCCTCACATTTTCTACATTACCTGCGGAACTGGGTGCAGTGCCCTATTTATTCAACACTCCAAACTTGTGCACATTATTAGCTAGTTTCCCTTCCCTGTGGAATAAATTGGGCACTCGGCAGTTCCCAGTAGTGTATTTTTCTATGTATTATATCAACAGTAAAAGGATAAAAATTAGCTAAATATAGGTTTAAAATATCCGCAAGATGTTATATTCTTATCTGAATCCATGATTTATTCCAGCAGAAAGTTTAAGTGCACACTGTACATAACTGTGGACAGAGCTTTCACAATCCACAGAGTCCGTTTTTAAATATTGTTATATGCTCACGGGGTGGATTTTATTTTTAACCATTTCTCTTTACTGACAGTAATTCTGTTGCATATCCAGGAATACCGTCAACCAAAGTGCTAAAACAAGAAGCTTTGCTTTTTGTGTGATGTGTCAAATTTATTTACAGCTAATCTAGTCATCTAATCACATTGAAGGTGAAATAAGTCTCTTTCAGTTAGTTAAATCTGGAATCTGAAATTAGCCCTCATTTTACTTCGGAGTCACATGAGTGATTCCGTGAAGAACCCGCTCAGTGCGCAGGCGCGGCATCAACGTCAGCAGTGCAACAGCGGCCAGACGGGAGTCGGGCGCTCCCGCAACTAGCCTGACAGAAAGGAACGTTAGGTAAGTACTTACCTTCATCGGTCTTCTCCTTGTGTTTTTTGCACCAGGGGGAGCAAAGCAGCAGAGGGAAGCGGCCCCCGTTCGACAGCGAAGGAGCTGACAGTGGAGGGGGGAGAGGCGGCAACGGGGCCGCACACGCTGCGGTCCACAGACACGGGTGCTGCGCTGATGCCCGATCCGCTAAAACAGCTGTTTGACTAACAGCAGCGGACCGGAGGGAAATTTAAAAACCGGCCGGCACCCCTGCAGACTCCCGACAAGGAGACTCGCCACCCGAGAACCGCTGAAATGCCGCCCAAAAACGGCAGGCAGCCTCTAACAACAAGGTAAGACCAAACCTCAGGCTGGAGACAGACACGGAAGATGGGATCAGCACTTCAAACAAAAAACAAGTATGTCTGTTTCCCCAAGCCAGAAGAGGTCATGGAGCTAAAAACTCCAGAAAAACTGCCAAGGGAGCTAACACTCTCACTCCAGTGCTATTGCACTGGCCATCTCCCTTGTCGAGGGATTGATGGGACCAGAGCTGGGCTGGTCAAGAAGAGGGGTCACTGGCTGAACAACATCAGGGGTATGCTTGAGGTACAGGATCAGGAACAGCTGCTGGGTGTGGCCGCTATGTGGCTTCACCACTAGCGAGATAAATTTCAGTCTCGACTGACGGACCAGCTTACTACCTGTTCTTTTCAAAGAACCTTTCCAAGACAGGTAGTCATGAGGTGTTGGATTCATCACGCCTCCCCTAAATTGCATTACTCAAAGTGCCCACCATTATTGGGGGATACATTGAGCATCGCTCTCAAAAAACCCAATATTTAAAAATGAATTTGATATGCCTGATGTCGGCTATCATTCACATGCTCTTCCAGAGGTCAGGGTAGTATGGCAAAACACCTGACCCTACTGTTCGCAGTGCCCCGCAACTTCTCAGGAAGTTATAAAACCTGCCTTCAACCAAAATTCACAAGACTGTGAGAATGCCGACACAACAACTTAGCCAGACAGCAGGATCCGTGATCAAGCCAAGTTTTTAAAAAGGTACACAAAAAAGCTGGAGAAACTCAGCGGGTGCAGCAGCATCTATGGAGCGAAGGAAATAGGCAACGTTTCGGGCCGAAACCCTTCTTCAAACAAAGTTTTTCAAAAAAACTGGACGACGTGTCAAAAATATCGGGGTAAGGCGGCAGGGTCTGGAATGAGCACCACACGTAAACCAGTCAGCAGTACCTCTAATGCATCCACCAGCTGGGTATACCTTATGGCACTGGTGAAAGCTCGGGGCCTGCATGCCAATCCTGTAAGCCTTTCAGGCCAGGGCCCAGAGCAGGCCCCAGGGACAATGCGCCACCCCCACCATGTCATACGACGTGTAAGACTCGTTGGACCGGGAGGAAACAGAAGAATACCCATAACCATGAAGGTAGGTGGGTCTGGTTCCTGCCAGCATATAGAGAACAAGGGTGCTCTACTAACAGGGGGCGATTACACTTGTTTAAAGAAGCATGGGGTAATGTCACGAGGAACTAGTATATACTCAACAACATTAGTGGATACAAAATTCAGTTATATTACCGCCAGTTCAACATTGGCCCCTAAGGGAACTTACTCCCTCCGAGGAAGCGGGAGGGACAAGCAGAACTGGTGATGCTTATCACAAAGGGGGTCATCAAAAAGACCAAACATAAACCTTTCGAATTTATATCGAATATAGTCACTAAAACCAAAAAAGATGGTGGAAGTCGCATCATCATTGACTTAACATCACTAAATAAGTTTGTTGAGTATATACATTTCAAGATGGAGACGTTTGTTACTGTCAGACAACTGATCTCCAAAGGATAATTTATAGCAAGCATTGATGTTAAAGATGCTTACTATCTAATACCCATACACAAGGATCATTGCAGATACCTAAAATTTAGCTGGTTGGGGCAGCTGTGGTAGTATAGAGATTGCCCAATGGTCTAACTTCAGCCCCTAGACAATTCACCAAAATATTAAAAGTAGCCATGGGAATACTAAGGAAACAAAAGCATATTGTCATAGCATATCTGGATGATATTCTCATAGTAAGGAAATGAAGGAATTGGCTGTGGCAGCAGTATTAGCTACAAAACAGCTCCTTGAAACGCTGGGGTTCGTCCTACTCCAGATAAATCTAGGTTGAAGCCATCTACTACCATGGACAAATCGGACCTTTGCACTACCAAAATCTATAAAGAACAAAGGTACATGCACTAAAACGATATTCGGGTCACTATGATCAAATCATGAAATTACCCACTGGAGCTATATCAGAGCTACAGTGGGGGGCAGAGAATGTTTGGCACAGTTTCAGCCCTATCATCATCACTAACCCTACTTTAGTTATTAATCAGATGCCAGTGCTCAAGCCTGGGGGGGGGGGGGGCGCAACTAACTCCATATCCAGCACAGGTGCCAGATGGACTAAACCAGAGTCATCATTACCACACACACTGGACATCAAATTAGAAATGTTGAGCACCTATTATGAATTTAAAAGCATATGCATCTAAAATGCAGCACTTGCATGTGCGGTTACGGATTGATAATACTATGGTGGTGGCTTATATTAACCATATGGGGTGCATAAAATCATTATCGTGCGACAAATTGGTCAATCAGATCTGGCAATGGTGTGTCGAAAGACATATTTTACTATCGGCTGCCTATCTACTAGGTAAGCTAAATACAGTGGCAGACACCAGGTCACAGAAAAAATTAATGATAACATCGAATGGACGTTAAACCAAAAATATTTGCTAAAGTTATTAAGCAATATGGAATGCCAGATATCGATTTGTTTGCAACAAGATGGAATCACCAGTTACCTATGTATGTGACTTGGGAACCAGACCAGAGGCAGCAGCGGTAGATGCCTACACGCTGGATTGGGGGAATTTCTGCTTTTTGCTTTCCCTCCCTTCTGCCTCATCAGTCGGGTACTTCGCAATACAGATGGACTCTGCTTCTGGGATATTGATGGTCCCCGACTGGCCTACACAGCCATGGTTCCCAGTTCATCACGACATGGTGGTCGAGTCACCTATGGATTTCCCTAGTGGACCACGGTTGTTGACTCACCAAGTATCAGGCATAAGCCACCCATGCCATGAAAACATCAAACTCCTGGGTTGTAGGTTTTGAATAGACCTTACCAGGGACTGGGATTATCCGAATGAACTATCACCACCATGTCGGCATCCCTGCGAACATCCACCAGGAGGCAGTGTTTAACCTGTATCAAAAATGGGAGAGGTACTGCCAGGAAACAGGGACAACATATGCAACTGCCACAACCACCGACGTGCTGGAGTTCCTGGCCCATCTACACCATGACGAAGGGATCAGTTACAGTGCCATCAATACAGCACGAAGCGGCCTGTCTGCTTACCTAAAACCAGCAGGACAGCAGGCCATGGGATCCCATCCTCTGGTGGTAAAACTCATGAAGGGCAATTTTAATATTAAGCCCCTAAACCCAGGTATACCCATGTTTGGGATATCAGTGTGGTATTGACATACCTCAGGGAATGGCCACGAGCTAGATCCCTCAGCCTCGAGATATCTACATTAAAGACGCTCATGTTAATGGCACTCGCAGCCGCTCAGAGGGTCTAGTTGCTGCACAAATTAAGACTGGACAACATGGAGGTCGCCCCAGACCAGATTACGTTCATCATTCTAGGTCTGGTGAAACAAAGCAGGCCAGGAACGCCCAATTCACTGGTGGTATTCCGGGCCTACCCACCAAAGCCAAGGTTGTGTGTGGTGACCCATCTACAACAATATATAGACACAACCCACAATCTCAGAGGGAGAGAAAAAGCCCTATGGGTCAGCCACAAGAAACCTCATGGCGGGGTAACGAGCCAAACTGAAAGCTGCCGGAATAGACACTAATACATTTAAATCCCATTCCACTAGGGCAGCATCGACATCAGCGGCTGAACGAATGGACGTCCCGGTTGACCACATTCTCAATACGGCAGGATGGTCGAGGGAAACGACGTTCAGAATGTTTTTATAATAAACCGTTGATAAAGCCTGACTTATTTGCAGACAGAATATTACAAACTGCAAATATTTAATTTAAGCTCGGGGGAGCTATTTATTTTTGTTATTGTTAATAAATACCTTTCTGTTTCTTGAAAAAACAGATCCATTGGTTGATTACGATAACACTTCCTCCCTCAAGAACTTCGGCAGTGAGTGAAATAAAACTGTTACACGGTTTGAAATCACAGACCTTTGAAGTCTTCACGGAATCACTCACGTGACTCCGAAGTAAAATAGTAAGATTAAACGAGAACTTACCAGTTCGAAGTTTGATCTGTATTTTATGAGGAGTTACGATGAGGGATTACGTGCCCTCCGCTCCCACCCTCATTATATAGATCAAACTAGTAAACTGATGTCTCCTTAATCTTTACTATGTTTACTTCAAATAACTGTGTCTATCTGTGATTCCACACCGCTGCTTGGAAGTATGCCGCGCCTGCGCACTGAGTGGTTCTTCACGTAATCCCTCATCGTAACTCCTCATAAAATACAGATCAAACTTCGAACTGGTAAGTTCTCGTTTAATCTTACTATTAATATTTCTAAATGTTAAAAAGTAGAAAAAGTCTGAAATTGTACCAATCTACTTTGGAGAGAAGGTGATGGTAAATCAATTTTAGAAATTTGTATTTTCAGGGTCAGGAGGCATGTTTTCGCTCTTGTGTGGTATGTGAGATAGAGAGAGTACCTCGATGAACTGCATCAAGCATCTGACACATACTGGTCTGAATGAGACTAAGCTGCACTCAGTATCTTGTACAAACTGCCTGCGCCTCAGTTTGTATTGTTGCTTTTGCCTTGCAACAAAGTAATAGCTTTTGGGGACCTGTGATGCACTTACAGAGCAGGTAAATTAATTGATGGCAAAGAAGGTAATCACAATGCCAAATAACACATGTTTATCCCCACTTCAGCACATGAGCGTAAAGCACAGTTGACTGCGTGCTAGTGAGAGGTGTTGCATTGTCACATCGATATTCACTGAGATGTTGAATCATATCCTTGTGCTCCTATTGATATTGAATTTTGCAAATGTTTTATTTTAGATCCATAACTGGACAATCCAGAGGAAGTTTGCAGTATATTTAGTGGATTGCCACCAGCGAAGTGAAGGGAACACTTGTGGAGGTGAAGGCCAATGTTCCTCAATGTTACGAATCAGCTCGCACTTCTCTGTTGTTGCAACAGTTACACTTTGCATTCATCAGGCACTGGGATAATGCTTCTTCATCACTTGGGACACTTTCAAAGTACAGTAGTCAAATCTTAAAAGAGAATCCTTTATTCATGATATTTGGCAAGACTGAGAGGATTGCAGGGTGGAGGGGTGGAGGGAGGGAATAAATCACTTCAGCCATTCCAGTGTTGGCAGTCAAAGTGTGTAGGAGGTGAAAAGACAGAACGGGAAATACTTGATGGCCAAATTATGAAGCAAAAACATCACAAATATTAATCTTGGTGAAGTCGCTGTTCTGTTGCACCTCCACTAACTCCCCAACTATTTCTGTGTGGTATTTGGGAATACAAATAAGCTGGATTGTGCTGGATAGCATGTGTGGGATGATCATAATTGCTGCCAGTCACTGCAATCATAGCACCAGGCCAGTTTCAACTGCGTTGAATATTGTCTCAATGCATGTGCTCACTTTAGTGGCTAGCAGCAGTTAGCTAAAGTAATCTGAAGCTTTGCCAACACCTCTCAAAGGAAGATGCTATATCCATGTCCCATCCAGCCTATTCCAAATGTTTGAATAGTTACATTGGAGCCACATTGGAGCCAAGGCAATAGTCGGTAAATTAGTGGATGGAGGTTCTTGACTCATGGATGCTACGGGACCTTCCTGAAACAACCTGGCTGCAGTGTCCAAAAAAGATCAATGATATCACGTTATCCAAGTTTGTGAAGGCACCATCAATCCCAAGGGCCTGTCCCACTAACGCAACTTTTCAGCGACTGTCTTTGACCTTCAAACTCGAGGGCATTCGCCTGAAAAAGCTCGAGCTGGATCGACCGTCAGCGATGAAACCGCGAGCCGGATCGACCGTCTGCGCGCACACACACACACACACACACACCGCAAAGGCGGGGGTCAGGGAAAGCGGGGAGAGCGCTGTCTGAAATTCACACCCGTGATGAACAGGAAGGTAAAAGACGGCTGGCACAGTTACGGTAAGTCCTTTAGAGAGCGCAGAGAGGAGGGGAGAAGGGGAGAGAGGGGGAGAGAATGGGAGTGAAGGGTGGAGAAGGGGGGACAAGGGGGGCAGAAGGAGTGGAGGCACTTTTAGGAAGCCAGACAACTTTTAATAAAGTTTAGCGGGCATTTAACATTACTGGTTGGATTACTTACCTCTTCTCAACGAGCTATTACCTTTGACTACCTTTGACTACCTTTGATTGCCTTTGATTACCTATAGTAGTATTACGACCTACTGTGACCTACCTCAACTAAATCTACGAGTAAAAAATTATCGATTGTTACCATGTCGACCTTTTTTTACTCGCGGGCATTTTTCAGCTTGCTAAAAAAAACGCCGTGACCTAACTGAGGCCTCGAGTATGCGGGGACTACTCTCGAGCACGAAGGAGACTTACAAAGACCTCCTAGGACCTCGTGTCGACCATTCTGCGAGTACGAGTCGAGGGCAAACTCTTCTAAACTCGCGAATTAGGTCCCCGCAGTGAAACAGACCCTTCATTCTATCAATAAATATAAAACTACCCTGAATCATTTCTCCATGCAGTACACTCCATTACAAACATAACATCAACCAACAACTCTTTGAACATCATAATGACACATACCTTCACAAATTTACTGTTTTTCCTTACTTTACAATCACATCCGACCAACTCGGCTATTTAACTGACTCATTTTCTTTTACAGAAGATGGTAGCAAAAAAGCTAGCAACAGCAGATCGTGAGACTAAATTTCATACATTACTTCACAGAACCTGGTCATTCAACTACTTGTGTTCATACCGGTACCAAGCAAAAGAGTCCTATCAGTTCCATTCCTCCTCTCCATTTTTCTCTGATTGCCCTTCAATTCCTCCTTGATTCTATTGCTGCTTCCCAACACTCGGGGTCATTTATAACATCCATTGGCACATGATTGGAATGTAAAAGAAAACTGAAGCACACAGTGGAACAGTTTCCACCCACATCGCAAAGATGTGCTGGCAGTTTCAATAGTGACCTGTAAATTACCCCACGATTGGACATCTGGTAGGACAACGATGACTGAGTTACTGGGGGCTTGTGAAATAACGGGGGATCAGGATTACCCTATGTCGACATAGCCTCGAAGGGCTGGCTGGTCTTCTTTGTCATAAAGAAACAAAACATTCATGAGAATTAACTCAGTAGTCCAGTGGAGAGAATGTTGACCACTATCACCACCTACTGTAGTTGCCACCAACTATTTACCTTTATCTCCCATTCTCTTCTAATTTGCAGATAGCTGCCACCTCCACTCATCATGACCTTATCTTTCTCTCCAAATTCCTAAAGATAGTCAAGAAAGTCAAGTGGTCAGACCCCAGCTGCTCAGTAACAATGCGGCAAAGAGGCACGGTCCATCACTCGATGTGATGATCTCAGCCGCCAGCTCAGGTACTGGCACATTGTTCACTGTACAGAGGACATAATCAGCAGGCAGGACAAGACATAAAGTGAGGCTATACCACCTCACCAAGCATCACAACAGAAGTTCCACCTAGGAAGATTTAGGTGAGTATTTTGATGAGCCAAATCAACATACACAATGAAATGCTTAGGGCACTGGCAGGTTATCCAAATATCTGAAGCAAATGTTGAGGAATATATCGGAATTCATCCCCCACCTTGGATAAGGCATTGCACATGGCCTGAACCTGTACTTTCCACACCGATTTGCAAGCTGAATTCTCAGCTCTCAGAAGATATCATAGAGATACAGGAGCATGCATTGATCTTTGAACCGAAAGATCACACTGTTACTCATATGGATTGAATAGTGTTCAAATTATGTCATAACAATCTACCCACCGAAGGCAGGTTCTCCATTCAAGTAGTTAACATCCTTGAATTATATCTATTTGATCCCTTGGCGCTGGGTCAAATTTCTGGATAGCATTTGGTACTGGTCTTGGTTTATCATTGTCACATGTCCTGAGATATATTAAAAAACGTTTTTTTGCATGGCTTCCAGTCAAATCATGCATGAATACATTAAGGTAATGCAATATAGAAAAGGAAACAGAGTACACAAGAGAGTGTTACAGGTACAGAGAACATGCAGAAAAATGCAAGGGCCAATAATGCCAAGCAAAATAATATCACACTGTCTAATTTCATGGTCAGCAAATTGGAACTCAAACTGAAAGTAATATTTAGAATCAATGTGTCTAAGGAGGCCAGTCAACCCTTCATCCCTGTGACACCTTTATTCTTTTTCTGAGCTGCAATTGAATCCATGCTCAGTTATTTTTCATGCAATGCAGCATAGATCATCAATGAGTTATTTCACCAATTAGATTAAGCATGATCTGTGATTACCACTTAGACTAACACCCTCCCGAGGATGTAATTTCTTCTAATAAAACTAGTGCTCCCTTATCCTTTATGAATAGCTCAGGTATAGAATTTTCCCACGGCCATGTCCTTTGTTGTCACACTGGCACAGCGGTAGAGCTGCTGCCTTACAGCGCTTGCTGCGCCAGAGACCCGGGTTTGATCCCAACTATGGGTGCTATCTCTGCGGAGTTTGTACGTTCTCCCCATGACCGCGTGGGTTATCTCTGAGATCTTCGGTTTCCTCCTAAGCTCCAAAACGTACTGGTATGTTGGTAAATTGGCTTGGTAAATGTAAAAATTGTCCCTAGTGTGTATAGGATAGTGTTAATATGTGGGGATCACTGGTCGGCACAGACTCAGTGGGCCGGCGTGCCTGTTTCCACACTGTATCTCCAAACTAAAATAAACTAGATCGCTGATTACTGAATGACCAAACAATTGAATCTGACCTTGTGTCATGACAGAGTCAACCAAGCAAAATATCAATGTGTATGAGCTTTCTGGATAAAGTATCTTTGATGTTTCCTCATAAAACTGTTAACATATGCAGTTTTGTCTTCTAGTTTAGTACAATTTGAAAATGTGCAGGTATTGGTGTGGTGAGTACTCCACGTGGAAGATATTATTTTTTGAAGAATTAGAATAGGCAAGCACTCAGAACTAATGACATACCAGGATCAGGACTGCTGCATGATTGAAGCTATTGATGTCTGTTATTGAAATTTTCTTTTGAAGAATTAATAGATATATGTAGGAAGGAGGTCAACGGAGAAAAAAAGCATTTGCTGAAGGGAAAGATTACCTGTGGAGATTGGGTCAATTCCATGGAATTAACATCAATGCAAAGCTAACATTAAAAAAAGGTAGACAACAATTAAAAAAAAAATTGTGGTGATGCCATAAAAAATCATACAGATACACGGATAAACTGTATCAGAAATTATCTTATTTTAACTATTAACACCGGTTTCATTTCATCACACATTTTTAACTCTGCTTTTGTGGAGGGATATAGGATTTTACTTCGGAGTCACGTGAGTGACTACGTGAAGAACCCCGCCAGGACGCATGTGTGTCATATCGCTTTCACGCTTGCGAAACGACAGGCGGGGTGGAGCGTTCCCCCGCAGCGGTAAGTTTGAAACCGGAACCTGCAGGTAAGTGATTTACTCTGCGGTAGTGTTTGTCCCCGCGCTGTTTTTACACAGGGGGGGGGAAGCTGGACAAAATAGTGTCCACAAGTGCTGCGAGTGAAGCTGGCTGGGGAGGACTGCGAAGTTGCGGGAGCCAGCAGCAGCTAAAGGCACAAGCCCCGTAAGTGGGATCAGCTGTGTCGACTTTTGGTCCCGTGCCGGCCAGAACACCACAGCCGGGCGGGAGACTATTCAGAATGGGGCCGTCGACTTTGACAAGTCGAAACGGCAGGAGGCGGGGTGGAACGACGTTCCCCCGTAGCGACAGTTTAAACCTGGTCCTGCAGGTAAGCGAAACTGCGGTCTTTATTCTCCCCATACTGTTTCACAGGTGGGGAAACATGGAGAGCTGTGCAAACAACGGCAAGTTTTAAGCCTGGACCTGCCGGTAAGTGATACTGTGGTCTTTATTGTTCCCATACTATTCTACAGTTGGGGGAAACATGCACACGGCAAAGAAGTCGACCAGAGCTGCGACAAAGCTGGCGGGGGAAGACCGCGGAGTTGTGGACGCCAGCAGCGGCCGGCGGCACATGAATCACCCGTAAGGGAACAGCTGTGCCCGACTTCGCCCCCGCACCGGCCAGATTAAACACTGCGTCTGGGCAGGAAGGCAAGAAGAAAACCAAAAGAGTCGTTGACTGATGAGTCCGACTTTGGGCGGCCAGCGACCGTGAGAGCTGGAGCCGGTTGGAGCAGCTTATGAGCCGAGCTCCAACATGAAAAAGAAAGTTGGAGCGGCTTATGGAGCCGAGCTCCAACATGACAGGCTCCGGGAGATGGAGTCTAGCCACTGTGGGCACTATGTAAAACCCACAGCAGCACCACTTGTAGAGCTGCACAGTGCATCTCTCTCTCGTTAGAGGGGAGTACTGGGGGGTCAATTCTGGGCTGACCCTGAAAAGGGGTTTTGACGAACAAAACTACAAGTGTGCAGGGGGTGCAGGAAGGCAAAATCTACTGGTCATGGTGTCCAAATACCACGATGGACACCACTGCAAAAATACTTGGGACCAGGAAACTGCGCATCCCTGAATGTTCCAGTCGTGGAAATGGCATCTGGAAACATGTCGGAGCAGGACTTAGGAAAGCCCTGGGGCTCATAAAGGCGACAACATTAAGGATCTCCTACAGCAAAAGACAGCACCCTTATGCACCCACCAGCAGAACAAGAGAAGCTGGTGAAAGCTCAAAGGCCGGGCATACAGGACAGCGGTCTTTTAGACCATAGCCCAGACCGGCCTTTCTGGAAGATGCGCAAACCCCCAACCCAAAAACAAACCAAGACACCGGCGCCTCAACCTCCACAAAGACCACACAGAAGAAGCAAACTTCCACTGGTAACAATGGAGATAGGTGGGTCTGGTCCCTTACAAATTATAGGAAGAGTGGATAATACACTCATTGGTGGGAGATTACACTCTTTTGGATTTGGTGTATATTAACTACAGACACTTATATCCTAAGCAGTATCCAGGGATATACCATTGAATTGTGCAAAAGGGGTAATGGGTAAACCCAACACGATTGGCTGGAATACATTGTACTATATATTCAGTACAAAATGGGAACTGGTAACTGCTAAAGGACTGATTTCCAAAGGCCATGGCTAGCATCGACCTAAAAGATGCTTACTATTCAGTTCCTACACGGACTGATCACAAACATTATTTTAAAAAATTCAACTGGATGGGGCAGCTCTGGCAGTATAGAGCTCTACCAAATACATAATCATATGATGATACTAATTGTGGGCATAACTTTGGAGTTGGCCTAACTAGCTGTAACAGCCACCATACAATTGGGTGAAAACTGGGGTTATCATCCATCCAGTTAAATCTAAACTAACGCCTACCAACATAATGGATTATTTGGGGTTCACTATTGACAGCTCACATGTCGGTGACTTTACCAAAGGACAAGGCTACAGTCTTAACTGAGGCCTGCAATAACCCCACTGACATTAGTGAACCGTCTATCAGATTGGTAGCAAGTATAATTGGCATATAGTGTCTGCCTTTCCAGCCACACAATTTGGACCTTTGTATTACCAAAAATCTACAAAGGGCAAAATACAAACACTCAAAGATAATACGGGTCATTTCGACAGACCAATAAGCCACCAATCAAAGCTTACGGAATTAAAATGGTGGAGGGATAACATTCGGCATTGTTCGTTATCAGCAAACCCTTAGTGGTGCTACAAACTGATGCCAGTGCGCTTGGTTGGGGTACTACTAATTTCCACCTCCATCTGTGAAGGTAGATGAAAGGCACAGGAGGCATCATTATCACAGACACCTGGAAATGTGGGGTGCGTTCTATGGCCTAAAGTCATACTGCTCTGGGATAAATCACCAGCGTGTTAGACTACAGAGTGACAATCTGACTAATACAATTTGGTAATGGTGTATCCCGAGAAATATTGGAATATCAGCTACTTACCTACCAGGTAACCCAAAATTCAGTGACAGACATCAGGTCACGCAAATTCAATAAAATAAGAATTAATCACCAGTTACCAAACTGTGTTTCTTGGGAACCAGACCCTGGGACAGCAGGGACAGATGCTTTTCACTGCATTGAGGGGGCAATTGTTTATCTATGCATTCTCTCCTTTTCTGCACCATCAGTCGGGTATTAAGAAAAATACAACAAGACTCAGCGTCTGTTAATTGGTAGTGCCGATTGGCCTACTTAACCATGGTTCCCTGTGATACTCAACATGGGGTTTAACCATGCATCACCATCCTGAAACAACCAGATTACTGGTTCATCCCGTAACAGGGGAACCCATCCATGTCAAAAACAACAAACCAATCAATTTGTAGAGGCTAAAGAAACCTCTACTGCAACTGGGACTGGCGGACCGAACATTGAACATTATCTCAGCGGGCCACAGACAGTCCACCAAAAACTATATCTGGTATACAACAGGAAATGGGAGATATATTGTCACAGAAACAACATCATCTACAGTTTGATGAACATAACGTCGGTTCTCGAATTCCTGGCAGGCCTCCATTATGATGAGAGGCTCAGTTACAGTGCCATTAACTGCGCCAGAAGTGCCCTATCAACATATCTATGGCGAGGATCAGAGCGTCATTCTGTTGGGACTCACCCCTGGTAACCAAACTTATGAGGGGAATTTTTAATATCTATCCCCCAAGAACCGGGTACTCTCTAAATGGGATATGAGTATTGCCCTAACGTTGCTAAGGAATTGGTCTCCAGCAACAGCTCTGTCCCTGCAAAGACTGACGCACAAAACAGTCATGCTGATGGCTTTGGTCACGGCACTAAGGGTACAGTCATACATAAGTTAAGGCTGGACTATATGACTTCTTCAACAGGAATATAACGTTTCATATTATGAATTAGTCAAACAGAACAGACCGGGATCATCAGGCCTCAAAATAGAATTTAGGGATTACCCTACAGATATCATCTCTGTATAATAAGACAATTATTGTTCTATATGGAGAACACCAAAAACATCTGAGGCTATGAGATGGCATTACTAATCAGCCACAAACCCACAAAAAAAAAAAAAAAAAAAAGTGTTGGTTCAAACTATTTCCAGATGGCTGAAACAGGTTTTAACAACAGCTGGGATGGATACTAACATATTCAAATCTTATTCCACCAGGGCTGCAACTACATCGGCAGCTATGGAGTTGGATGTACCAATGAACCAAATCCTCGAGACAGCAGGATGGATCAGAGGAAAATGTTCCAACTATTCTACCACAAACCAGTAGTTAAACTGGAACTTTGCAGAGCCAATTTTAAGTTATGTCATATAATTTCACCCCATAAATAGGGGCTATAATTTGTTATTAACAATTTATCATGGATTTCAATGTTGGATTCATGTCTAAACATGATAACACAATTCCTCCCACAGTCAATTAAGGCAGATGTGATGCATGGACTCGTTTCCACGGCATGAAATCACAGAGCTTTGAAATCTTCACATAGTCATTCACGTGACTCCGAAGTAAAATAGTAAGATTAAACGAGCTTACCAGTTCGAAGTTTGATCGCTATTTTATGAGGGGTACGTTGAGGGAATACGTGCCCTCCGCTCCCATCCTTGATCATATACTCCTGGTATTTTCTTCTCTAAACTTACTATGTTCAGTCATTACAGTTATCTGTGATTTCACACTGCTGCTTTGAAGAATGACACACATGCGTCCTGGTGGGGTTCTTCACGTATTCCCTCAACGTACTCCTCATAAAATAACGATCAAACTTCGAACTGGTAAGTTCTCGTTTAATCTTACTATTAAAAGTGAAAGTTAGAACAGATATATTTAGATTGATCAAATGAGTCATGAGCACTTTAGCATTAAGAAATACTATTGGTCAGATAACAATAATGCCTTTCACTTCAATAATGTAAATAAGGAAAAAAAAGCACTGCAGCTTTCGTTCTGTACCAACATGAATTTATGATGAAATTGAAGAAATTATCCAAATATATATATATGATGAAATTGAAGAAATTTCCAAATCCAATATATATATATATATATATATATATATATATACACACACACACACACATATATATATATATATACAAGACTAAGTGGGGCCCTTTGTGGGACCCTTTGGTTCCCAGCATCACACGGAAAGGGCTGGTCACCCCAACACAATATTCCACCTCTCCACCAATTCCAATATTGCTGACCAGGGGGGGGGGGGGGGGGGGGGGGGGGGGGGGGGGGGGGGGGGGGGGGGGGGGGGGGAGGGGTTCTGTTGCGCTGGTATGGGTGTTGTAGGCTGAAGGGACTGGTTTCCAGAGGGCTAGTATGGACATTGTGGGCCAAATGGATTCTTGGGCAGGCAGCTCAGTCACTCAGGCTGGCAGTTCAATCACTCAGGCTGGCAGTTCAGTCACTCAGGCTGGCAGCTGAGAAACTGCCTGAAATTGGGCCCAAAACAGGTGACAGACTCTGTGAAAGAGAAGGGGGAGAGGATGGACTGAATGGATTATTGGGCTGGCACTTCAGTCACTTGGTGGGCTGGCAGTTCACTTACTCATGGCTGGTGGGCTGGCAGTTCAGTCACTCACGGCTGGTGGGCTGGCAGTGCAGTCACTCACGGCTGGTGGGCTGGCAGTTCACTTACTCACGGCTGGTGGGCTGGCAGTTCACTTACTCACAGCTGGTGGGCTGGCAGTTCACTTACTCATGGCTGGTGGGCTGGCAGTGCAGTCACTCACGGCTGGTGGGCTGGCAGTGCAGTCACTCACGGCTGGTGGGCTGGCAGTTCACTTACTCACAGCTGGTGGGCTGGCAGTTCACTTACTCATGGCTGGTGGGCTGGCAGTGTAGTCACTCATGGCTGGTGGGCTGGCAGTTCAGTCAGTGACAGATGGTGGGCTGGCTGTTCACTTACTCACGGCTGGTGGGCTGGCAGTTCAGTCACTCACAGCTGATGGGCTGGCAGTATCCTTAAAAAAATTTGCAAACCGTACGTGGGTTTTGAATTACATTTTACTCAGATGCAAGCTAAGGAATGGCATAATTGTTAGCTGTGAATTGGACATAATAAACCTCAGCAAATTGGCAATAACATATTGAAAGGTAGTGGGTGTTTAAGCTGTCAGGACATTTTATTATTTGCCCAAATATACATCTCAATACCATAATTATAGAAAACTTACTTTTCTACACACCGCTCGTAAATCTGGAGATTTTTTAATGATAAATTTAGCTTCAGAAGCATTTTCTTTTTGCATGTAAAAACCCACTTCAGAACCATGGGCGATTTTAAAATTTTAGAGTCAGATTTATCACTTCTGAGACTTTTTAGATATCCAAAGGAATAATAAAAAAACACACAAATAATGCCTTACTGTTGATGAAATGCAGTGAGCAAATGCGATAATTCCCAATATTTTCAATCTCGATATCTGCATGGCCAATGTCCGCCAAGCACTTTAGCTGATGTTGGCCTTTCAGCTCTCGCTTCTCTTTACCTTTATTTCTCTTCACTTTTGGAATTCTGAAGTAGGATAGATGTTTCTCACGGTTACCCTGACTTCCACAATTATATATAGCACAAAAATGCACCATTTTGGTGGTTTTTAACAGGTAGGAACGTATGCGTTTCGTGTATTAACAACATATACCGACGCTGCGATGTCCTCCAGATGGATTGAGCAGATCCATTCGTCAAGCCCTTTCACCCGGACACCTTACGTGCAACCTCCTATACACACACACACACAGACTCTCAGACACACAATCACACACAGACTCACTCACACACAGACACACAGGCTCACACACACACACACAGACTCACTCACACACAACCAATACTAAAATGCCAAGTAACATCAGAACGTGGTGAACATATAGTGTGTAAACTGAATGATTCAAACGTTTAAAGCCTCCTGTCGATGCTGCTGCTGCTGATGCAAAAACATGCTTTAAATAACGTCCAACAAACACACTCACCATAGACAGAGCAGTAAGCTCTCTTGAATTATTCAATGACGTCTTCACTCTGTGCCTTCTGCTGTCAGCGCCATCTTGCCATGAACCGGAAATGACGCACTGAGCGGTATCTTGCCGCCAACCGGAAATTATGTCATTGGAACCATCTTGACATTAAGCAGAAGTCACAGAATGAGCGCCAATTTTGCATTTAATCACAGTCCTGATCTAATAAAATGTTTATTCACACTTTATCCATCTGAAAACTGTTGAAAGCCCTTTAAAAAGCTAAGCCGATTGGGCAAACACTTTGCAAGCCAACAAAATACATTTTCTGAAATCCCTTTAAAAATCCAAGCCAATTGGGCAAACACTTTGCAATCCAACAAAACACATTTTCTGAAAACCACATCGAGGGGACTCACCGTGGAGTTGACTGCATTCAGTGTTATTCGCAGCTCAGAGAGCCATGACCCTCTTGCTTCCTCTGTCTCGCAGAGACTGAGTGAGGCACAACACTTCCGGATTTATAGTCCCACCCCCTGCCGCCAGCGGGGGCAGCAGAGAGAATGGCGATAAAAAAAAAAAAACCATTAATAATTCTCTGCTTTTTCATCGATGGGAAAAATCCTCCAGTCCAGGGGGGGCTCTGAGCGAGGTGGCCAAAAATGACGGCCATAAGTGGCGGCGTTCACTCAGAAATCACGAAACAGAAAGTCGAAAGCAGGTCAAGATCTTAATTTTAGTAATATACTAGACCAAGTGCAGACGCGTTGGGTCTGTTCCCTCAACGTGCGGTTGTGGGGGGGGGGGGGGGGCCTGAGGGTCACAAACACCAAATAACCCCCCCCCCCCCCCCCCCCCGCACTCACGCTAATTACCCCCTTGATATTATATTATTATTATTAATTTGCTTCTTTTAACCCATAACCCCCCTATCTACTGGCGCATAGCCCCCAACTTGCAGTCACATCTAGAGAGGGGGGGGGGGGGTGGGGGTAGAGAGTGAGGGCAGAGAGAGAAGGGGCAGACAGAGAGAGAGGGGAGGGAGAGGGTGAGAGTGAGGGGGAGAGAGAGGGGGGCTGAGAGGGGGGTGAGGGGGAGCAGGGAGGGGGAGGGAGGAGGGAGGGTGGAGTGAAGAGGGTAAAGGGTGTGGAGGGGAGGGGATTTAGGGGAGGGGGTTTAGGGGAGGGGATGGAGGGGAGGAGGGGGAGAAAAAGAGGGGGGAGAGAGAGAGGGTGAGGGGGAGAGGAGAGTAGAGAGGGGGGAGAGGAGAGGAGAGGGGGAGAGGAGAGGGGGGGAGAGGAGAGGGGGGAGAGGAGAGGGGGGGGGAGAGGAGATGGGGGTGAGAGGAGAGGGGGGGTGTGAGAGGAGAGGGGGGTGAGAGGAGAAGGGGGGGGTGAGAGGAGAGGGGGTGAGAGAAGAGGGTAGAGGAGAGGGGGGGAGAGGAGAGGGGGGGAGAGGAGGAGGAGGGGGGGGAGAGGAGAGAGGGGGAGGAGAGGGGGGAGGAGAGGGAGGAGGAGAGGGAGGAGGGAGGGGAGGAGGAGGGGAGGGAGGGGGGGAGGAGAGGGAGGTAGGAGAGGGAGGGAGGAGAGGAGGGGGGGGAGAGGGGGAGGAGAGGGGAGGGGAGGGAGAGAGGAGAGGGGGGAGAGGAGAGGGGGGGAGAGGAGAGGGGGGGAGGAGAGAGGGGGGGAGGAGAGGGGGGGTGGGGAGAGAGGGTGGGGAGAGAGGAGAGGGGGGAGAGATGAGAGGGGGGGAGGAGAGGGGGGGGGAGGGGGGAGGAGAGGGGGGGGAGAGGGAGAGAGGGGGGGGGGAGAGAGGAGAGGGGGGGGTGAGAGGAGGGGGGGAGAGAGAGGAGGGGGGAGGGAGGAGGGGGGGGGGGAGGAGTAGAGGAGGGGGGAGAGGGGGGAGAGGAGAGGGGGTAGAGGAGAGGGGGAGGAGAGAGAGGGGGAGGAGAGAGGGGGAGGAGAGAGGAGAGAGAGGAGAGGGGGGAGAGATGAGAGGGGGAGAGGAGAGATGGGGAAGAGGAGAGGGAGGAGAGGAGGGGAGGGGAGGAGAGGAGAGAGGGGGGAGGAGAGAGGGGGAGAGAGGGGGAGAGGGGAGAGGAGAGGGGGGAAGGGGGGAGGGGGGGGAGAAAGGGAGGGAGAGATGGGGAGAGAGAGGAGGGGAGGAGAGCGAGAGAAAGGGAGAGAGACAGGGGGGGAGAGAGAGAGAAAGAGAGAGGGATAGGGAGAGAGAGAGATGTGGGGAGAGAGAGGAGGGGAGAGAGAGAGAGGGAATGCCTTTTTACACAACCCAAACCTCCCAAACAACCATTTGCAGGCATTGCTTTTTTCCTCAAACTAACCATAACCATATTTTCATTTTCAAACCAATTTAAGGGTGCTTACTCACAGCTGTGTAGACATTTGTTCAGTCATTCAAAGCTCAAACCTCAATGTTGTAGAGACTGATTGGGGCACACCACTTCCTGGTTTTATAGTCTCTCTCACTCCCACCAGCAGGAGCAGCAGAGAGAATGGGGAATTTTGTAAAACCATTAATATATCTGTCATTTTTCATCGACGGGAAAAATCCTCGGCACACATACGGCGGAGGGGGGCTCTGAGCAAGGTGGCCTAAAATGACGGCCGTAGGTGGCGGCGTTCTCTCGGAAATCGCAGCACAGAAGGCCAAAACTGATCAAGAACAGACTTTTCGTAATATTGATAGATTATTCAGACTGAAGAAGAGTCTTGACCTGAAACATCATCCATTCCTTCTCTCCAGAGATGCTGCCGGTCCTGCTGAGTTACTCCAGCATTTTGCATCCATCTTCAAATGATGTCACGTGCTCCAGACGGCTGTGCGGTCGAATGAAGTCACGCCTGACCTTCTCGGGACCGTCGCACCTCAACGCGACCACAAGGTCGTGTAATTAGCATACCAAGGACATGTAAGTGGGACAGGCCTCCTCTGCTCTTTGTTGCAATGACAAATCCCCCATGGTCGACTGATTCAAACTGCTAACAAGTTATGTTTAACAAAATGTTCATTGTTGAATATTCAACATCATGAAAAGTCATTTTCAGGCATAAATGATAAATTATTGAAAGTAAATTACTGCATGGTATCAATAACCTTTCTCAGATGACAATCATATCAATTTTTTAGATGGTAAATGCTATTCAACAGCTTTATTCCTTCCTGAGTGGTGGGAACACGCAGAACTACTGACGAGAGAGATAGCATAAGTTTATCTACTAATCCAAATGATTGGACCTCATGGGGCCAACTTACAAATATATGCTCATACCTGATATGATACAGTTGTTAGACGACATGTCTAAGAAAACTGAAGATTAGCTATGGAGAATTCCAATATTCTTTGGGGAAATGGTTCATTGTGCTACCCAAAGCAAGCTTGTTGCATACTTGATGTAATAATGCACAGCTGAGTACAAGATATGGTGTCCGGTTTCTTGGAAAGATCAAGTAAATAGACACATGTGGTCACCTTAGTCACATGGAGACAAAACTGTCTTGATCAATGACCTGTTCATGTGCTGTGTATCTTGACAACAGAATTGATGGTGCCACCTCTTTCACAACGTTCACCATATGTTTTGGTTAAATTGGCTGGCATGCTTCCATGACTGTCTCTTTTGTGAGAAGGGGAATTGTGAGGAAAGTGCAACGAGCTTCTGCTCTTCAATTCACATTCTTGTAATATGATTCTTAAAACACAAAAAAACTGTTTAAAGACTCTTCGTCAAATACTGGCTCCTGATTATACATTTGTTGTTAGCAAATGCAATACTACTGCAATATAATGTGTCTCTGATACACGGCACTGATACATAGACTTTTAGTGAACAGCATGATGTGACTTAATAGATAACATGTTCTATACATAAGGACATTCCCGAAACAAAACCAACCACCAAGATGCACTGTTTGCTGGTTTCCATATCCCACTACTTGTATTTTGTTCTGGATTGATGATTGGAATTGGAATTGGGCAGAATTACCATCCTTCACTATCTCTTCTGTTCTTCAAACAGTGCCTCATAATATGGCAAGTAGCTTGAAGATTTAGTGGAATTGGCCAAGGCTTTTATAGTGGCAGCTAAAATAAGTCACATGACAATGGCGTTTACTTGAATGGCACATGTTTGTTCCATCCATCTCCATGTGGGACAGGTCTTACTTGTTCATGAATGATAGACTAACATCCCGGCAGACTGTTTTGCCCTGTCTTGTATCAAATCAATTTTCTCTGAGTAAGATCACTACCACAATTAGATGCTTCCCATGTATTTATCTTGCTGTACATTTTTCCCGACCACTGTAATTCAACTTCTGTACAACTCCAAGAAGTGTGAATAATAAATTTGTGATGCAACCTTATCACATTCAGCTTGTCTCCTCTACATTTGTCTTTTCAACATTTCTTATTCCCTATTATTCCTGTCTGCTTTCCCACCCCAGTCACTCCTGTTAACATGCTTCACATTCTCTGTCAATCTTTTCTGCTGCTGCTGTCAATTCTTTTCTCCTTTTAAATTTGACACTTTATCTGTCCCAGCATGTTTCTCTGTCAGTGATCTTCTTTGTATTCTGCACACTCTCCCTTTGTCAATTGCTGTTTTGACTTTAGTCCAAATAACATTACACAAAAGAAATGTGGTCATTTCTAAATAATGTAAATGCAAATTGATTGTGCATTGCTTCAGTAATCCTTGAGTAATTCTTGCATTTATGTTCAAGAACAAAGTAAAAAGAAATGGAAATGTTCAAATGCCTAGTTTGCTCAGCATACTGCAGGGAAGAAATGAGACACCACATTTTTCTGCGTGGCACATATCAGTTAAAAATTATCTGCAAATGCTGAACATCTGAAACAAAAGTATAAAATGCAGGTCATATTAGAACAAAAGGATTAGGACCTGCAAGTTTTGCTGTTTCTCTTTCCACGAATGTTACCTGAATTTTAAACGTTTCCAGTATTTTCAGTTTTTTTCCCCACCTGTGTGAACTTTTTCCCAGGGAAATATTTGGATATAAAACAACAGCAAATTAAACCATAGTTTTGTGTTGGTTTCAAAGAATGCGGTGCAAAGATAGGTAAATGCAGATGGGGTTCATTTCACCTGAAATCCATTTGAGTGGTGACACAGCTTCAAGAGGACTCTCCTGGTCTTCATGTTTAATGAACAAAGGAAGAACTAAACCTCAAACTCTTTAAACCTTCTTGTAACATGATGGGGAAAAATGCAGGCATTTGCTGATGATTTTATGTGCTCAATGCTTAAGGGACTAAATACATACAGTTTAGTTGCTAATTAGTTCCTTCTGGCAGCTACATTGAATCTACGGGCCGTTTGTGCGTTTGTCAAATTACAGTGGTCTGAGGGGAACAGTACGGTAAATATGGAATTGTTTTTCACTAACTTCAAGGCAAGTGTATAAGCAGGTTACTCAAAAACATTGGCCCACTAGTAGGCCTTCTCTTTGGAATAGTGGATAACTGGTAGAAAGAGGAGGAGGCGGAAGGCGCAGAGCTGTAGCTAGCAGAGAAATGAGGGAGAAGGTGATGGTGAAAGCCAAATCAGAAGGTGTTCTCCAAATATCAGCCTCAACAAGGTGGTACAGACAAGATCCCTGTACTTCATCAAAGAGGTCCACATCTAATTATGCTCTCCGATATTTCCCCAAGTCCAATGTCAGCCTATGTAAAAACAATGTTCTGGTGCCTCCTAAAAGTTGCTGTGCCCTCAACCTTGTGAGTTCAGAAACCTTCCAGTTTGGTGCTGGCGATATTAAAGACAATATCAGAGTTTTACATTCACAGTTGCATTATTGACATCAAGAAGACTATCTATTTAAATAGGAAGTACTTTTTTCATGTTGGTCCCAGCACATGACTCCATGTAATATTAACCTCGTAGAAGCATAGAATCGTAGAACACCAAAATGGGTCCTATATTCTAATATGTATCTGTTCCACTAATTCCTGCTGACTATTGCCCTGCTAAGGATGGCACAGTGGCACTACAGTAGAGTTGCTGCCTTACAACGCCAGAGACCCATGTTCGATACTGACTACCTGTCTGTACAGAGTTTGCATGTTTTCTTTGTGCTTTCCTCACACATTCCAAAGATGTGCAGATAATTGGCTTCGGTGAATTGACCCTAGTGTGTATGATCAATCTAGTATATAGATGATTGATGGTCGGCGCGCACTCGGTGGGACCAAAGTGCCTGTCTCAACACCGTATCCCTAAAACTAAAACAAAAAAAATCTAAAATTATTGGGAGACCTATAGAATTAACCCAGCAAAGTGATTCCACTCTCTTATTTGTAAATTCTACCCATACAATTTTGTTATACGATCCCTCCAAGATATTCTTGCCATGTTCTGCATGGTTCTCCCTAATCAACAGTACAATTCTCCCTCCTCTTTTACATACTCTGTTGTCTTGTCCAAAACTTCAACATCCCCGAACATTAAGCTACCAGTTGCAAGCCCTGCCCTTTAGTCAACAACTTAATATGTGTAGATTAGTATGTCTTTACTATATATATAACACCACACAGATTATGTATATATGTCTTTACTATATATATATCACACAAAGATTATGCATGCTACACATTCCTTATGTAGATATTCATCCCTACCCTGGGTCGGTCCTCTAAGCCAGTGTGTCCCTCTCTCCCTTTTAGATTTGATGCGGACTATGGGGATGAAAGCACATTGTGTTCCCTCTGTTTGTACTGAAATAAAGACTATGAGTTCTAACATCTATGTGTGAGTCTGATCATTTCAACATGGTGTCAGAAGAGGGATTGTTCCATGACCTGTTTGGCACGTTCCATCACTCCTAATGGCACGTTCAGCCAGCCCGTTTGACTGTGGGTATTCGGGGCTGCTGGTGATATGACGCAAATCCCAGTGTGTAGCAAAGTCTTTGAAGTACAGGCTGGTAAATTGACTGCCATTGTCAGCCAGTAGCTGATGCGGTGTCCCGTGAACAGAAAAATGGTGTGCCAGCTTCTGGCCTATCCCTGCACAGGTGGGGTTACTGAGCAGGTTGATTTCAAAACATCTGGAATATGAGTGGACTAGAACCAGGTATTGTTTGCTATGCCACTTAAAAATGTCAGTTGCCAACGTGGGACAATGGGAGGTCGGGAACAGGGTGTGAGAGAAGTGGCTGCTTCTGTTGGTGTGGTGTCAAACTGTTGCACACTGCACAGGACTTCACTTTTTCATGAATATAATCAGCCATGCCAGGCCAGAAAAACATGTTTTTCACTCGCAAGACAGTTGCCTCTGCGCCCGGCTGAAACTGTCCACACAGTCATGTGTGTACAGGGAGTACAGTAGGGGGCTAAGGATGCAACCCTGGGGGGATCCTGTGTTCAGGGTGAGGGGATTGGGGGTATGTCTCCCCATCTTGACCACCTGGGGCCTGGCGGTGAGAATGTCCAGGACCCAGGCACACAGGAGAGTGTTCAGCCCCAGCCAGCAGCTTCTCAGCAAGTCTGGTGGGGACTATGGTATTGAAAGCCGAACTGGTCAATGACTAGCATCCTCACATAGCCCCCCTTCTGGCTCTCAAGGTGAGAGAGTGGTGTGCAGAACCTGGGAGACCGCATCATCCATGGATCTCTTCGGATGGTATGCAAACTGCAGTGGGTCCATGGTGTGAGGGCGGAAGGCGCTGATGTGGTTCTTGATCAGCCTCTCGAAGCATTTCATGACTACTGAGGTGAGGGCCACTGGTCAGTAGTCATTCAAGCCAGTTGGAGAGGCATTCGTTGGCACTGGTACAATGGTGGATCTTTTGAAGCAGGCAGGGACCACGGACTTGGCCAGGGAGAGGTTGAATATTGTGGTGAGCACTGGAGCAAGCTGAGTAGCACAAGACTTTAGTACTCGCTCAGACATACCATCTGGGCCTACAGCTTTCCTCGTGTTCACACGCGTCAGAGCCCTCCTCATGTCGTGCTCAGTCACCGAGAATGTGTGCACATCCCCAGCGGTGGACCTCCCTCCAACCTTGCTAGACAGTGTGCTGGCAGTGTTATTGTTAGCTGGCGAGCTAGGGGTGATGTTGCCCGTCTCGAATCGTGCATAAAATGAGTTCAGGTTATCAGCTAGGGAGGTGCCGGCACTCCCGGTTGAGGGGGGGGGGGGGGGGGGGGGGCTGTCCTGGTAGTTAGTTATAGTCCATAGCCCCTGCCAAAGGTGTCTGGTGTCCCGCTGCTCCATCTGCGACTCCATCCTGACACTGTACCTCCTTTTTGCGTCCTTCACCACCCTTCGCACTCTGTAGGACTCTGCCTTGTAGTCATCCATATTGCCGGATGCCAGGCCAGAGTTTTAAGCAGTGGTGCGAGCATTTAAGGCAACGTGAATGGACTTGTCCACCCAGGGTTTTTGATTAGGAAAGATGCTAACCCTTACCGTGGGGACGATGTTATTGGCTAGTGTTGCAATTAAGTCCGTGATCGCTTCCGTGAACTCACTGACGTCTCTGGAACTTGCTTGGAGTCAACAGTGTTGCTTCCAGTCAACATTGCTAAGTGCATCTTGCAGCATGGCTTCTGAATGGTCAGACAACCGCTTTACATCTCTCGTCACTGCCGCTTCCCGTACTATCTGTTGTTTATATTCCGGCAGCAGGAAAATGGCAGCGTGGTCAGATTTTCCAAAAGGAGGGAGAGAAACGGCCTTGTAGCCTTTCTTGAACGGAGTGTAGCAGTGGTCCAAAGTTCTTTCCCCCTGGTGACACACGTGATGTGTTGGCAGAAGTTAGGCATGACCTTTTTGAGATTTGTCTTATTAAAATCTCCAGCCACCACCATAGCCGCACCAGGGTTTATGTTTTGGTGTCGACATAACACATCGTATGGGGCCAATATTGCCATGTCGGTGTCCGCATGCGGTGGTATGTAGACGGCTGTGATGATCATTGAGCTGAACTCTCGAGGAAGGTGGAATGAACGGCATGAGATAGTCAGATGCTCTAGGTCCGACGAGCAGGAGTGAGAAAGCGTCTTAATATTCCTAGGGTTGCACCAGTTATTGTTGGTCATGAAGCAAACTCCTCCACCTTTTGATTTTCTGGATTCTTCCGTTCTGTCCGCACGGAAAACAGTGAAGTAGCAATGTTACAAAATTTTGAGATTTAAAAAATCAAGTCTGCAATTTATCCCATCAGATAAAGCATAACAATAAGTTTAATTTGACACCTAATTCACTTTCATATCTCAAGTAATAAAAAAAGTTATGGCCATTTTCATACTCGGAAATTAGCATCTTGTTCCCTATTGATTTTCTATGGACATAACAAAAAAGCTGTGATCGTGGACAGTCAAAAGCCCATAACCTTCTTAAAAATTAATAGAACTGAATGAAATTTTCAGTTATCATAGATTGAAGCATTCTGAAACAAATATAAAATAATCTTACTTGGATGACCTGAAATTAAAGCATATAATTAGTTAGTTACCCAATTGTAGCTAATTTCAAACTTCAATTACTAGATGTAAACATCTATCCATTTCTTAATAAATGATTAACATTTTTAAATAGCCCAAGTGTCCAAATAATATTCACAAATACTTCACAATAAAACATGATTTTTAAATCTCATTTACATCAATTTATAGGCCAAATGGAAGGAATTTAGTGTTCAATTGCTGTAAATTAAAGTCTATTTTAAATCGGCTTTCTAGTGGGTTCCTGTGAACGCGCTGGTTTAGAACGTTCACATTGCGCTGGATTTGTGCCCTCAAGTGCCCAGAAAAATACTGCGGGATATAAAGAGCCCAAAATGAACTACTCGCTATAGAAAACTTTATACACAGGGTTCTTAAGAAGCCCCATTTAATGTAAAAATAAGGTACATACCTTTAATTGTTTGCTTTATAAAACCCTGGGGCTGCGAGAGGTTGCGGAGTGCGAGAGTGATTTTTAAACTACTATAAATATTATACAAGGCCATAAAAACTAATAATACCTTTTGCGACGGGGTCTTTCAGCGATCTTCCGTTAATGATTTACTAGGCTGAACATTTTCGATTGGAACAGCCTAGTAAAAATCGCGTTTTAAACCCGCCCCCTCTAAACAGCGCCAAAATCACACACAAGGGGTGGGGCAGATGCTCAGCCACGATTCAGGTAGGTTTTGTAACATACCTAAGTGAAGGACTCGATTGGGCAGATTACCTGATTCGCCACCAGCCATGTCTCGGTCAGACATTTGCAGTCTCTTATGTCCCGCTGGAATCTGATCCTCGCCCTGAGGTCATCCAACTTGTTTTCCAAGGACTGGATGTTAGCCAGAGGAATGCTGGGCAGAGGTGGACGGAAGGCTTGGTCTCTCAGCCTATTCCGAATCCCCCCGCTTTCCTCAATGTTTTTTCTGACTTATTCCCATTGTTGTTGCCGCGGCGCGCTCTTGTGATCTCTGCCGGCCATGCTGGATCGTTGAGTAACATGTCTATAAGGCCTTGGGATACTCTAAAGTTAAGTTTTAAAAGTGTTTTCCGATCGTACATTGTTAGTGCTAATGTGTTAGTAGAAATTAAAAATGAACATACAAGTTAAAAAAATGCACAAGCTCCGCGGCGCTACCACAACGGCGACTGGAACCGACCACGCCATCTCTGGTGTCCTCTTGTAGTACTAGTTCATCACGAATGGCAACGAAGGGCGGGATTTGGAGTTGGTAATCTGTATTGCTGGTCTGGCTACTCACGCTTAATGACGGAGGAGAGAGATCGTAAAGTATCGTCAGCGGTAACCAGGTCCTCCAAACAGGATGAAGGAGCATAGGAGACGGTCATGACAAGGAAACTGTATTCAGCGGTGGATGATTTCTCACAGGTCTTCCAT
Organism: Leucoraja erinaceus; assembly: GCF_028641065.1. Lineage (NCBI taxonomy): Eukaryota > Metazoa > Chordata > Chondrichthyes > Rajiformes > Rajidae > Leucoraja > Leucoraja erinaceus. Next base: position 34,630,394 of record NC_073388.1, read on the forward strand.
GGAGCACGTGAGAGGGTGTCAGCCAGGTGCATGTCTTTGCCTCGTTTATAGGTTTGAACAATGTCATACTTCTGTAGCTGTAGCAACATATGTTGGAGGTGCCCCATGCGCACAGTGGAAGATGTTGCAGCGTAGCTGGGCAAGGCAACTGTATTTTCAGTTCTAGATACCAAGAGTTCATTCTGGCAGATTCCCTTGGATCACAACTCTTCCAAGCTAACCACTTTCAGCACACCCTTTGGACGTTACAAATTCCTGCTTATGCCATTCGGCATAAACTCGGCAAGTGAAGTATTTCAGCACACCATGGAACAACTATTTGCAGGTTACCCATGCTCCATCATTGTTGATGACATTCTTGTTGCTGGACAAACAGTCCAAGAACACAACATGAACTTAAAGAAAGTTCTGGACCGCGCTAAAGAGGTTAACCTCAAGATCAACCCCCTAAAGTGCAAATTCAGAGTAGGCGAGGTGAACTACATGGGTAATGTGTTCACCAGTAATGGCCTCAAACCTGATCCATCAAAGACTATTGCAATCAACAAGTTACCAGCACCCACAGACGTGCTCAGCCTGCAGAGGTTCCTTGGCATGGTAAACTACTTGGGGAAATTCATTCCAAATTTCAGTGAATTCTCGGCCCCACTGCACCAGCTAACCCACAAAGACACTGGCATTGTCCCGGCATGAACAGCAGCAGAGGGCGTTTGACACTCTTAAACAACAAATGTCATGCCCCCACCCTCAACTACTTTGATGTTAAGCTACCAGTCACACTGACGTGATGCCTCGCAGTACGGTTTAGGAGCAGCTTGCCTCCAAGATAACAGGGATGGCAACAGGCCTGTTGCCTATGCTTCTTGCACCATGACCGACACGGGACAATGCTACACTCAGATCGAAAAGGAGCTGCTAGCTTGGGCTTATGGAACCGGCACAGGGTAAGGATGAAGATCTGGACTGGATTACATAAGGAATGTGTAGCATGCATAATCTGTATGTTGATATATATACATGCAGTACCAGTGCTTGTGGCAAAGTAGGCACTGTTACCACATTTGATCTCACCATCCTAAATCCAGTCCAGGCTACAACAAATGCGTGACATTTAAAAACAATGGTATGACAAGATGAGCAGACCACTTCCACCACCAGCCAAGGTAGGTGGTCCGTCTACAAACCGACAAGGGTCACAACCGCATTGGTGTAATTTCTGGACCTGCTTCCAAACCACATTCAAATTTGGTCAATGCCAATTGCGGCATCTATTGACGTGATAGACAGCACATGTGATGATCATATCTGTTTTTATTCTGAGAATTCTTTAAGAGGAAGGATGTAGATTAGTATGTCTTTACAATATATATATATATCACCATACAGATTATGCATGCTACACATTCCTTACGTAGTCCAGTCCAGATCTTCATCCGTACCCTGGGCCGGTCCCATCAGCCGGTGTGTCACTCTCTCATTTAGTTTTGATGCGGACTTCGGGGATGAAAACACATTGTGTTCCTTCCATTTGTACTGCAATAAAGACTATGAGTTCTAACCTCCATGTGTGAGTCTGATCATTTCAACAATATGGTAATATTAAGTGCTGATTCATGCTTATAAGTTCATCTGATGGATCATGAGGCTCCTCGCATTTGTGTAAATACAGTTGCAATTACCAGTACTTCCTCTCCACACTCCCTAACTCCTATTTATCTGTGGTACTAAACCGCAATGACACCCATCCATATTCTCCAGATGTTTCCTGACCTGTGAAGTTACTCCAGCACTGTGTCCTTTTGTGTAATTTAGCACCTGCAGTTCCTTGTACCCACATCTTTTTTGCTCTGCCTAGGAACTTGATTTATTGTATATTTTTGGGTCAATCACCCCAACTGGTACAAAGGTCCACATCTTTCCAAATATGTTTAAACTTCCTATTTACCAGACACACATCCTATTGGTCTCCTTTGTTACATCTCTTTATAAGAGCGGAACAGTTGAGAAACATCATAAAAGCCACTTTGAGTACCTTGAAAATTGCTCTTTCCTCCTTTCATTTAAATAAATTTAAATTGGCCATTTCCATTAATAAAGTACATCTTAAAAATGGAGAAATGCTGTGAAATTGCTTTGAGCAAGCCAGCATTCCATTAATTATGTCATTTCAAACCATTTCCGTGCTTACATGTTGATTCAAGAGCATATTAGTTTTAGTTTTTACTAGACCAAGTGCAGACCCGTTGGGTCTGTTTCCACAACGGCGTTTGCGGAGTGGGGGGGGGGGGGGAGGGGGCTGCGGCATCACACTCACATTAACCACCACCCAAACACACAGGTGGGGGGAGTGGGGGGAGGGCGAGGGCGAAAAGAGGGGGATGGGGAGAGAGATGTGGGGGGGGGGGGGGGATGGGGAGGGAGGGGAGGAGGGAGGGAGGGGTAGCGGGGTGGGGGGGAGAGAGGGGGAAAGATTGGAAAGATTGGAGGGGGATGCGGGGGATGCGGAAGATTGGAAAGGGAGGAGGAGAGGTGTAGGAGGAGTGATGGAAGAGGGACAGAGCAGTAGGAGGAAGGGGGCGGGTGGAGAGAGGGAAGGGCGGTGGGGTAGAGAGGGAAGGGCGGTGGGGGAGCGAGGGATGGGTGGGAGAGGGAGAGGGATGAGGAGAGGGAAACATAGAAACATAGAAATTAAGTGCAGGAGTAGGCCATTCGGCCCTTCGAGCCTGCACCACCATTCAATATGATCATGGCTGATCATCCAACTCAGTATCCTGTACCTGCCTTCTCTCCATACCCCCGATCCCTTTAGCCACAAGGGCCACATCTAACTCCCTCTTAAATATAGCCAATGAACTGGTCTCAACTACCTTCTGTGGCAGTGAATTCCAGAGATTCACCACTCTGTGTGAAAAATGTTTTTCTCATCTCGGTCCTGAAAGATTTACCCCCTTATCTTTAAACTGTGACCCCTTGTTCTGGACTTCCCCAACATCTGGAACAATCTTCCTGCATCTAGCCTGTCCAACCCCTTAAGAATTTTGTAAGTTTCTATAAGATACCCCCTTAATCTTCTAAAATCTAGCGAGTACAAGCCTAGTCTATCCAGTCTTTATTCATATGAAAGTACTGACATCCCAGGAATCAGTCTGGTGAACCTTCTCTGTACTCCCTCTATGGCAAGAATGTCTTTGAGCATTGGGCATTGTAACATCACACGATGGAACGTTCACCAGGGGCTGGGGCTCCTGCAAAGGCATATGTAAATGGATCCATTCCGATTGGACATATGTGAACATTGGGCATTGTAACATCACACGATGGAACGTTCACCAGGGGCTGGGGCTGGGGCTGCTTCTATGGGTGAGAAGCCAGTTTTTTTTTTTATATTGGGGGGCGGGGGGGGGAGGAGAAGGATTTGATTAAAAATGTGTACATAAACACGACAAAATGTAATCAGGAGCGGATACTTTGAAATAAAAGTGAAATCTCTACTGAAATGGAAAAGATCTCGGCGATTCTGCGTTTCGCAGTAGCATGGAATCAAAGGAAGAAAGGCGGCCGGCAGCCGGACGAACGGATGCGGACGCCGGCAGGCACACAGTTTTAATATATAATAGATAGATTTAATCATGAATGAAGTAAAATCAGGTGTAAATGTTCTCAATGTTTCTATTCATGTTGTTTACTTTCCTCATACTATGAAGGTCTTGGCTGTCATATGTTCTTTGTTACTTTCATAAATATGCATCCATTATTTGTGTACTCAGGGCATAAGCATCTGTGGATGAATCGCTTAAGTTAAAGATCCACCAGATAACTAAAACAAAATAAATGGAAGGTCAATAAAAAACAGGCATGGCTGATAAAAAAGCATGAGCTGATTTTTCATTCTCTCTATTTCAGTTGTATTAATGTCTATACCAATGTTCACGCTTACAGCTGAGTGATTCAGTGAAATTAGCAGAAAGCAAAGACTGAAGTGGATACCTATCAAAGCTGCTTGTTTGAGAGTTATACAATTACAATTACCTAATGGCCATGATTCAGATTTTATTTGTTTACTAGACTAAGTGCGACCTGTTGGGTCCCAGCATCACACGGGAGGGCCGGTCCCCCAATGCAATATTCCACCTCTCCACCAATTCTAATATTGGTGGCCAGTGGGGGGGGGGGGGTGGGGGGGGGGGGGGGGCTTTCTGGAGCGCTAGTATGGGTGTTGTGAGCTGAAGGGACTGGTTTTCAGAGGGCTAGTATGGACATTGTGGGCCGAATGGATTCTTGGGCTGGCGGCTCTGTCACTCAAGCCTGTTTTGCTGGCAGCTCACTCACTCACAGCTGGTGGGCTGGCAGTTGACTCGCGGTTATTTCTTGAAATTCCATTTCAAGCAGGGTGCAAGGCCACCAAATTCAAGTGCAGTTTCTTACCATTTCAAGAAGGGTGCAAGGCCACTAAAGACAGCGAGTCGTGACCTCTCCCTCCTCCATCTTGGAGAAACTGAGCCATGCCCACACTTCTGGGTTTTGTACTCCCCCCAGAAGGGGCATGGCCTTCATGGCATGATTGACAGGAGAAAGAATCTCAACATTTTTAAGATACTAATACCTCTTTTATTTTCATCAATGGGAAAAATCCTCATTCCCTGATGAGCGGAGGTGGACTCTGAGTAAGATGGTCAAAAATCACAGCCGTACGTGGTAGCGTTTTTTTCTAAAATCAATATAAAGAGCAAACAGGAAGTGGTGAAGATTAGACTTTTAATTATATAGAAGGCAAGGCAACTTTAATTTGGCAAGGCAACTTTAATTTGGCAAGGCAACTTTAATTAGGCAAGGCAACTTTAATTAGGCAAGGCAACTTTAAATGGGCAAGGCAACTTTAAATGAGCAAGGCAACTTTAATTAGGCAAGGCAACTTTGATTAGGCAACACAGCTTTAGCATCTCCAAACTAAAGGCAACACAGCTTTAGCATTTCCAAAACCAAAGGAAAAACAGCTTTAGCATTTCCAAACCAAAGGTAACACAGCTTTAGCATTTCCAAACCAAAGGCAACACAGCTTTAGCATTTCCAAACCAAAGGCAACACAGCTTTAGCATTTCCAAACCAAAGGCAACACAGCTTCAGCATTTCCAAACTATATTTTCAAACCACATTAAGGGCACTGACAAGTCAGTAAAACCACTCACAGTAAGTCAACATGTGTTCAGTGTTCTTCACAGCTCAGACTGAGAGACGTGACCCTCTCGCTCCCCCATTTTGCAGATACTGACTGAGGCACTCAACACTTCTGGGTTTTATAGTCCCTCTGGAAGAGGCGTGGCTTTCAGGGGAGAGAATCTCAACATTTTTTAACACTAATAACTCTTTTATTTTTAATCGATGGGAAAACTCCTCTTGCCCTGCACAACGGTGGGGGGCTCTGAGTAAGATGGCCAAAACTCACAGCTGTAAGTGGCAGCAATTGTTCTAAAATCAATATACATAACAACATGAAGTGGTCAAGATCAGACTTTTAGTAATATAGATATTCGTATGGTAATTTCCCTCTTCCTTTTCAAATTCCTTGTACAATTCTTTTATTAATGGGGCATTTTTTTGTTAAAGGTCATGTGCACAGATAAAACGTTCATGAGAAACTCGACAAAGAATAAATAGACCTTAAAGGTTATGCTTTACAAAGGTGCTGAATTTCTTCACTAAACACAAACCTTGAAGTTCCTTGGTATATTAAATAACAGAGGAAAACGCCACAGGTCTATTTTTTCTGTCCTTTGCCTTTATATATTTGTTTAGAGAGAATTATCTTGTCAGTTTCAATGCACTGTTCTTTCCCCATTATCCTTCAGCTATTTCCCACATTATAGTTTCTACCCAAATCCCTCTTTGAAAGTTGCTTTGTGCTTGCTTCTACTACTCATCCAAACACTACTCATCCAAACATCCACCACACCAACCTGGAGGAGTATGCTGCGTCTGTGTCGTCTTTCATGGAAAAATGCAGAGAGGATGTCTGTGAAACCCTGGGTGACCCCTGAGGTACGTAGAATGCTGAGAGCACGAAATGCCGAGTTTAATGTGCCTAAGGACTTGTTGGCACTCAGATCCGCAAGAGCCAACCTGAACCGAGTCATCAGGCTTGCAAAGCATGCCCATGGTCCGAAAATCCTGAGCTTCTTTCATGACCTCATGAACACCAGGCGCATGTGGCATGGAATCAAAACAATCACGGATTATAAGACTGGTCCACCACCCCGTGAAGACAACATAAACTTCCCCAATGAACTGAATACATATTTTAGACGGTTCGAGGCATTCAACAACACACCTGTGTGGAAAGGTATTCCTCACTATGATGAACAGGCACTCAGTCTTGATACAGTGGATGGCCGGAGGACCCTAAAAGGAGTGAACACACGGAAGGCGGCAGTCCCTGATAACATACCAGGCTGGGTGCTCAGGGAATATGCTGATCAGCTGGCACATGTCCTTACTGACATCTTTAAAACCTCGCTGAACCAGGTGTTGTCCCATAGTGTTTCAAGACTGCCACCATCATACCAATGTCAAAAAAATCGGCAACAACATGTCTCAACGATTACCGCCCTGTAGCATTCACTCACATAATGATGAAATACTTTTAGAGGATGGTCAGGGAATATATTATCTCCAGACTCCCCTCCACACTTGACCCATTCCAGTTTCCTTACAGGCCAAACCGCTCCACAGAGAACGCCATATCCTCCGTACTCCACCTGAGCCTGGCACATCTAGAGGAGAAAAACATACATGTGCAAATGCTGTTCGTGGACTTAGTTCAGCATTCAATACAATCATCCCTCAGCACTTGGTAAGCAAATTGGGTTTATTGGGCCTCAGCACACCCTTGTGTAACTGGCTACTGGACTTCCTCACTGACAGACCCCAGTCAGTGCGGGTTGGAAACAACACCTCCAACATCATCTCTCTGAGCACCGGCTCCCCTCAGGGCTGCGTCCTGAGTCCACTGCTGTTTGCCCTGATGACCCACGACTGTTGTGCCAGGTTTAGTACAAACCACATCATGAAGAACGCAGATGACACAACAGTGGTGGGCCTTATCCGGGACGACAACGAACTGGCTTACAGGGAGAAGGTGAAACGACTGGTGGACTGGTGCAACACGAACAATCTGATCCTGAATGTTGACAAAACAAAGGAGGTCATCGTTGACTTCAGGAGAAACCGGCACAGTCATACACCACTACACATTAATGACATCGATGTGGAGTTGGTCAGTAGCACTAAGTTCCTGGGGGTGCAGATCACAAACAGTCTGACCTGGTCACAAAACATCGCATCACTAGTTAAGAGAGCGCAGCAGCGTTTGCACTTTCTGCGCCGGATGAGAAGAGCTCACCTCCCCCATCCCGTCCTCACCACTTTCTACAGGGGCACCATAGAGAGCATTTTGACCAGCTGAATCTCTGTCTGGTTTGGGGACTGCAAAGCCTCCGACTGGAACTCTGTGCAGACAGTGGTGAGGACGGCTGAAATAATCGTGGGGACTTCTCTTCCTTCAATCCGGGACATTGCATGCAAACGTTGCTTGTCCAAGGCCAATAGAATTATAAGAGACCCCACACATCTCTATCATGGACTGTTCACTCTGTTGCCCTCGGGCAAAAGGTATAGCATTATAAGGGAGCAGAACGGCCAGGATTTGCAACAGCTTCTTCCCCCAAGCCATCAGACTCTTGAATTCCATATAATGTGCCGCCACTATTATCTATTTTATCTTTTTATTTATTTTATCTTTTTATCCATTTTATCCTTTTGTTGTTTTATGTTGCACGGTGAGCCAGATGCAACAATATTTCATTCAGACTTGCATTTATTGGTGTATTTTGATAAGACAATAAAGTCTTTGATTGATTGATTGATTGATTTATTTATTTATTTATTTAATTTCCAGACTGTAATAACTCATGGCATGAAAATAACTCCCATCATCTTCACACTTGTTCCTATGCCAATTATCGCAAACCTAACTGTTCTGGCTATTAACCCTCTTGCCAGTGGAAACAGTTTCTCCTTATGTACTCCTTCGGATCCCTATATAATTTTGAGCGCTTCCTCTTAACCTTTCTACTTCTGTGGAGAACAATCACTCTGTTCTAATCTTGTTGAGTATGTGATAAATCAACAAGAGAGTTTGGATGACCCAAATATCTGAAATGTGAAACAAATGGATCAAACGGAAGTCTGTTACGATGGATCATTTTCTTTCTTTTTGCTTCTCTTCTCTCATACTTTTTTGCATTTGCAACTATCCTAGAGTAACAATATGCTGGAGACACTCAGCGGGTGAGGCAGCATCTATGGAGCAAAGGAATAGGTGACGTTTCAGGTTGAGTCCCTTGGTCACCTATTCCTTCGCTCCATAGATGCTGCCTCACCCGCTGAGTTTCTCCAGCATTTTTGTCTACCTTCCATTTTTTCCAGCATCTGCAGTTCTTTCTTAAACATAGTGCAACAATATGATCATTCTTTATGTATAAACTTCGACCAGAAAGAAAAGATGCTTTGCAAAGAACACCTCACGCATATTCTCCAAAGTTGATATTGACACATTTCCAAAGGGAATTTTGAGAAGGAAATCAAGAAGACAATCCCATGGTTGGATTTCCTTCCAACATGGTTATCTGTAGTGTTCACTGCTGTGCTTGATTCATATCAATCTCAAGAAGGATCTCAATCTGAAGTCACCTATTCCTTCTCTCCAGAGATGCTGCCTCTAAATTACTCCAGCATTTTGTGCCTATCTTCATATCTACACACCGAGGAGCCAGCAGTCATGGTCAGAAATTCATGGTCATGGTCAATTAGGATCTCAACAGACTTCCAGCATCTGCAGTGCTCAGTGCTTATGTCACAGAACCAGGATTGTTCTTTCTTTTCCCCACTCTTCCTGGTTTAATTCATCTCTTTCTATTTATGTCTCAATTAGATGGATGGTATGGGATTAACCAACCTTCTATTCCCCCTCTTAGCCAGCACCGCAACTACCTTTGTCATTCAGTCTCTCTTTGTCTGGTCCAACATCCATCTCCCTTCTCTGCAAATTATTGCATGTTTGATTTCTAACTATTCCAGATCTAATGAATGATCAATGACCTGAGGCATTCAGATTATTTATCTCTCTATAGATATTGCCTGACTTGGTGGGAGTTCCCAGCATTTTCTGTTTGTGCCTCCCACATGCTGTGTTGTGGCCAGCTGGTGGTGAGAGCCAGTCTAAAATCACAACTCCAGAAAAAAACTGGCATCAAGATGAGACAATTATGTTTTGGAGACTGGCAGGAAGGAACAGCAGATGCTGGTTTACACCAAAGATCAACACAAAATGCTGGAGTAACAATGGGGGATAGGCAGCATCTCTGGATAGCAAGAATTTCGGGTCGAGACTCAAAACATCACACATTCCTTCTATCCAGAGATGCTGCATGCCCCGCTGATTTGCTCCAGCACTTTGTGCCTATCTTCTATGCTGCGGAGACAATAGTGCGGGAGATAGAGAGGAGGAAAGCTGGGCTCCATCCATAGATGACAAATGAGTCATGTGGACAAACTGTCAGAAGTAATAGAATAGATACCATGAAGGTCAATACGGAATCAAGACCTGAGGGCCTGGATGAGATACCCTTCAAAGAAATGGAAGGGTAGAATCCATCAATCAGGAGTCACATATAATATTCAGAAGCTCACCTCCAATGTAACAGTATAAATTCATGAAATCTGAAATGAAAGCGAAAATGTTTTAAATATCTAGCAGATCTGTCAGAGTATGTGGGGAGAGAAAAAGGGTTGATGGTCCAGGTTGATGATATTAAAGCTAAGTATAAAGCGAGTTATAAGATGGAGAGAAACAGAGGAACGGTGGTAATGGGGAACAATGGTGTGGTGGCTACTGGATAGGTAATCCAGAGGCCTGAACTAATAATCCAGAGATAGAAGACAATCTCTGTCATCTGCAAGGTGACAACAAAAGTGGTGATAACAAACACAATTTCAGTCTAGCACAGCTAAGAATGTAATCTAGCAGAGCTATGAATACAGTAACATTATCTGAGGTGACTGTGATATTGTCTCCACCAGACTGAGAATGTTCGTGTGATCCCCAGCTTCCAGTCATATGTCACTTTAATTCTCCCTTGGCCTCCTGGTTTGATATTTTGTCATCAGATTCCTTCACTGATCCAGCAAAGTTCAACACAAGCTCGAGAAAGAGCACTAATCCTTAGGCACATTACAACCTTCTGAACTCAACAGGGAGTTTAAAACAATAATTAGAAAAATGAACACCACCAGCATTTTTATTTCCAATTTACAGCAATCCCTTCAAATTCCTTTGGTAATTTCAGATAGTTATTCCTCAATTAGATCCCCATAAAGATTTCATCAAAGGTATGAAAGTATCCCCTGTTTTAATAATTTAATTTCAATTGCCTTCTGTCCTATCATATTTGTTCTCTCCTGTAACCACCTCTTTCCACACTCACACCCTGTCTGTGCAAATTTAACAGGAAAGGTCATCAAACCTGAATGTTAACTTTGTTTCTCTCTCCACAGGTGCTGCCTGATTTTTTTTACTGCAGTATTGTGCTTTTGTATAGTCTCAGTCAAGTCCTGTACAGAAAGACAGAAAGTTCTGGGGCAGTTGGAGCAACATTCTGTGAAAGACGCATGTGCACAAGTGACTGGTCTAATGGTAATCTTGTCAAAGTCTGTAAAAAGCATCAAGAGTCCAGAATCAATATTTTACAGATCTTTACCTGTGAACACGGCACCTTGCAGCGCCAGAGACCCGGGTTGGATCATGACTATGGGTGCTGTCTGTATGGAGTTTGTATATTCTCCCTGTGAGTGTGTGGGTTGTCTCCGGGTGCTCCGGTTTCCCCCTGCATTCCAAAGACATGCATGTTTATAGGTTAATTGGCTTCTGTAAATTGTCCCTAGTTTGTAGGGACAATTGAACTATTGAACTGTAAATAGCATGTTCTAAGCTTCCCCCCAGTCTAGTTTCAGTCAAAAACCACTGAGTCAAGCACTTGCGCATCTAAATTTTATTTTGGAAAAACACAATAACAGTTCCCCACTACTATGCCTAACCACCGCGGGTTCGATCCTCGTAACTGCATGGCCAAGCCCTCTCAGCCTCGCTCAAGCAGAGACACTCCAGAAGGTTATGCAGTACTAAGCGCTCTCCCAGAAGATCGACACAGGACCTCGTGGGAGCGGCCTTTTATAGGTCCGCGGACCTTGTGGCGCACATGGGGGTGGTCTCTATATGGTCCAATAACAGATATCGATTAACACAGTACATGATAGACATTTCCCTAACCCAATAATACAGTAACCAATATAATGTATTTGAAAGAAAGTTCTAGAAGAAAGCAAACACGAATAAACATTGTGCCCTGAGATTCAAACAGTTTCTCCAAGGCTCAACAGTTCGACCAATCATCAATTAACAGGATGACCATCTCGCAACATTATTTATACTATTTACAATGCCCTTGCAGCGATCCAATCGACATGATGCATTTAGGGTTCGTTTGCAAAACTGTAAAGCATTTTATCAATTTAGGAGAAACAAGGAGAACGCCTGGACCCCTCACCATCCTGTATACCAGTCTGAGCCTAGACTGGCCGGCACCATCCAAAGCCTGTAAATTTTAGCTGACATGGGTTAAGCAATTCTGACAAGTGCAGGGATCCTCCATTTTATGGTGTCTTTAATTTGGCCAGTATTAACAGAACTAGTATATGGGTGATTGTTGATCGGCGCAGGGCCAGTTTCAATGCTGTATCTCTAAACTCAACTAAACTCAGCACAGAGGTGATGGTCAACTCCATTAGCACACATGTGGAATCTATGATGATAGAGCTTTTGATTCAGCTTCAACAACAGTTCAGAAATTGCCAAATGTCTTGGTGCTGTTCTCTGCTTACCCTCTCTATTTACCCAGTTCTCGTGCTGTCTCAGCCTGATTCAATCTCAAATAAGCATGCCAGTTAAGATGATTTGCAGTTTGCTGCAACAGCTCAACAACTGGCACAGTGGAATGGACTGCAAATAGCCTTAGCTTATCTTGCAAGGAGTTTAACATGGCTTCCTTTAACTATTAGCCCTGCTTTGGGTTACAGTGTTCATAAAGTGCACCCTTACTAATGTGCAGATAAGTAATACACTCTTTGATGTTCCAGTTGCAGAAATGCTTGATCACAACAAAGAGCTTCTTCCTCACCTTCTCTACTTACCTACCCTTAATGACTTGCCACAGAAAGCCACTTGAGTTATCTTTTCCATTATCAAACAGATATTGCCTCCTCCATTGCCAGAGTGAGGCTGCATGCAAACTGGCAGAACAGAACCTCATATACAGGCCAGTGGCTTGCACATTGAATTCTCCAATTCCAGATAAGTCCCACACCCTCCACCTCCCCAAATTTATCCTCCCTTCTGATCATCTATCAATGCAATCTATCTTTACCTTCTCCTCTCACGCAATCTCCTAGTTCCTTTCCCCTACTTTATTCATTCCTCATGTTTCTATTCATCACCAAGCCACACTTACCTCCCCCGTCTCCTGTTCCCATCTATCCACTGTCCCTCCCTGAGGCTCTACATTTCACTCCTGACCATCCATTCTTATCATATTCCACCATCTGCAGCCCTTTGTCTTTTCCATTTTCACCTGCAGCCTTTGTCACTTTCTCTCCCCTCCCTGAATCATCTGCTGATCAACCCTCCTTAGCTGGACCTAGCCATCATTTGCCAGCTGTGTCACATCTCTTTCCTTCATCTCTTTCTACCAGCTATCCCCTCTACTACAACCTTGAAGAAGGGTTATACCCATAACATTGATCTATCCATTTCCCTCTATAGATTTTGCTTGACTTACTGAGTTCCTCCAGCAGTTTGTTTTTTGCTCAAAATAAATGCTGGTTTTGCCACCAATTGCCACAGTTTGGAAATATAATTTAAAGATATTTATCAAATAAAAATGTGGATTTTTATTTTATCATTAGCTCATCCTTTAATGATTCGCCCATTCTTATACCTATCTTTGAATTTTTTTTTGTATTACTATTGCTCTGTCAATTTTAGTCTTCTGCTGCATCTTTGACTTTAATTTTACTTTACTGTTTTCTTTATTCTTTATTGACTCCATGAAACAATTTATGGTGCTCCAAGAACAGCAGCCCTAGTAAATCTACGGACTTCGCTTCATACCCATCTGCTGTCATATTACTTCCATATAACCTGCTGAAAATCAGTGATCTTCCTGGCTCTAACTCTCTTTCTGAGTAATGAAGTGTGTGTGCACAATATGTTTCCAGCTACATGTTTCCGAAAATCAGGGATAAACCCTCCCATTTTGAAAGTTACACAACTCAGTGGTCACCTTATTAACAAAATCTAGTTTTGAATTGTTACTTTTTCTGCTGGAGGTATCAACTGGATTTTTAATTATTTTGGCCTCAATTAATATCAGCAAAGTTATTTACCACGAGCGTGTTAATTGCTTATCCAAATTGGATATCCAAAGTTATTTTTGCACTATAATTCAAGATACACCATAAGCAGATGCAATAAAGAAAATGTGAGTTCCCAGTGTAGCCATTAATTTAGCCTTTGTGTAATTTTCTGTAATTACAGATCTAGATTCATGTTCCATCACATAAGTTATAATGTGTAACTAACTCAACAACAAACTCCTGCATAAAAGAACCCTGGATACCCTTAGCTCGAGGTGGACACAGATAGAATATAAATATTTCCATAAATTAATCTGAGCGGATAAATCCTGAGTAATTAAACCATGACTGAGTTATAGTCAGCCCCTCGGAGGAAATTATCCTATCTGGCTGTTCTGCATGATATATTTTATTCATATTTTATGTAACCTCTAAATTTTAATTTATAAAGACGACCATATTTTTTTATTTTATCACAATTGCTGTTATATACAACATGGCATATTTCTCAGTTCTTCTAGATTTTAATCCAAAATATAGTCATAGAATTGTACAGCACCAAAACAGGTATTTTGGTCCAACTGATACATGCTGACTGAGATGCCTATCTATGCTAATTCAATTTTCCTGCACTTGGCCCAAGTCCCATATTTCTACTCCCAGCTATGTACCTGTCAGCATCGTTTTTAAATGCCATCATTGTACCTCCCTCTATCACTTCCTCTGGCAGCTTTTTGTACATATCTATCTCTCTCTGAGTGAAAAATATGTTCCTCAAATCCTCTTTAAATATTTCGCCTCTCAAATAATGCATATGCCCTTTAGTTTTGGACTCTCAGTCCTTGGAAAAGGACTGGGAATATCTATCCTTGCTATGTATCTCATAATTTCGTAAACAGATTCTACAGTAACCATTAATCTAATGCAATTACAAACCAACTACTTTCTAGAAAGAATATTGATATTAATTGAGCAGCTAAACTAATTATAATATAAATTGTTAAGTATGAAAAAGATCTCTATGCTTTTATGCATAATGTGATTTTATATGTGCATATTATTAAATGTAATACAATAGAGCAAGAGGAGACACAAGGAACTGCAGATGCTGGTTTAGAAGAAAAAGGACACAGTGCGCAAGTAACTCAATGGGTCTGGCAGCATCTCTAGAGAACATGAAAGGTGATCATTCAGGTCAAAACAGTTCTTCAGACAGATTCATAAGGTCATAAGTGATAGGAGCAGTCTACTCAGCAATTTAATCATCATTGATCTATCTCTTCCTCCTAACCCCATTCTCCTGCCTTCTCCCCATGAACCCCGCACTAATCAAGAATCTATCTATCTGCCTTAAAAATATCAAATATCCAGATACACCAATCTCTGACTGAAAAGATTATTCCTCATTTCGATATACGTAGAGAAGTAATCCAACTTCTAAAATACACCAGTTTCTGCTATAACTCTCTCCACCCACTTAATGATAATAATACATTTTATTTAATGGCACTTTCAAGACACTCAAGGTACCTTACATCACATAATATCAGTAATAAACATACAACAAGCAACAAAGCACCAGTAATTTAAAAATCTACAATAAAACATACAATAAGCAACAAAGCATAGCACAATGTAAAGATTGAATTAAAATAAGATACAGTTGTTGCAGTTAAAATGAGTAAGCTAGTTTAAAAAGATGGGTTTTAAGAGCAGTTTTGAATTCTATCATGGAGTCCAGTATGCGGATGTGAGGAGGTAGTGAATTCCAAAGTTTAGGTGCAGCGTGGGAGAAGACCCTGGCACCCATTGTGTTGAGGTTTATCGGGTGGTACTGCCAGTAGATGGGTGGTAGTGCCACTTCTTTCTGTCTACCTGTGGATCTTCTGAGTGTGCATCTCCTGAAGCAATGGTGCCGGGTGGTCAGGCACCTTAGCCCTTACTAATTTAGTCAAAGTAGTGGCTTATTTATAGGTTTCCTGTCGCAGGTTTTGTGATGCAAGAGATAGTTATGCTGCCACATATTTACAATTATGAAGAGTAGACTTTGTAATAGTAATTGGGTGAAGCAAATTTAAAACAAGACCTGCTTAATAGGGCCACATAAATATACAAAAGAATACCATGTGAACTGTGCACAAGAAATGTGTCTGCACACACAGCTCCAGGGAGCCAGGTTACATTCTAATCTTGGGTGATGTCCACATGGAGTTTTGCACATTCTCACAAAATGCATACGAGTTTTCTCCAGGGTCAGATCCTCACCTTGATCCGATTGTGATAAACACGCTTCAAGGACACTAAACATAAACACTTTGTTTTATTTGTCCACGATTCCTATACATCCTGGCAACATGTGTCCTCTGACTTTCTGACATAGTAACATGTGATATATTTAAATACGACGTCAGTCACCACGACATTCAGTGCTGTGGTTTCCTCCATATCCCAATGATGTGCTGTAATGTTAATTGGCTGCTGTAAATTGTCTCCACTATAGGTGGGAGGTAAGAGAATCAGGGGAAATTCATAGGAATAGGTTTTGAGGAAGTTAGTGGGAGAGTCGTACTGATGGAAACATTCTGATGGCTCTGTCACAATTCTCTCATGCTGCCATAAACTCTTCCAAACATGAATCCTGTGGGTGATTAGAACAAAATGGGAAAGGCAAGGCAATTTCCACTTGGGGCCAAAGATATCCTGCGGTATTGTGGGAAGATTAAGTGAAACAATATATCATATGTTTTACACGTGGTAAAAATACCCCAAACATTGTAAATAAGGGATTATTTGATTCTTCTCTCATTGTTTGCGTAATTTTGCAAAACCATTTTGAATGTGCTATTATATTTGCTTGCACCATCTCAAAAGCTCACTTATTTAAACTCTGCAATTACAATGTATTAAGTGTGATGAAAGTCTGCAGCATCTGGATTCAATCAAGAAGTACATTAAGGGGAAAAGGGTAATCAGATAGAGAATGGGGGGGTAGATTGCAACCTTCACGTGGTCTGCCCTGTTTCAACGAATGCAATCAACCCGATGTGCACAATCAAATAAGATCAAATAGAACAAGTTGTCCTACAACTTTAGGCTGTGAATGCCATACGTAAGAAGTAGAAGACGAGAGAGAATAGAGTCCACCAGGAATCAAAGCAGTCAGTTCTGCAAAGAGCCACAGGAGATTGACAAGATCTTCAATTAGTATTTCTCCTGTGTTTTCACCATGGAGAAAGACATGAGGACTAGAAAACAAGGCAGTCAATGGAAGTGTATTGAGTGCGGTCAGTATTATAGTCGAGGAAATGCTGAAGCTCGTAATGCATTTGAAGATGGCAAATGTTGTACCTCTATTTAAGATTGGCTTGAAGGAAAAGCCTGCGATCTAAAGGCTGGTGAGTCTAATATCTGTCATCGGAAAGTTAAAAGAGAGTATTCTGAGGGGTAAGATGTACATGTATTTAGGGCTGATTAGGGATAGTCAGCACGGTTTTGCACGCAAGTGATTGTATATCAAAAATCTGATCGAGATTGTTAAAGATATGAGCAAAAAGGTTGATGAGGGCAGAGCTGTAGGCATTACCTACATGGGTTTCAGCAAGGCATTTGATAAAGTTCTGCATGATACACTGCTCTGGAAGGTTAGATTGCATGGGATGCAAGGAGAGATAGTTGACTGGTTAGAACATTGGCTTCATGGAAGAAAGCTGAGGTTGATGGTGGAAGGTTATTTTTCTGACTGGAGGCCTGTACCTAGTGGTGTGTCTGTGTTCGATGTTTGGCCCATTGTTGTTTGCCATCTACATCAATTATTTGGATGAGAAGGTACAAGGCATAATTAGCATGTTTGCAGATGTTGGGGAAGTCCAGAAGAAGGGGTCACAGTTTAAGGATAAGGGGGAAATCTTTTAGGACCGAGATGAGGAAAACATTTTTCACACAGAGAGTGGTGAATCTCTGGAATTTTCTGCCACAGAAGGTAGTTGAGGCCAGTTCATTGGCTATATTTAAGAGGGAGTTGGATGTGGCCCTTGTGGCTAAAGGGGTCAGGGGGCGTGGAGAGAAGGCAGGTACAGGATACTGAGTTGGATGATCAGCCATGATCATATTGAATGGTGGTGCAAGCTCGAAGGGCCGAATGGCCTACTCCTGCACCTATTGTCTATGTGTCCATGACAGTGGGTGGTATTGTAGGTAGAAAGATCAGTTTTCCAAAATTGCAGCAGGATCTTGATCAGTTGGACAGGTGGGCTGAGGAATGGTTGATGGACACATATAGAGCAGTGTGAGGTGTGCATTTTGGGAAGTCTAACCAGAACAGGTCATACACAGTGAATGGTGGGGCTCTGGGGAGTATTGTAGAGCAAAGGGATCTAGTAGTGCATGTATAGAGTTCCTTAAATGTGGTATCACAGGTGGATTGGGTGGTCAAGAATGCTTTTGGCACAATAGCCTTCATCAGTCAGAATATTAAGAAGTTGGGAGGTTATGTTACAGTTGTATAAAATATCAGTGAGGCCACATTTAATGTATTGTATTCAATTTTGTTCACCCTTTTGTAGGAAAGATGTTGTTAAGCTGGAAAGTGTGCAGAGAGGATTTACTAGGATATTTCCAGGAATCGAGGGCCTGAGCAATAGGGAAATGTTAAGCAGGCTGGGACTTTATTCCTTGTAGCACAGGAGGATCACTGGTGATCTTAGAGAGAGCTATGAGATCATGAGAGGAATAGATAAGCTAAATGCACAGTATTTTACCCAGAGTAAGGGAATAAAGAACCAGAGGACACAGGATTAAGATGAGGGGGGACAGATTTAATAGGAACCTGAGGGGCAACCTTTTTACACAAAAAAGATTGACAGGTATATGGAAGGAGCTACCAGAAGAGGTAGTTGAGGAAGGTACTATCACAATAATGAAAACACCATTTGGACAGGTACATGGATAGGATAGGTTTAGAAGGATATGGGCCAAGTACAGACAGGTTGGACTAGTGTAGATGGGGCATGTTGGTTGACATGGACAAGTTGGGCTAAAGGGCCTGTTTCCACATTACATGACTCTATGACTCTAATTGATAAATAAATGCAGAAGCACTTAGAAAAGCGCACTTAAAAAATAACAATAACATTTATGAAAATGCAATTGTCATTGATAATATATTGGAGTTTTGGGAATTTGTAACCAGTAAAATAGATCAGAGCAAACCAGTAGGTGCAGTACATTTGGGTCTTCTGAAAGTCTTTGATAACGTGCCACAGGATGACTTACTTAACAAAACTCAAAGGGCATGATTATAGAGGCACTATACTGTTGCTGTTGGGGCTTCAGTCAATGGAGAAAAAACAAGGAGTAAGAATAAAGGGGTCACTTGGAATGGAAAATGTTTGGCCCCAATTGTGAATCTTTGTGAATGATTTGGTTGAAGAGATCAAGTGTAATAATTCCAAACTTGATTGACACTGAAGATCGTGATGAAGCCAAAGAGAGACCTCTAGGTATGTAGGCAGATTAAATCAATAGGGCAAGTACATAGTATACTCTCTGGTAAAGTAACAATTAGAATCAATTAGTAACATCAGAAATCTTTTTTTTTTTAGCCTCCTCCAGTTTTGCTAATTATTGCGAAACTTGAGACTTATACATCACACTATTTGCCAGAACATTTCAGGTAGAGCAGGTATACTTCTTTTCACACCGTTTAAAAAAAATCCTTCAGTGGAGTAAAACCCTGTGATGAAATTCCTCCAGTGAAGTCTAACTCTTACATTAATTTCCCCCAGCGATCGCCAAACCTTAATTAATTTCCCCTGTGACGAGATGATCTTTAATGAAGTGCCCCCAGTGAAATTATGTCCTGAATTAATTCCCCACTCAAAAATAATGCAATATCTTGTAATGAATTTACACCAGGGTGGTTCAAACCTTAATTTATTTTCCCAGTGATGTAATGATATTTAATGATTTTCCCCCAGTGAAGGCCTCACTTTAATTAATTTCCCCAGTATTTTTGACCCAGTGGTCCAATGCTCTGTATTACATTCCCACCAGTGAAATCATCAACTTAATTATTTTTTTGCCAGTGAGGAAGTGAACCTTAATGAATTTCCCCAGTGAACTTTTGACCTGAAATAATTTCTCCCCCCAGTAAAGCAATGGTCTGTAATTAATTTTCCATGTGGAATCAAGGCCATAATTAATTCTGCCCTTTATGTATCCACGCCCTGATATTAATTATGTTTCCCAGTGAAGCCAAAATATTAATTTATTTCCCAAGTGATTAATTCTCCCCAATGAAGCTTTAACATAATTAATTTTGTCAGCAAAATACTGACCTTAATTAATTTCCCTGGTGCCACCTAATCTTTAATTAATTTCCCCAGAGAAGCCCCGAACTTGAAGTAGTCAACCTCAGTTAATCACTCTCAAAAGTCTGAACACAAAAATCTAGACTGGCATTCCAGTGGACTACTGTGGACGTGCTACAGTCCCAGAGGTGTTGTGCATTAAATTGAGTAGTAAACAGAGACGTTTTAGTTTAGTTTAGTTTAGTTTGGAGATAGAGCAGGGAAACAGGCCCTTCGGCCCACCGAGTCTGCACCGACCAGCAACTCCGCACATTAACACTATCCTACACACACTAGGGACAATTTTATATTTCTACCAAGCCAATTAACCTACAAACCTGTACATCATTGAGATGTGGGAGGAAGCCGGAGTACTTGGAAAAAACCCACGCAGGTCACATGGAGAATGTACAAACTCCGTACAGACAGCACCCGTAGTAAGGATCAAACCCAGGCCTCTTGCACAGTAAGGCAGCAACTCTACCACTGCGCCATAGTGCAGCCCGTTGCCATCTTTTGGCACTCATAATATTGCAACTCATATATTGAATATATTGCAACGCAAATATTGAATGGCCAACTTAGTAAGTTGGCCATTCAAATAATAGTTGGATGAAATCTTTGAAAATAACTCCCTGGATAACGTTAGGGGCATTCACACATTTCAGGTTAAATATTATTCCAATTCGATGAGATTCCCGTGACGCACTGTTGGGCACCTTTGACAGTTCAGCAGCCTCTTAGTACTACAAAGATACATTGGTCCACTAGACTAAGTGGGACCCATTGGGTCCCAGCATCACACGAGAGGGTTCATCCACCAACGCAATATTCCACATCTCCACCAATTCCAATATAATGTATGTGGTAGCATATTTTCTGAAATCAATATAAAGTGCAAACAGGAAGTGGTCAAGTGAAGGCAAGGCAGCTTTAATTAGGAAAGACAGCTTTAATTAGGCAAATCAGCTTTAATTAGGCAAGGCAGCTTTAATTAGGCAACACAGCTTTAGCACTTTCAAACCCAAGGCAACACAGCTTTAGCACACTTTCAAATGTTATTATGTGCTCAAATCATTGGAATGGTGATTGGGCTATTGTTTGAGTAAGACTGGAAAGATAGGGCTCCTGACTGTGCAGGTGTCCAGATATGTTTTTGCACTGAAAGTAGTGATTCTTGTTTTCATTTCAACAGATTGTTGATATAAATCATTCCTCATAGAAGCTCAAACATTTTCATTATATAATCAATGACTATATAATCTCAATTCATGACACTCAAAAGCCTGAACATAAAAATCTAGACTGACATTGCAGTGGTTTACAAATTATGTCAAAGGGTCATAGAGTCATAGAGTGATACATCGTGGAAACAGGCCTTTCGGCCCAACTTGCCCACACCGGCCAACATGTCCCAATTAAACTAGTCCTCCTGCCTGCGCTTGATCCATATCCCTCCAAACCTGTCCTATCCATGTACCTGTCTAATTGTTTCTTAAATATTGGGATAGTCCCTGTCTCAACTACCTCCTCTGGCAGCTTGTTTCCATACACCCACCACCATTTGTATGAAAAAGTAACCCCTCAGATTCCTATTAATCTTTTCCCCTTCACATACTCTGGGCAAGAGACTCTGTGCATCTAGCCGATCTATTCTTCTCATGATTTTATACACCCCTCATCCTCCTGTGCTGCAGTGTTGGGGGTGTTGAGTTTCAGATGGAGTATTAAACTGAAACCTGTCAGTCCCTTCTGGACAATGGAGAATACTGTCCTAATACTAGAAACTAGAAGGCAGCTGAGTTATTCCATGTGTCTTAACCAATATCAAGGCTAATAGGCAAATGCACTTGCTCATTGTCACATTGGTGTTGGTGGACGATTGCATTGCTCAAGTTGTTTACCACAGTTTCTACCTAATGAAATATTTATTCATCGAGTTTGCTACGATGTGAAATACCTGAATTTGATGGTGGCTTGTGGAATGAGATTTTACTGCTTTTGTTTGTCACTGGATTCTACCAATGGCAGAGTGTAAAGTCTCTGCAATTCTCCCTCAGTTACATTAGAAAATCTGGAAATATTTCTGCTTAAACTGGTTATGAAACAGCAAGTCCATTTTAGTGTGTGTTCTGGCCCAGCGGTGGCATCAGTGTTATGCACAAAGCCCACCACAGCCATTTAGGTCAGGGTTGTTTCTGACAGCAAGTCAATTCTGGCAGATATGGAAAAAGTGATTTGTTCTTTGCCATGTTTATCAGTAACAGGCATGACAACTCATCACTGGCAACAAGTTCTAACCCAATATTTCATTATTTTATTAATTGGTGTTTTAATTTGTTGTCCTCATTGTAATCAGCCTCCAGATGGAAGCTAGATTTATAAAACTGGTGGATGTATTTGCTGCCACAGGGACCAAATTAGTACCAAGATAGTGTCAAATGTGGAATGAATTTGCTGAACACTTTATGGCTTGTCAGTTTAAACACTGTTGCAGTTAGATCAATGAAGCAGATCATGTTCCTGAACACTCCAGCTAACATATTTTCTTCCTCGGTGACATCATCAGAAAACTCTCATTTAAAATAGTTGTGAGATGGAACATTTCACATAAGCATGCACTAACCTTCAATGATATCTCCAGATTATTGTTGACCAGTAGTATTATTTATCATCAGTTAAACTTTGAGTATATTAGTTAAAGGACCCAGACTTGAATCCAATGATCTGTTGGTGGCAGTCTACACAAAGTCCTGTTTTGAATATTAACTAATAATATATTATCTACGAAGTTCCAATTATCAAGGGGCAATAGACAAGGATGCTCACTATCACCGCTGTTATTTGCTCTTGTAATTGAACCTTTAGCTGAAATAATCAGAACACATCCGAACATCCGCGGTTATAATACAAAATATTCAAATAATAAAATATCTTTATACGCAGACAATGTACTATTGTACATCACAAAACCCCAAATTAGTATACGAAACATATTAAACCTAATTGAGGATTTTGGATCTTTCTCAGGATACAGAATAAACTGGAATACATGTTAAATTTGTGTTGATAAAACCTAAAGACTCAACACACCTCTTAAAATTCCCTTTCAAAATAGCTACAGAAAAATTTAAATATTTGGGAATTGAAATCACTAGAAAATATCAAGCTATGTTTAATGCAAATTATAGTCCCCTACTTAAGAAATTAAATACTTTAATCAAATTCTGGAAAACGCTTCCGATGTCTTTAATAGGGCGAATAAAAATGATTTTTCTACCACAAATTCTATACCTATTCCAGTCAATTCCAATATACCTACCAAATTTTTTTTTTTTTTAAACTGGACTCAGACATTACAAATTTTATATGGGACTGTAAATCCCACAGAATACAAAGAACACACTTGAGCAAACCTAAAGAATTGGGTGGTTTAGCACTTCCTAACTTTATGTACTATTATAGGACAGTAAATATCAAAAACATGATTCACCTGCTGGACAATTCTGCCCAGCAGGTGGATTGGATTGTAATGGAGAGAGAGGACTGCTCCCCTTGCAATATAGGAGCGATCCTCCTCTCACCAATGAACCTGAATTACACAAATAACTGAATAACACAAACTACAATAAAAATACAATTATACATAGTACAATTAGAGCTTGGAAACAAATAAAACATACCCTAAAATTGTGAAATCTATCTCTTTTATCTCCAATAGTTAATAACCCATCGCTTAAACCTTCTATTATAGATAAATCATTTACACAATGGGAAAGAATAGGAATTAAAACGCTCGGAGACATGTATGAAACTGGAAAATTATTATCATTCCAACAATTACAATTAAAATAGAATTTGAGAAATAATCATTATTTCAAATATTTTCAAATATGTGACCTGAAAAAATATACACAAGATTATTATAATATGCCACCAGATTTACTGGACGAAGCAATGAAGACAAAGGCCGAATCAGCAAATTTTAATATCATACTTGTATAACATCATTCTAAATATAGAAATACCATCACCCGACGGTATTAGAAGAGACTGGGAACAAGAACTAGCTATAAAATTTTCAAAAGAGAGGTGGGATAAACATTTACTATATGTGCATAAATACTCGATCAACGTAAGACACACTCTAATGGCTAGTTTTCACGGGGCGACTTGACGCAAGATGTAGCCAGAGTGGAGTGGTCGTGGTCTAGCACGATATCACACGATATAACGGGGGTAGAGTAAAGAGTTCCCATGGTACTCGGCAATTCTGTCATTTGTGCGAGTGACTTGTCCGTCTCCCGATCTTTCCCGAATGAACATCGTGGACTGTAGTGTAGTTAATCACGTGGCACAAATGATGTTACTTTGTTGTCATACACTATATTGTTTTTTTTCACCCGAGCTCTTTAATGAGCTGAAGAATAATCTGTGTTTTTTTAGACAAATGTTGTTTGGTGTGATGCACCTTCTCTCAATATTTGCAAGAAGTCGTCTTTTTATTTTGTCAAATATGAATAAACACTGTATCTCACATTGACCGTGATGATTGTGTTATTTTATGATCTACTGAGAGGTGAAACTTTCAGTCTGAAGAAGGCTCTCGACCCGAAACGCCACCCGTTCCTTCTCTCCAGAGATGCTGCCTGTCCCGCTGAGTTGCTCCAAGCAACTGGTGTCTATCTTCAAAGGACTGACCAGGGACTCTCTCTCTCTCTCTCTCTCTCTCTCTCTCTCTCTCTCTCTCTCTCTCTCTCTCTCTCTCTCTCTCTCTCTCTCTCTCTCTCTCTCCTCCTCCCCTCTCTCTCACACAGGCATGAATGGATGAACTCCGCGGGCCAGGCAGCATCTACGGAGTGAAATGGACAGGCGACCCATTCTTCAGGCTGCCTTATGTCTCTCTCCCCCCCCCCCCCCACCCTCACCCCAACTCCCACCCACACACGCGAATGTTGGAGAAACTCAGCGGGTGCAGCGGGGCCGAAACGTTCTCTATTTCTTTCGTTCCATAGATGCTGCTGCACCCGCTGAGTTTCTGCAGCATTCGCGTGTTTGGGTGGGACATAAGGCAGCCTGAAGAATGGGTCGCCTGTCCATTTCCCTCCGTAAATGCTGCCTGGCCCGCGGAGTTCCTCCAGTCATGCCTGTGTGAGAGGTAGGGAGGGAGAGAGAGAGAGAGAGAGAGAGAGAGGCAGTCCTGGTCAGTCCTTTGAAGATAGACACCAGTTGCTTGGAGCAACTCAGCGGGACAGGCAGCATCTCTGGAGAGAAGGAACGGGTGGCGTTTCGGGTCGAGAGCCTTCTTCACACTCTCCCTCCCTCACTCTCACGCAGGCATGAATGGAGGAACTCCGCGGGCCAGGCAGCATTTACGTTCCTTCTCTCCAGAGATGCTGCCTGTCCCGCTGAGTTGCTCCAAGCAACTGGTGTCTATCTTCAAAGGACTGACCAGGACTGCCTCTCTCTCTGTCCATTTCCCTCCGTAAATGCTGCCTGGCCCGCGTAGTTCCTCCAGTCATGCCTGTGTGAGAGGGAGGGAGGGAGAGAGAGAGAGAGAGGGAGGGAGGGAGGGAGGGAGAGAGAGAGAGAGAGAGAGAGACACACACACAAGGTGGATGCGAAATCTCACCTGCCTGTTTCAGTGACAGAAACCCACCGCCAGTAAATGAAGACACCCCCATCTGTCTCCCCCTCCTCTCCCTCGACTCCCACCTTTCCCTCCCAACTCCAGTCCCGTCCCGACCCCCTGGGAAACTGAAGGTTTCCCGCTGTAATTAAAGAGTTCCCACGGTAGACTGTAAAACTGGGACCTTGGTTCTGGACTCCCCCAACATCGGGAACATTCTTCCTCCATCTAGCCTGTACAATCCTGTAGATACGATTAGACACGTATCTAGTTATTTAATTCAATTAATGATTTCTATCGCCCAGCCTCTCATCTTTCACTCGGGTTCAGCCAGGAAGGAACTGCAGATGCTGGATTAAAACGAAGATAGACACAACATGTAGCTCAGCGGGAAAAGCAGCATATCAGATGGGTCTCGACCCAAAATGTCACCCATTCCTTCTCCCCAAAGATGCTGCCTGCCGTCTAACTCATTCTCTTTAAACCGGCATCTGCTGTTCCTTCCGAAACATACACAAGAAATAAGCAACTTTTCGGGCCGAAACGTTGCCTATTTCCTTCGTTCCATAGATGCTGCTGCACCCGCTGAGTTTCTCCAGCATTTGTGTGTGTGGGTGGGAGTTGGGGGGGTAGAGAGATAAGGCAGCCTGAGGAAAGGCTCGCCTGTCAATTTCCCTCCGTAGATGCTGCCTGGCCCGCGGAGTTCCTCCAGTTAGAAACTGCTTTCAGACAAAAAGAGACACACTGACATTAATGAAATGCTTAGCTAGTTTTATTAGATTTGTATGTAAATAGCAAACTGGCTGGATTCACTCTATCCAACTTCCGGGTTCACCGTTCGCAGGAGTTCCCACGGTGACCGCAAGAGTTACTACGGATATCGCACGGGACACTTCGTTCATAAAATGTTGCAATGCTCAACCACAAGTGCACAAGTCACTCTTGGACAAATTCAAACATGTTTGAATTTTCTCCCGAGTACCCAAGGTACACGATTACCTGCCGTTAGCGCCACGGTGGTCCACGAATGCCGTATTGTTACCGCACGAGGTTCCCACGATGTCAAACTCTGGTTACCTCTTGCGTCAAGTCGCACCGTGAAAAGGGGGTTTAATTCAATTTAAGATCTTACATACATTATCCTATTCAAAAACAAAATAAGTAAACCTTTTCCTAACGTCTCACCTATTTGTGATTAATGCCTATCTCAAGAAGCTACTATAGCGCACTCATTTGTTTTTTGTATAAAAATTCAAAAATTTTGGACTGAAATTTTTGAAATCTTTACAAAATTATTTAAAATAAAATTGATACCAAAAGCAGAATGGATTATCTTTGGAACAATGGAAGGCAGCCCTGAACTAAATGTGTTTCAAAATAATCTATTTAATTACGGGGGGGGGTGAAAAATACGAAGTTGTTATATCCCTTTTTGCGCGGTCTTCATAATAGAGCTTTTGTTTATTTTTCTTTTTTTCTTTTCTATGGCCTATTTCTTAACTTTTTTCCCTAACTCTTTGCTTAATGGGTCTTTCTTTTTGATAACTCTTGGAATTGTAGGCTAAACATAATTACAATCTGATGAGCTTTGGTTGAGGCACCAACTTTTGGACACCTCTGACCGTTTTGCAGCATCTCAGTGTTGTGGTGCTGCTTCGACCAAGATTACACACTCATGTGCCTGAAGTAGTGCTTGCGCTATTTCTGGGGTAAGGCTGGAATGATAGGGCTCATAGTGTGTGTGTACGTTTTTGTACTGGGAATAGTGATAATTGTTTTTATAGTGAGGTTAGAGATTCTTACTTTAAATATCAATACACTCTGATACAGCCATTCATACTTTATCCAAACCATAGTAGTTTGTTTATATAACCAATATTGTCAGTTATTTCATGGGAATAATCACTTCAAGCTTTAATTTTCTCCAACTATTTAAAAAAGATATATTAATTTTATTAGGAGCAATTGTACAAGGAGAAAGTAATCGAGATAACAAATATACAATTTTCGTACTGCTTCAATTTTAACATTTTATAAGCTAATAACTAAATCGGAAAAAAAGGAAAAAGGAAAAAAGGGAAAGAAAGAAGAAAAGAAAAAGAAAAGAAAGAATTTTGAAAAAGACACGAAAAAGAAAAAAGAAAAATCCCTGAACTAACGAAGAACTCCAACTATTTTTAAGATGAGAAGGGGAAGATTTGAAAGTGACCTGCAGGACAAATTTTTCACATAGAAGGAGGTGTGTGTATATGGAATGTGTCGAGTTATTTGTATAATAAGGCTCGTACCACGATGTAAACGGAGTATATCTTTATTTAACAACTCTGTACAGCAGCCGCAGGTTTGTGTGCATGCCCGGGCAACTCCTCAACTGCCACTCCCCTGGTTTCCCACGTCACCTCCGGCCACCGCATTCCTTACACTATTATTCCCATAATACCACATCTCCCTTTCTTTGAGAACAAAGGGTGGACTACCTTTGTCTCCGCAGGTCTTAAGGGGTTTATTCTGCCCTTTTGCTGGAAGACCTGTCCCTGATTCAAGCATGCAAAATAGAAATAAAATAGCTTACGCGTTACTGTACTGTGAACTATTACTTTAGCATGCTGTGTTCTTCAAAACTTAAACTCTCAGGTTTCAGGTAAATGTACCAGGTTTACAGAACAATTTCACAATCACATTTCACTCTCTTTTCCTTTACTGTGATAAATCACAAATCAAGTCTCTTCGGCTTTCTAACCTCTCTTCCACACCTGGTCCGCACAGTCTCTGTGGTGGGGCCCTCTCTGCTGGGTGATGTTGTCACTGGTGGAACTGGCTCTGGTGGAGCTGGCTCTGGTGGAGCTGGCTCTGGTGTAGGTGAATCTTCTCCCACCGGTGGCTCATCAGCGTCGACTACCCCACTGTTGGTCTGCAGCGGCACCAAGTGCTGCCGGTTCCTCCTCAGTGTGCCCTGAGGCACCTGGACGATATAAGAGTGAGGGGTATTGTGTGTAGATAGCACTTTGCCCTGGACTCGTGCATCGGTGATCCACACATCCTCCCCAGGTACTAGTGGTTCCAGATTTCTCGCTCCGTGCCTCTTGTCGAAGGACCTTGAGTCGTTCCTCCTCTTCTCCCTTTCTTTGGCCCCCAGCACATTGTAGTCAGGCAAAACTGGATTCAGCAGGGTTGGAAGGGCAGGAACTGCAGTGCGGAGGCGGCGCCCCATCAACAGCTCGGCCGGGCTATAGCCGTTCTGTAGAGGGGTTGCTCTGTAGGCCAGCAATGCAAGATATGGGTCTGACGCCTTTGTTAGCAGGTTTTTCACTGTTTGTACAGCGCGTTCCGCCTCCCCATTGCTCTGAGGAAACCTGGGGCTGCTCGTGATGTGCATAAAGCCATACTCTGCTGTAAAGGCTTTAAAGTGGCTACCTGAGAACTGGGGCCCATTGTAACTTCACCAATTCCATGACGAGAAAACATGGATTTCAGGTGTACCACCACATCTGTGGACCTTGTGGGTGACAGCAGCGCAACCTCCACATACCTTGAGAAATAATCTACTACTAGTAGATAAGTCTTGTCTTTCAGTGTGAATAGGTCAGCTCCCAAGGTTTGCCAAGGCCTGTCTGGCATCTCCGTTGGCATCAGCGGCTCTTTGACGTTCCTTCTCTCTTGGATGCAGGTTCTACATTTCAGCACCATGTCATTCAGCTGGCTGCTGAGTCCTGGCCACCATACCGTCTGTTTGGTCCGGCCCCTGCACTTTGTCACCCCCAGGTGTCCCTCATGTAGTCTCTGCAGCACATCACCTTGTAAGGCTGATGGGATGACGAGCCTCATGCCCCGCAGCAGCAGCCCATCGTGCACAGTCAGCACTGCTCTATCAGCCCAGTAATGTCTCAGCACTCCCTGCAGTTGGCTTTTGTCGGGCCAGCCATCTGTGCAGTACTCCATCAGTGCAGAGCATGTGCTGTCTGCCTGCAGGTGCTCACGTAGGCTGCTCAGATAATCTCCACTGACAGGAATGTTGCTGATGACAGAGTCTACGTAGATGTTGGTGTCCTCTAATAGGCTTGTGTCTGTGTGTGTTCTTGCGGCTCTCAGAGGAGCACGAGATAAGGTGTCGGCTGTCCCCGGGCTTTTGCCAGGGACATGATTGACTGTATAGTTGTACCTCATGAGTCTCATCCTAAATCTTTGGACTTTTGGTGGGAGGTCATCCAAAGCTTTCCCTCCCAGCAGACTCACCAATGGCTTGTGGTCAGTTTCCAGCTCGAATGGTTTTCCCAGGATGAAACAGCTGAACCTTTCACATGCCCACGTCTCAGCCAATGCCTCCTTCTCTACTTGAGCATAACGCTGCTCTGTTGGTGTCATTGACCTGGACGCATATGCCACAGGTGACCACATGGCATCGCTCTTCTGCAGCAGGACTGCCCCCAGGCCAAAGGAAGAGGCATCAGCAGAGATCTTTAGAGCACTGTTTGGGTTGTATAATGTGAGCACTGGTGTGGATGACAGCTCTGTTTTTAACTGATCAAAGGCGGCCTGCTGCTCTGTCCCCCAGTACCAGTGGTTCTTCTTGGACAGCAGGTCTCGTAGCACTTTGTCTTTTTCAGCCAGGTTAGGCAAGAAGCGGCCCAGCTGATTGACCATGCCCAGAAAACTCCTGAGTTCGCTGACATTTTTGGGTGCATCCATCTCTTGTACTGCTCTCGTCTTCTCTGGATCTGGCTTCACTCCATCTGCTGAAATCACATGACCCAGGAATCTGACTGTGTGGCGTGTGAGCTCACATTTGTCCATGTTGAGCGTAATGCCGGCCTTATGTGCCTTCTCTAGCACCGCATGTAGCCGCACATCATGCTCCTCCTGCGTCTATCCCCAGACCAGGATGTCATCCATGTGACACAGTATCCCTTCCAGGCCACCGATCACTTCTGTCAACATCATCCTTTGAAAGTGCTCGGGGGCTGATGCTATGCCAAAGGGTAGACGGTTAAAATAGTAGCGCCCAAAAGGCGTGATAAAGGTGGTGTATTTGGCATACTCTTTTGTCAATGGCACTTGCCAAAAGCCCATGTTGGCATCTAATTTGCTGAATACTGTTGCGCCAGCTAGCATGCCCAGAGTGTGCTAGACAGAAGGTAGGATAAACTTTTCTCTGCATACTGATCCATTCATCATTGTGAAGTCCACACAAATGCGAACATCACCTGTTTTTTTCGGCACCACCACCATCCCGGCACACCAATCAGTCGGCTCCTCAATCTTGGTGATTACACCCATCTTGTCCATACGGTCTATCTCCTCCTTCACTTTTCCCATAAGCGGCAGAGGGACTCTGCGTGGCGTGTGGAGAGAGAAGGGCACAGCCTCTGGATTCAATTTAATTGAGTATGGTCTCCGAACAAGACCCAAGCCGCTACACAGCTTCGGATATTGTTGTTTCACTGATTCCACGATGATGCCGTCAACCCTGCACACAAGCTGAAGCCGTTCTATGGCAGGTCTTCCCAACAGTGCAGTGTGCAGGTCTTTTACTACATAAATGTTCTCTATGGCTGTCTTTTTGCCTCTGCGCAGTGTTTATCTGGCTACACTCTGGACAGAGAGTGCATTGCCCCCTGGCCCAAACAATGGGCATGTCGACACTGCCAGGCGCTTCACATCATGCCCCCCTGTAATGTCATGGTACACCTCCGCTGGCATGGCGGTCACATCAGCACCAGTGCTTATTTTAAAGCACACTTTTTTTTGTCTCACTTGTAGCTGCACCGTCCACGGGTCTTTTCCAGCATCCACGGCTCCCAGGAAAAAGCTCTCTTCTTCCTCTGTAGTGACAGCATTGAGAGATTTTGCACTGTTTCTGTACATTTTGCCATAATGTCCCTTTTTGCCACAGTTGTGACACACAGCATCTTTAGCAGGGCATTCCATTTTCCCATGGGAGGGCATTTTTCCACATCTATAACAGGCCTTTGAACCTGACTGTGGCCGTGTATTCAGTTTATTTTTGCCTGGTGTTTGTGCTTGTGGCTGAGACTTTGAGGGAAATTTGGGTTTTCTGTAGCTTTTAGCATGCACAGCATCAACATTAGAGCACTTGCTAGCACCGCTATTTTCTCATCTTAAGTCAGACCACTGTTGTCTAACTTCTTCAGACTGCCTTGTTTTTGTTATAGCAGTTCCAAGGGTTAGGTCTCTGTCTAGCTGTAGCTTTCCTGACAATGAGACGTTTCTCAGCCCGACCACTAACCTGTCGTGGATCAGCTCGTTCTGTAACTGTCCATAGTTGCAGTGTTCAGCTAATCCGTATAGAGCAGTAATGAAGGAATCAACCGTTTCTCCTGGCAGTTGTACACGCTGATTGAACTTGGCTCTTTCGTAGATTACATTCTTTTTAGGTACAAAAAATGCATCAAAGCCCGCCTTGACATCCGTGTACTCCCTCTTCTCATCTGTAGTTAGCGTTAGACCCTTTAGCACATCCTCGGCTTCATCGCCCATGCAATACACTAACGTGTTCACCTGGTTTTCTGCTGACATCGCGTTTAAATTGCTTGCAAGCCGAAAGCGGTCGAATCTCCTGATCCAACGCTCCCATTCTTGAGGCTTGATGAAATCGAATGGCTCTGGAGGTTGTATTGTGAACATAGCAGTTGGTGTGGGTTGCGCCATATCTGCCGGCTCGTCTCCCATTTCGCGCCAAAACGATACCCCTTCCTCTTTTTTTTGCTTACAAGGCTCCCACTTCTGACACCACGTCGAGTTATTTGTATAATAAGGCTCGTACCACGAAGTAAACAGAGTATATCTTTATTTAACAACTCTGTACAGCAGCCGCAGGTTTGTGTGCATGCCCGGGCAACTCCTCAACTGCCACTCCCCCGGGACCCCACGTCACATCCGGCCACCGCATTCCTTACACTATTATTCCCATAATACCACAGAATGAGCTTCCAGAAGATGTGGTGGAGGTGGGAGCAATTACAACATTTAAGCAATACTTGGAAAGGCACAGGGATAGTAATGGTTTGTACTGATATAATCCAGGTACAGGCAAATGGGACTAGCTGGGTTAGGGAACTTGTTCTGCATGGATGAGTTGAACTGAAGGCACTGTTTCAATACTGTGCAGATCAATGATTCAATGACTCTAACTATGAAATATCAAATGCAATAAAGCTAATAACTCTAGGTATATGAAAACATAAGAATGTAAAGATGGAAGAAATTGAGCAGGAGAAAGCCATTTGATCCTTTAAGTCTGCTGTTTCCTTTACTGAGATTATTGCTGATCTTCAACATCATCCCCATTGTTCTGCACTACCTTTTGATTTCCTTAATACTCAAAAGCTATCAATCCCTTCTTTGAGTGAACAGAAAGTCTGAGCTTTCTATGACTTTCAAAGAAAGAAAACTCTAAAGGTTCACAATTCTCTCAGTGAACTAATTTTTTTTAAATCAGTCTGAAATTATCAACTCCTTATTCTGACTGTGCAACCCCTGGTACTGGATTCCTAACTAGCGGAAGCATCTTCAGCATGTTGTTCATGGTATTCTGTTATTACCCCTCCACCCATTGATTCAAATACTTTCCCCAATATTGACCTTGGGTTAATATTAACAGGTTAGAAATTCCCGCTTCCACTCTCACTACTTCTTAAGTAAAGGGATGTGATTTGTTAGCCTCTAATCCACAGGATCAATTGCAGAATGTATGCATTTGGGGAAATGAGAAACAGGACATTCACTGTCTCTGTAGCCAACTCTGCCATAACTGGAGAATGCAGATCATTTGGTCCTTGGGATTTAATGGCTTTCAGTCTGTTTTCCTATGAATACTAATTGTCCTCCCTTCTTCATTCTTACTGGACCACAGGTTTTTCAGTTCCTGTTAATTAACTTTTTTTCATTCTGATCTAAAACAGAAGGGAACACTGACACACCCTGACCTGCCAATAAATTACTTTGATGACAGTGATCTATAAGTCTTTATGTTTCGTGGTTAGGGTGCAGAATTACTGTTCTCAAAATTAGTGGTGGAATGCAATAGTCTTTCATGACATTCCCCAACTCCCCCCTAAAATTTAAGAGGCAATAACCTTTTTAAACAGATGGATCCCTGCCTATGCTCTGATTGCTAATTGCTATTCTGCTAATCTATATGCACACTTTAACCTAACTGGCTTTTTTATAGTTGATGTAACAAAATTAAGTAGCGGTTTTGAATGAACATTTGAAAATAACGAGCAAGTAAAGTCTGCTGGTCCATCAAGCCTATTCTACTTGCAAACCTCCTGGTCAAGCCTCCTCAATTTACTTCCTCCTTTGCCCCACTTCAGTTGCAATGCACACATATAAAGTGCAGAAACATGAGGAGACCACACATCCCTTTATGGCTGCTGTGCCCTGTTATAATAGGGACTACTTGAATTCTGGATATTCTTAGCCAAACACCATCTTCCTTCATTCTCTTCAATTTAAAAAATCAATGAAGAGTCTGTTGGCGCAGGTAAAAGTATAAAGAAACCATCAGATCTATGAGGGAAATAATACCCTTTGAAGTTTCCTTCAGATCCGCTCAGGTGATCAAAACTGCTCAAGGAAATCTCATAGATTTAGTTCTGCTTTCAGTTGACTGAGAATCAATGGCGGAGTGAGGAACTGCTGGCTGCCTGCTGCCTGCAGTTCAGTTGGCCACAGACCACTGTGCATGCTTGGATGAACACAACATCTGAGATGGGCAGGAGGGTAGAAGAGTTGTGGTGGAGCACTCGTGTGCTAAGGAGGGGCAGAATGCACCACTTATGGATGTTCATCTTTATCAATCCAGCCTCAGCTGGTGTAACAATGGCAGTCCCTTTCTGTGGGGTCATCAACCTTGTGGAGAAGGCCAAGTGCAGGTAAGTGTTGATTTTTGCATTTGTATTTGTTTAATGGATCTTAATTTGTTATAGTTTTTAATGTGTATCTAAGATGATATGAATATTTTTTTAATGTCTGTGACTATGAGAATACAATTCAAAAGCCCTTGGCCGCTGCAAGCTGTTCTGGGGGTGGGGGATGAATGGCTCCAATTCATGGGGCACCAATTGGGTGCAGAAGGTCAGTTTGTTTGGCCCTCTACAATTGTTCAAGACCGCCACTGAGTTTTTGTCTTTTTGTTTGATCGAAATTCTAGCCTTATCAAAAACCAATCCACCTCTCTTGAAATTCCACATTGGCATTTTTAAAAATGAATGTCAGGTATCACATTTCAATAACTAATTTTCTACTCTCTGCTATTATACCAATATGAGCTCATTCTGATACCTCATTAGCTCAATAATGCATCGTGGAATCCATTTTGGAGAAAATTGTTCCATATTATTTATGTAAAAGACTGCAACGCAGAAACTGAACACTTTCTTAATTTACATTGGGTTCATTGCCTTGAGAGATTAAAATATATTATAAAACCATGCTTACTGGGCACTGTAAGCTAATGGATTTTGAAATCCATTGGAGATAAATAAGTTATATATTTTGAGAATGCAAACTAGAAATTAATGTGCTTTCAACCAGGAAGAGGTACCCATTTGGATTTGGATTTCTAGGGTTTAAGAAATTAATCCAAGTGATAGTTTTGCAGCACCGTCTACCATTCTTAATTACACACAAATTAGTTGTCAGTAAGAAAAGGTGACATTTATGTCATGTTAAGCAGCTCAAGCAACATTGGCATGAGTTGCAAGCTCAAGCCTCATTGAACCTGCAATCCTTAAGAACATCAGGTTGAAATCAACCTTAAAAAACAATCCTTTCAGTGAAAAGTATACTTGAATAATGCAATGTATATATTTAAGAATGTTATGCTAACAACTCATCAAGGGTGCATTCGATTTCATTCATCTTGCAATTTTTGTACTGGAAAATATATTGCTTTTTGTATTCAGTCTGATTGTGCAGTTAAGTTGTGAGTTGGAGCAATCAACACCACAATGATAGATTATGCTAGACCAATCCGGTGGCACCATGGCGTAGCAGTAGAGCTACAGCACCGGTGACCCGGGTTCAATCCTGATAACGGGTACTTGTTTGTGTGGAGTTTGTACTGTGCGGAGTTCTCCCCGTGGGGTTTCTCCAAGATCCTCAGTTTCCTCCCACACGCCAAAGGTTTGCTGATTAATTTGCTTGTTATGAATGTAAAATTGTCCCTAGTGTGTGGGATAATGTGGCCCTTGTGGCTAAGGGGATCAGGGGGTATGGAGAGAAGGCAGGTACGGGATACTGAGTTGGATGATCAGCCATGATCATATTGAATGGCGGTGCAGGCTCGAAGGGCCGAATGGCCTACTCCTGCACCTAATTTCTATGTTTCTCTGTTAATATGCGGGGATCGTTGGTCATTGCAGACTCGGTGGGCTGAAGGACCTGTTTCCATCCTGCATCTCTAAAACTAAAAAAAGGAAACTAAATTGAAAGAAAAGTATATTTTAAACTGTAGTTGTAACATTTATATATATCAAAGAGGAAAGCTATGAGGTCACAAGGGAGATCATGCAAACTCCACATTGGCATCACTAGCAGTCAGGGTTGATCCTGAGTCACTGGAGCTGTGATGCAGCAGCTCCCTTAGCTCTGCCACCATGCTGCACAAAGACAGAACATGATTTATAAATAGCAGTATATAAAATTAGGAGCATAGATAGGGTGGATAGTCAGAACTATATTCCTTAGATGAAAATACAAAAAACTGGAGAGCATAGCTTGAAGGTCAAAGGACATGTGTGGAGCATATATTTTATTACTGAGAGTGTTGGGTATCTGGGTAGCACAGTCGATACTGTTGACATGAATTTTATTAAAGCATTTGATTAAATTCCCCATCGTAGGCTGATCCAGGCCATGTGTGTCATGGTGACTTGGTCACATGGATTCAGAACTGGCTCACTCAAAGACAGAGGATTATGGTGGAAGGGTGATTTGGCATCAAGTGATGCCAAGGATCCTGCCCTGCAGCAGCTTGCCGACGTCATCCGGCAGGGCTGGCCAGACCGTCGTTCATCCTTGCCGGCTGGTGCCGTGCCCTACTTCCTGGTCCGTGATGAGCTCGTGCTGCACGACAGCGTGGTCGTGAAGGGACACAAGGTCGTTGTGCCTGCTGCGCTGCGGGACCAATACTTTCAGACCGCCCACCGCAGTCATCCTGGGGCCGAGGCCACTCTGCCTCAGGCCCAGAGTCTGTTCTACTGGCCCGGCATGGCCCAAGACATCCGGGAGAGGGTCTCCGCCTGCTCTATCTGCAATAGCCTCGCTCCACATCAGCAACGGCAGCCGCTTCTGCAACAGCCTGTCCCCGAGCTGCCCTAGATGGCCGTCGCCACTGACATTTTCGAGTGGCGTGGAAAGCACTTCCTGGTCCTTGTTGACTCGTACTCCAGCTGGTTCGAGATTGACCAGCTGCACTCCCTCACCTCTTCGGCCGTTATCGGGAAGCTGCGCCGCCACTTCGCAACCTTTGGCTCCCTGGCAAGTCTTCAATTGGACAACGGCAGCCAGTTCTCAAGTGCCGAATTTCGGGGTTTCGCTGCCAGCTGGAACTTCCGACACTATACCAGCAGCCCAGAGTACCCGCAAAGCAACGGCTTGGCAGAGCGCGCTGTCCGCAGTGCTAAGGACTTGCTGGAACACTGTAGACTGTCCCATTCTGACTTTTACCTGGCCCTCCTCAACCTTCGAAACATCTTCCGCGACCCTGCCTTGGGCTCGCCAGCACAGCGGCTGATGTCTCGCACTACGAGACCTCCAATCCCGGTGACCCAGCGGTCCCTCGTGCCCTCTGTTCTCCAGCCCACTGCCGTCCAGGAGCGCATTGCCCTCAAGCAAGAAATCCAAAAGTGCTCCCACGACAAGTCCTGCTGTCCCCTCCCTCGTCTGTTCCCTGGCCAAGTCGTCCGGTTGCATTCCCACTCCGGTCATCCCAGGCTTGCCATCGTCATCGGTACTGCTGGTTCGCCGCAGTCCTATCTAGTCGACCATGACGGTACCATTTACTGCCGGTCCCGCCAACATCTGCGGCTTGTCAACGAATCCCCACCACCGCCTGCCGACCCCCTTGCCCCCCCCCCCCCCCCCACCCCCCCCGCTGTCTGCCACGTTGCCTGCCCCTCCACGCACGCCTCGGTCCCTGCCTTCTCAGCTCTATCAGCCCCGCTCTCCAACAGCCAGTCCTCCCTCTCCTGCCCGTCTTCCCGCTGCTGCGCCTGCTACCCCTCCTCCGTCTCCATCCCTTCCTTCTCCTCCGGGTCCCCGGTTTGCTCACCCGCTCCTGCTCCTACTCCTGTTCTTCCTGCAGAGGGGGGAGATGGCGAGCTGCGTACCCGGTCCGGGTGGGTGGTCAAGCCGCCTGTCCGTTATGGTGATTTTGCTTAATTGTTTGCTTACCTGCTCGTAGCGTATGAGACGTGGTCGCCCCGTCACTACTGTATTGCTTTTCATTTCCAAGGGGAAAGATGTAGATGACATGTGCATGTACCTTTAACATAGTGACCTCACCACTACTAATCACTCCCCACATCACAAGTATAATTACAACCTTCCCACCCATTGATCCCTCTCTCTAGTTCCGGTGACAGACCACGAACAGCTAGGGCAGCAACGTAAGTGTACCATGAATAAACAGTAGTAAAGACACACTGTGTTATGACTCCTCTTTACAGTGACTATGTGAAGAGCCCACCAGTCCACATGCGCGTCAATACGCGAGACGCATGGGGCGAGTCGGAGCAGTTCGCAACTGCTCTGGCAGGTAAGTAATTTTACTTTCAACGGGCTGCTGCGACAGCGGGCCCGGAGTAGATGATGGAGGCAGCTGGTCTTGGGCCACCGTGGAGGCTCCATTAGGAGCTAGATTCAATTTGCGGCTGCCGCCGTTGGAGCTCCGTATGGGAGCATGCGGCTGAATTTGGAGGCTGCCGTGGAAGCTCCATAGGAGTTCGGTTTCGTTATGCCTGCCGGCTTTGGAGCTCCATACGGGAGCAGGTGGCCGGATTTTAGGCCACTGTGGTAACTCCATTAGGAGTTGGGGCTGCCGGCACGGCTAGGGAGATCGCTGCCAAAGATACTAGCAGCTAGTGTTCGCAGCGGCCAGGGGAGCGAACTCTAGGTAGCTCAGCTGCCATAGCGCCCATACATTTTTAAACATAGATACTGCTGAGGGAGCATATGCTGGAGACCAGCTTATAGTGTGTGCTCTATTTGTAGGGGCATTCAATATACTACACATAGTCCTTTAATTAAAGTAAAAATCTGAAGAACTGATTAAGGTAGTTATAAATAGAGCTGGCAGTTTTAATAGCGGTTGCTGTTCGGTCACGTTTGTGACTATTGCAGCAGATAGGTCATTTATTATCATACACCATGTGATGTAGTAAAATTTGACTTGCCATTATGTAGGTATGTTACAAAACCTACCTGAATCGTCATTGGGAATCTGCCCTCAGCCATGTCCGCGATTTTGGCGCTGTTTGGAGGGGGCGGGTTTAAAACGCGATTTTTACTAGGCTGTACTAATCGCACATGTTCAGCCTAGTAAATCATTAACGAAAAATCGCTGCAAGACCCGGTCGCAAAAGGTATTATTAGTTTTATAGGCCTCGATAATATAGTTCTAATAGTTTTAAAATTACTGTCTCATTCCGCAACCTCTCGCAGCCCCAGGGTTTTATAAAGCAAACAATTAAAGGTATGTACCTTATTTTTACATTAAATGGGGCATATATATAACCCGGTATATCAAGTTATCTATAGCGAGTAGTTCATTTTGGGCTTTTTATATCCCGCAGTATTTTTCTCGGCATTTGAGGGCACTAATCCAGCGCGATGTCAACGTTCTAAACCAGCGCGTTCCACATGAACCCACTAGAAAGCCGATTTAAATGGGCATTTATTTACAGCAATTGAACACTAAATTCCTTCCATTTGGCCTATAAATTAATGTAAATTAGATATAAAAATCATGTTATATTGTGAATTATTTGTGAATAATCTTTGGACACTTAGGCTATTTAAAAATGTTAATCTTTCCTTAAGAAATGGGCTTTTGACTATCCAAGATCACAGCTTTTTTGTAATGTCCATTGAAAATCAATAGGGAACAAGATGCTAATTTCCGTATGAAAATGGTCATAACTTTTTTAATACTTGAGATATGAAAGTGAATTTGGTGTCAAATTAAACTTATTGTTATGCTTTATCTGATGGGATAAATTGCAGACTTGATTTTTTAAATCTCAAAATTTTGTAACATTGCTACATTATGGCACAGAATGGGGCTCCACTGGAGCGGGTGGCTGTTTGGAGGAACTCCATTGAGGCTCCAGAAAATAGCTCCTGGCTTGGGAAGCCTTTTTTCAGCTGTCTATTAGACACCTGTGGAGCAATACCTAGTGCAGGGTAGCATCATGATAATTTCCGCTCAGTAGAGGGGACTGTTGGAGATTATTCAGAAGAGACCCCAACCATGTGGATATTGACAAATCAGTTGAATCTTTGATCCAATGGGGCTATGCTTCTGTTTAAATCATATGAACTGTGTTTCGCATACCCGAGACTTTACAGACAGCTCCAGTAATTTGCCTGTGACAACACCTGGCAGGGTTGCAGTATTTCTCCCACTC
Source organism: Leucoraja erinaceus (assembly GCF_028641065.1). Lineage (NCBI taxonomy): Eukaryota > Metazoa > Chordata > Chondrichthyes > Rajiformes > Rajidae > Leucoraja > Leucoraja erinaceus. The sequence goes on from NC_073388.1 coordinate 34,670,542, forward strand.
TGTCTAGCGGGCTATCGGGAAGAGGTGACTCCGATTATAATGCCGGCTCATCCGAGTCATATGGGGGCCAGAGGCCTAAGGAAACAAAATCTGGTACAGGGTTGCGCTCTATTTCCTCCCTGAAATACTCCATTGAGGGAGCAAGGACTCGGAGTCACTAGCCAGTGCAACCTGTCTGGTAAGTATAATAAACAATGAAGACACCGACAGAGCACCGATCTGCACAGCTAGTCCAGATTCGGCTCCTAGAGGGAGCAGCTTGACAATCCCGAGTCGGGGCAAAGTCAAAGCCAAATCTGTGGGCCAAGTCATGTCGAACGATTTGGGTCAAGGGGATTCTGTCCCCACATCTATGGCAGATGTGATTGGCCATTTGTCTCAATTGGAACACCTGATGAATCAGATGGTGGCACAAGAAATGCGGAGGCATGTACAGGCAGTTCGAATCATAAGCCTGAGGTAGCTCCTGGTTCAGGGTTGCAATATTCCCTCCCACTCGGATGTAAGGAGTGTTGGAGATGGTGCCAACTAATATGCTCCGTGTTATGGAAGCATGCACAGGTTGTTCTAGTCATACCGCTGAGGCAGCTCCTGGTTCAGGGTTGCAATATTCCTCCCACTCGCATGAAAGGAGTGTTGGTGATGATGCCAAATAAATATGCTCCATGTTACAGAGGCATGCACAGGCAGTTCAAATCATATGCCTGTAGCAACTCCTGGTTCAGGGTTGGAATATTCCTCACACTCGAAAGACTATCGGAGATGGTGTCACAAAATATGCTCCGTGTTATGGAAGCATGCACAGGCAGTTTGAGTCATACGCATGTGGCAACGCCCAGTTCGACGTGCACTAATTCTCCCTAAGGGAGTGTCAGAGATTAGTATGGAGCTGACTCCAAACATGATTCCGAACATGACTATGCGCCTGAATCCCATGATATACGAGAGTCGCAAAAGGCCACTACTAGAGGAGTTGGCCAGCGGCATCAGCTATCGAACATCACACCAGCTGAAGAAATGACAAGCATGACAGATAGGGTCTGCAAATAGAACACAGCTGATGCTCCAACAAGCAAATTGACCCGGGTTCAGAGACGCTGGCAGGTAAGGTTTCTTTATTAACCTCCTTAAAACTCCAAAATGGAGCAGTCTGTCAGCCCAGGTTTGGGTTTACTGGCAGCAAGAGTTGTCTAATATTTTTTCACTGTTTCTGGGATAGATCAGGCTGATGCAGAGACATTGGCAGGGTGTCTTGCATAGTAACCTCTGTAAATTCCAAGTAGGAACAGCTTGGTTTCCCTGGGTTCAGGGTAGACCATCATAGAACTGGCTGGCCACATGGGTCATATTGACCAGGGAAGCACTGCCTCATCATCTGTGATTGAGGTTATCAGACTGCTCAGTAGAATGAAGTAGTTGAAGTCTTCCTCAACACAAGGTTTATTTTCTCCTCAGTTAGTAGAGTTGCTGGTTCATTGGAATCATCATTGCCATCCTCTCTGAGATAGGTAGCTACCAGCAGGAAGCTGGTCTGGCATATAATATTTTTTTATCTGACCTGCAGGTTCATGTTGTGAATCAACAATACCAGTATTCCTGATTGATTGGCGGGTCGAAGAGATTGTGTTGTGCACTCTGGCGACTCAGACAAGTGGTTTCAGTCAGAGGACTGCGAGGCAATTCCTGATTCAGGCTTGCATTATGCTAAAATTCCACTCTGAGGAAGAAAGCTGAGAATTCGTGGTGACTCTTATAGTCAAGAGTTGACAGGGAACTAGTATTCCCACATCAAAGGGAGACTGTGTTTTCAGTTCTGTGTTTTCTTTATTGTTAGTCAATAGTCATAAGGTTCTGATTTTACTTCGGAGTCACGTGAGTGATTCCGTGAAGAAGCCCGTCCCAGGACGCGTTGCGGCATTACGTTTCAGCAGGCCAAGCGGCAGCGCGGGAGACAGGGCTCCCGCAGAAACTAGAAAAGTTAAAGTTTAGGTAAGTACTTACCTTTACTTTACAGCCTTTGCGTCTGCTTGTTCCCTGCAGGGCATGCAAGCGGCCCCTTCGACTCCGGGAGGAGTTTTTCCGTTGTCGGGAGGGGAGGAAGACGCAACTAGGACTCACCGGCGGACCATGGTGCGGGTGCCGGTAACTGTCCTCAGGGGCGACATCGGCGCAGGGCTAGCACTGCGCTAGGGTTCCCCTCAGTCCTCGCTCGCCCTCAAGGACTGTCCAGGTGAGGCAGGCAGGCAGGCAGGCGGGCGGGAGGAGGCTTCCGACTTTTGCTGGAGCCGTTAAGGGGACCCACGGAGCAGTGCTGGCGTGGAGTGCGCTGCAGCCCGAGTGCAGCAGCCCGAGGAGAGAGGGAGAGGGAGGACCGCTATCAGCGCCCCGCTCCCGACTCTGTACCAAGCCCGTCAGCATCAGCTGCGGGCTGGGAGGGAAATGCTGCACCTGCCCGACGAAACGACGTCTTTGGGCAGCAACAGGTGGTAGGACCGCTTAGGGGGCGGTCCACAAACCCGACACCGGGACCTAGCCAGCCCGCTAGCGCCTGAGCAACGGGCTGGATGTGTGGAAAACCCGGCGGTGGAGCCAACATCAGACTGGGAAGTCTCTCCACCCAGGAGGAGGAGAGACTGCCGCCTGAACTACAGGAGCAGCTCTTGGGCATTCCAAAGGTAAGTTTGCAGTTGTGTTTTTATTACATAGTTCAGCAACACAACGCAAACCTTGCAAAGAGGTACTGCCCCGCTCCAACTATACCAGCGGGGCAGCAACCGGCGGCAGCGTCGCTCGCAGAGCGTTTTCGCTATCCCTGAGACCGAGCCAAGCCAGTCTCGCCAGAGCCTACACGGCGGACTGGGAAAGGGGCTAGGAAGCCAAACGGCCGGTCGTCTCCGACTCGTCGGAGGGAGGGGAAATGTCCACCCCAAAGCGGGGGAGAGACAGCCGCCTAAGCTGCATCCAGCAGCTATTGGAGGGGATGGTCTACCGAGAGCAGCAGCGCTCTCGGACAGACAGGACAGGCGCCCCCTCCATGGTGCTGAGTCCGGCACCTCCCTTTGCGACCTCGGACCAGGAATGGGAGGTTAGCATTGGTGACCAGGGGCAGGCTGGTCTGAGTATGGGGCAGGCGGAAGGAGCCGAAAGAGAGCACGGTGTGCAGGAAGAGCTGCTAGGGGTTGTAAGCCGCTTTGTCGCTACCCCACGGGTTGGAGCACCGCTGGAGCCAAGGATGGCTGCCAGCATAAATCATCTCTCCAACAAACCTCTGCACGGACAGATTTGGAGAGAGGAGGTCACACTACAGCGCATACTTCGCCTCCTCACGGCGGCTATAACAGCCTATGCGCGGGGAGTCGAGACCGCAGAGATGACCACTCACCAACATGTCCTGGCACTCATGTGCACGACACAATATGAGTTGGATAACCTAAGAAGAGACAACATCAAGCCGGCCCTCAATCCTAAATTTGCAGGTTTATGCAAAACTCCATCAGTAGAGACCGACTCATTCTTATTTGGGAAGGACTTGAACAAACAGCTCAAAGAGATGGAGGAGGCATCCAAGACCTTTAGCCTCATGAGGGCACCACCGGCAGTGAACATACCAAAGCTCTTCATTCCACCCAGGCGGCAGCACACCACTGTATCTACCAGTCGGCGGCCCGAACATCCGACTGGTCAAAGCTGTGGGCCGCACTATCCCCAGAGACCTTTTTTAGGTCAGGGCCTGCAGCGGACCCCCTGGAAAATGCGCCTCCCCCCAACATCGCCAGCACGTCGACAGGGAAGAACACTCAAAAAGAAAAAATCACAACCCCGCCAATGACCATGGAGGTAGGTGGGTCTGGTTCCTACCAGCATATAGAGCGCTTTCTTGGACTATCTTGGCTTTCATATTAATTCAGTCCACGTAACTATAATGTTGCCAAGAGACAACATAGTTGAATTGGCACAAACAAGGGACAAATTAATGGTCAAACTACCAACTACTCGACAAATAACAGAGTAATTGGGGGAAAATGATACCATTTTCTGTCTACATGATTCAGATGTTAGTATCAAGAACAACATATAGGTTGTCATTGAGCATCTCATGAAGTTACCGACTGAAATAATATCAGAAAGACAGTGGTGGGGTTACCACTTACACTGGGCATTAAGTATCTAAAAATGCTCGGGTGAAATTCATGAGTTTAAGCACTTGCATGTATGGGTATAAATAAACTACACTATGGAGGTGGCCTATATTAACCATATGGCAGCATAAAGTCGGTATCATATGACAAGTTGGTCAAAACAATTTGGCAATGGTATATCCATAGAGGTATTGGACTATCAACAACTTACCTGCCTGGTAAGCAAAATACAGTGACAGACACCAGGTCACAAAAATTAAGGACAACATCAAGTAGATGTTTTCATATAAAGTTTAACAAAGCTATCAAGCTATACCATGCATTTCATTGTCTCTGTACTGCACACTGACAATGACAATTAAAATGGAATGTGAATCTGATATCGATTATTTGCATCAATGCTATATCACCAGAGGTTCGGGGATGTCCTATGTATGTCGCGGGGGGAAACCAGACCCTGGGGCAGTGGAATCCTCATATATATATAAAATTTTCTCTGGGACAGATAGTGCCAGCAGAAAGCTTGTCAGCTATATATATTAACTTTTCTGACCTATAGGTCATGTTGTCATTCAACAATATATTTATAATATTGATAGACAAATGCGTTCATGTTGCATTGGTGAAATTAATTCTATGTATTTTTTCCCTTCTGCCTCACCAATCGAGAACAACGCACAGTACAAAAGGATTCTGTTTCAGAACTTACGCTATGACATGATTGTTGGAACTTGCATGGAGTTTTTCCAGTACCCAGGATTATTAACAATCGGAGCCGGGCACAAATCAACTGTGCCATGAGAAAATAAGCTCCTGAGCTGCAGATTCTGCGCAAGCCTCTGGGACTGGGATTGTTATACTGAACAATCAACTTGCATGGAGTTTTTCCAGTACCCAGGATTATTAACAATCGGAGCCGGGCACAAATCAACTGTGCCATGAGAAAATAAGCTCCTGAGCTGCAGATTCTGCGCAAACGTCTGGGACTGGGATTGTTATACTGAATAATCGACACCATGTCAGCATCCTTTTGAACATCCACTGGACTACAACACTTGTCCAGCATCAAGAGAAGTACTGCAAGGATAAAGGGGAAAACCTACTCATCCGAATCAGGTACTACGAACTGGAATTCCTGGAGAACCTTCATCATGATGAAGGATTCGGCTACAGTGCCATCAACACAGCTAGAATTGCCCTGCCTGTTCTTTTTCAAAACAGCTACAGGACAACAGGCCATGGGGTCACTGGCTGGTGGTAATGAAGGGTATTAAAACTCTAAACCCCTAGACAATGTACACCTATATATGGGATGTCACAGTGGTTAACCACACTTCAGGGGATCCCACCAGCCAGAGTCCGAAACCTGAACCTTCTATGCACTGAAACATATGTTAAAGGCACATGGAGCAGCACAGAGGGTCCAGTCACTACTCCTATTTCAACTGGACACCATGCTCACAGCTTCAGACCAGATCTCTATCATTTGTCCAGGGAATGGTCAAACCAGACCAGGAATACTTTATCCAGTCATAAAATCCGGGCTTACCCGCCAGAGAACACGGTAATGTACCAAGACCCTTTTTTACCTTACATAGACACAACCTAATTATGCGAGGGAGATGAAAAGCCTTGTGGGTTGGTTACAAAAAACCTTGTGGTCGGGTAACAAGCCTTTTTTGAAATGGCTCAAGCAGGTTAAAGCTCTTGGGATAAAACTAACATGTCAAAGTTGTCATCCCACAGGAGAAGCTTCCACGTCAACGGCAAAAGAATGGACGTACCTATAAACCACATCCTGGCTCCAGCAGAATAGTGGGGGTAAAACGTTCAGAGAGAAATAATTTATTATAAACTGTTGACAAAACCTGTTTTTCATTTGCAGGAAAGATTCCAATCTGCAAATATTCAAATTAGCCAAGGGGAGCATTTTTAAAATTCTTCAGTGTTATTGTAAAATACCATTGGGTTTTTCTATAAACAGAATCATTGGTTGATTATGATAACACGCTTCCTCCCTCAAAGGCTTCGGCAGCGAGTGATATAAACTGTTACACGGTTTGAAATCACAGAGCTTTGAAATCTTCACGGAATCACTCACGTGACTCCGAAGTAAAATAGTAAGATTAAACGAGAACTTACCAGTTTGAAGTTTGATCTGTATTTTATGAGGAGTTACGATGAGGGATTACGTGCCCTCCGCTCCCACCCTCATTACATGGATCAAACTGATAATTGATGTCTCTTTATTCTTCACTATGTTACTTCAAATACGTGTCTGTCTGTGATTCCACACCGCTGCTTTGAAGTTATGCCGCAACGCGTCCTGGGACGGGCTTCTTCACGTAATCCCTCATCGTAACTCCTCATAAAATACAGATCAAACTTCAAACTGGTAAGTTCTCGTTTAATCTTACTATTATATGTTATCAGCGAAACGTATGAATACTAGACAATGCATCTTCCATGGCAAGAGAAGCCAAAAAGAAATTTCCGACCGTATGGTCAAAAGAGGAATGGTGGTTCCGAGTGGAATCAGTGACATCTCATCGGAGGATGAGTGGTCTGGCCAAGAACAAGAGTGGTATATTTCTGATATTTAGCAAGATTACAGAATTAGGTTAGCATTTGGCTAATCTGATCATGTGTTTATTTACCTAGTTTAAGATGGATGATTGCCTTTCAGCAATCTAACTGATTCAGAAAATCGATCTTGACAATGTATACTTTGCCATATCTATATAGACACATGAGGCACAGATTATTTGGTGTTTTGATAATTAAGGCAGTGGTGGAAGCCAATGCTGCCCTACTCAGATCAAAGGGCATTGTGTCATTGAGTTTAGATAATATGCAAAATTTGCAGCTGATAAAACTTAGAGGTTATCAGTAGATACTTCTTGCAATATTAAGAATGAGGCAACATGAAATTTAATAGTGCCAATTTTGCCTATTCATTCAGGCCATGGCTGAAGCAACTCGGTCACGAGTGATGGCTGAGGCAGCCTGTCTTCTCGGGCAGCTAGCTCTGCATGATTGTATGGGAAGCTTGTGAACAAAATACATGAGTTACTTTTAAACGGAAGTAACAGAAGTTTGTGTGGTTTTCAGTTTGAGCCTAGAGAAGCGTTCATCTGATAGCACAATTGACACTGCTTGTGCTGCTTTGTCATTTGAAGTTGACAGCATACCCACTAGAGCAGAGATTGGGGGTGTCATTAGGTATACAAGTGCACTGAGCTTGCTAGTACCTATGAGATGAAAGATACTTTCTTTATTGTTGGTCAATAGTCTCAAGGTATTGCTGATGGCTCATTAGCAGCCAATAGAATGGATATTTCCCTTTCATCATGCAGCAAGAGGCTTACATAGTGCGTGTTAATAAATTAAGAAATTTGGTTGACTACGTCTGGATATTGGCAGATAGAATTCTGCACAGTGTTGCATGAGTTATTGTCTAACTCAAAGGCAATTGGGACTATGGTCCGGTTAAGACCAATGGCCATGTATGCAAGTTAACATCATGGTATTAATAACCCATGTTTTTTCTACCATTAATGGCTTATCTGTTTAAGTGTTTTATATGCAGATTGGGTTACTGCATGAAACCACAGAGCTTTGAAGTCTTCACGTAGTCACTCACATGACTTTGATATAAAATAGAAAGATTAAACGAGAACATACCGTTTGAAGTTTGATATTTATTTTATGAGACGTTGAAGTGAGGGAGTGCCCTCCACTCCCAACCCTACTTCTCATAAAGATCATTCGGTAGTTCTAAGATCGTTAATTCTTCTATAGCTTACGTCAGCAACTATTCTGTGGTTTCATACAGCTGCTCTAAAGATTGATGCGCATGCGGACGGGCAGCTCTTCACGTAATCCCTCATTTCAACTTCGCATAAAATAAAGATCAGATTTCAAACAGTAAGTTCTGGTTTAATCTTTCTATTAATACCTAATGCGTAAAACGATCCCAAACAACTAGCAACATAGATTCAAAGCATTGCCTGTGTTGAGACATTAGTTTATCCCATTATGATCCCTTTCCCCGTTTTGGTGAATTTAGCAGTTTCTACAATTCCAAGCCAGATTTTTATTCAGATGGGCAAGAAGACATAATTCGACAGTGAAGAATGAAGCTTCGATGTTCTGTATGTGTCCTAGAAATGATATTGAAAAAAATAGACATTAAATTACATCTAAGACAAACAGTTGGAAGGTTTGTTCAATTTCTATTTATTTAATTATAGAAGTGCAGTTGCCAGATTCTATAGAGAGCTCTCATAAAAATCAAAGTAGCAAATCATCTTATATTACTGGAAAAGCGCTCTCTAGCGAAAGGTTAAATGCTCAGATTATTGCACTTCACATTTTGATATTATAAAAAATGGCTTAAAATTCATTCACATTGAGAAACATGACCTGGAATTCTGAAGCTCGAGAACTGTGTACCTAATATTTTTATGCGTCTCACTATTATTGCAATGTCCAACTAATGCATCATTTATCACATTAATGCATGCTCCTGAGGTGTAATTTTAGCAATTGCTGTCAACAACTGAGTCAAAGTGGTGCTGAGAGTAGTTATGACTATGCTTTTCAAAGGGATCCTCATCATCCTGATCTCTTCATTCATAAGTGAATTGGAAAGCTTGCATCGATCTATGCGAGACTAGGTATGGGGGCTAGCACCTGACTTCTGGCAAAGCTCTCCTGTGTTCGCCAAAGATTGGTCGGCCTTCCCCTTGAGACACATTCTCACTGTGATCATACAGGTTATCGCCAAGTACATTGCTTTCTTTCCAAGAAATCATACTTGTAAATGAATTGGCTACTGTAAATTGCCCCCTGTGTAGGTGGGCAGTAACAGAATCAGGAAAAAGTTGATCAGCATTTGAGAGTGAAGAGGTTACATTGAAATAGGAGGGAGAAAGTTACTGTGAGGATTGATGGGGGAGCCAGAATAGTATAAAAACATCAAATATCCTCCTTCCCTATTGTGATTAATATGTAAAATGCTGTTGCATCACATCTTTGCGGATCCAGTTTCAATCATGACCCCTGGTGCAACTGTGTAGAGATTGGAAGTTCTCCATGTGACCATGTGGGTCATGCGTCTGTACCTTTTGCCCAATGGGAGCAGAGAGCAGAGGCAATGCTCAGAGTGCGACAGGTCTTTGATTAGGTTGCCTACTTTTCCAAGACAGCATAAAGTATAGATGGAGTCAATGAAGGGGAACCTGGCCTATGTGGTGGACTGAGCCTTATCTACAACTCTCTGCAATTTCCTAGGGTCTTGGGTAAAGCTGTTCCCAAAGAAAGCTATGATGCAACTCGACAGTGTGCTTTCTACGGTGCATCTGTAGAAGTTAGTAATAGTCACTGGAGACATGCCAAATTTGCTCAATCTCCTAAGGAAGTAGAGGTGTCGGTGTGTCTTCTTGGCTGTCGTTTCAATATGGTTGATCCATTACATGTCATTGGTATATTTATGCCAGGGAACTTGAAGCTCTCAACTATTTCCACTTCAGCATAATTGATACTGATTGGGGCATATACTCCAGAAGTTGTTGTCCTGACACCTTGTTGTTAAGTTCTCTATCTCCTTCCTGTACTCCATCTAGTCATTGTTCATGATTTCAGCTCACAACAGTGGTGAAGTAAGTAAGTAAGTAAGTACGTACTTTTATTGGTCAAGTATTCACATATAAGACATTTGCCTTGGTACGAATGACTCAGAAAACACTAAACATTAATAATAATAAAACATTAATGATAAAACACCAATGACCAAGCATGTGAACCAATAAAATACCAGATGAAAGGTAGGCTACAGATTTTTGGCTGTTGAGTAGAGCAACTACTCATGGATAAAAACTATTTTTATGTCTGGCTGTGGCAGCATTGACAGTCCGGAATCGCCATCCAGAGGGAAGTGATTCAAAGAATTTGTGGCCAGGGTGAGAGGCATCAGAGATGATCTTGCCCGCTCACTTCCTGGCCCTTGCAGTGTACAGTTCATCAATGGAGGGAAGGTTGCAGCCAATAACCTTCTCTGCTGATCGGATGATTCGCTGCAGCCTCCAGGTGTCGTGCTTGGTGGCTGAGCCAAACCAGACCATGATGGAGAAGGTGAGAACAGACTCTACGATGGCCGTGTAGAATTGGACCATCATTGCCTGCGGCAGATAGTGCTTCCTCAGCTGCCTTAGGAAGTACATCCTCTGTTGTGCCTTTTTGAATGTGGAGTCGATGATAGCCCCCCACTTAAGGTCCTTGGAGATGATGGTTCCCAGGAACTTAAAAGACTCCACAGATGTGACTGTGGTGTTGTTGACGATCAGTGGGGTGAGGGGAGGGGGAGGTCTCCTAAAGTCTAAAATCAATTCCACTGTCTTAAGAGCATTGAGCACTAGGTTGTTGCGATGGCACCAGAACGCCAGCTGTGACACTTCCTGTCTGTAGGCAGATTCTTCCCCATCCTGGAGTAGTCCAATCAGGGTTTTGTTGTCTGCAAACTTGAGAAGCTTGACAGAGCTGTCTGTGGAGGTGCAGTCGTTGGTGTAGAGAGAGTAGAGGAGAGGAGAGAGTAAGCAGCCTCGCGGTGCTCCTATGCTGAGTGTTTGCGTGTCCGAAATGTGCTTTCCCAGTCTCACATGCTGCTTCCTGTCTGTCAGGAAAATAGTGATTCACCGACAGAGGGGTTCAGGCACAGTCAACTCGGAAAGTTTGGAGTGTAATAGCTCTGGCACATTGGTGGTGATTGCAGAGCTAAAATCAACAAACAGCATTCTCGCATAGGTCCCCTGGTGGTCCAGGTGCTGTAGGATGAAGTGCAGGCCCAGGTTGACCGCATCATTCACAGATCTATTAGCCCGATATGCAAACTGCAGAGGGTCCAGTTTGTGATATTTTTCAGCTTGGCCTGCACAAGCCTTTCGAGTGTCTTCATGACTACAGAGGTCAGTGCGACAGGCCTGTAGTCATTAAGACAAGTAATCCTTACCTTTTAGGGTACAGGGACAATAGTGGAGACTTTGAAGCAGGCACGGACAGTAAATGTTTGCAGGGACTGGTTAGAAATATCTGTATATAACAGTACCAGCTGCTTGGCACAGACCTTAGGAGTAGAGGGGTAAACATTGTCAGGTGCTGGAGATTTCAATTTTTTTTTGTCCTCTGAAAAGCCACCTCCTCTATTTTTATTGTTGATGATAGAGAAGTAATGTTGTGCAACTCGGAGGGTGTGGGTGATTGGGTGTGAAGTTGTGATTGGAGGGGGGTGGGTGTAGAAGGGCCCAGTCTTTGCAGAATGAGGTCAGGCTGTGAGTGGGTGTGAAGTGTTGGTTGAGGTGGGAAATGGTCCAGTCTTTTCACACTGGAGTCTTGCCTTAAGTAGGTGTGAAGTGGTGAATGGGAAAGAGAGGGTGCAGGGTTCATTCTTTGTAGACTGGGGTCTGGCTGCTTGGTTGGTTGGGGGGGGGGGGGGGGGGGGGGGGGGGGGGGGAGGGAGGGGGGTACAAGGGTTATGTTTCTGATTTTCAAACCTGCAGTAAAACCCATTCAGGTCGTTGATCAGCTGACGATTGTCCAAAGAGCGGGGGGCTTTCCTCTTGTAGCTGGTAATTTCTTGCAAGTCCTTCCAAACTTAAGAAGAGCCACTAGCTGAGAACCTGCTCCTCAACCTCTCAGAGTATGTTTCCTGGCAGCTCTGATTCCTCTTCTCAGCTTGTACTTGGCCTGCCTGTAGAGGTCTACCTCCCCGCTCCTGTAGGCCTCCTCTTTAGACCATCAGAGCTGTCTGAGTTCTGCAGTGAACCAGGGTTTGTTGTTCTTGAACCATATTGGAATGCAACTGTCCTCGCAAAAGCTGACATATGATGATACAGTGTCCGTATACTCATCGAGACTTGTGGTTGCTTCCCTGAACACATTCCACTCCGTGCAGTCGAAGCAGGATTGTAGGTTCTCAATGCCCTCGCTTGTCCACCTTTTCATTGTTCTGACCACAGGCTTAGCAGCTTTTAGCTTCTGCCTGGAGGTTGGAATAAGGTGAACTAGACAATGATCAGAGAGACCCAGACCCGCCCGGGGAACAGAACGATATGCATTCTTGATTGTCGTATAACAGTGATTGAGTGTTCTCTCCCCTCTGGTGGGGCAGGTAACATGAAGTCTGTATTTTGGAAGGTCACGGCTGAAGTTAGCTTTGTTAAAGCTCCCAAAACAATGGCCATGGAGTCCGGGAAGTCACTCTATACCCTTATTACTTGGTCAGCGAGTTGCATTTGCGCCTCACGTACGCAGGCTTGGGGAGGAATGTAAACTCCAGAAAATAAATGAGTTAAATTCCCTCGGAGAGCAGAAGGGCTTGCAGTTTATAAAGAGGGATTCTAAGTTCGGAGAGCAGAAATTTGACAGTACCGTGATGTCGCTGCACCAGTCCTGGTTGGTATAGAAGCATATTCCACCGCCTCTTGATTTCCCCGCTGCCAATTCGCGATCTGCTCTGTGAAGTTGGAAGCCAGCCAGTTGCAGCGCTCTGTCTGGGGTCGACTCACAAAGCCAGGTCTCGGTGAAACAGGGCAGCAGCTCGAGAGTCCTTGTTTGTCCGATGCAGGAGTTGCAGTTCGTCCACTTTGTTCATGAGAGAACGTACGTTTGCCAGAAATATGCTCGGTAGTGGTGTGTGTGATCCTCATCGCCGGGGTCGGGTGAGTGCTCCAGAATGCTTCCCATGGGTCCTCCTCCGTCTCAAGACCTTGAACGCAGACACAGCCCCGCCAACGTGTATGTCCGAATAATCCGGGGAATGAGAGAAATCCGGAACGATGTTTGGAGGTACTGTATGTCCAATGTTTATGAGTACCTCCCTCCTGAAAGTAATCTTTGTAGGGTTTTCACAAACGATACAAACGAACAAACGAACAAACACATACAAAACAGCAAGGAAACATAGAAACATAGAAAATACGTGCAGGAGGAGGCCATTCCGCCCTTCGAGCCAGCACCGCCATTCATTGTGATCATGGCTGATCGTCCCATATGAATAACCCGTGCCTGCCTTCTCCCCATATCCCTTGACTCCACTAGCCCCTAGAGCCCTATCTCTCTCTCAAATCCATCCAGTGACTTGGCCTCCACTGCCTTCTGTGGCAGGGAATGCCATAAATTCACAACTCTCTGGGTGAAAAAGTTCAGACCCCTGGTTCTGGACTCGCCCAACATTGGGAACATTTTTCCTCATCCAGCTTGTCCAGTCCTTTTATAATTTTATATGTTTCTATAAGATACTCCCTCATCCTTCTAAACTCCAGTGAATACAAGCCTAGTCTTTTTAATCTTTGAGGAGCAGTACACCGTGGCCGCCATCGTCGGCGCCAGTAGCAGCAAGCAGCAGTAGCAGCAGCTACATCAGCAGAGGTGTAGATGGAGATAGGGGCAGCACAGTGGTAGAGTTGCTGCCTTACAGCACCAGAGACCCAGGTTCAATACTGATTAAGGGTGCTGTCTGTATGGAATTTGTACATTCTCTCTGTGACCACAAGGGTTTTCCCTGGGTGCTCTGATTTCCTCCCATATTCCAAAGATGGCAGGTTTGAAGGTTAATTGGCTACTGTAAATTGCCCCTAGTGTGTAGGATGCAAAACTGGGATAGCAGAAATAGTGCACGTGTGATCATTGGTCGACACAGACTTGGCGGGCCAATGGGCCTGCTGCCACGCTGTATCTCTAAACTAAAACTTTGAGCTGAATTTGGCTGCACAGTCATACGTGTATAGGGAGTATAGTAGGGCACTGAGAACACAACCTTGCAAGGCACTGGTGCTGAGAATTATTGTGGAGAAGGTGTTCTCATCTATGGTCACTGATTGTGATGTGTGGGCAGAAAGTCAAAGATCCAGTGGCAGAGGATGTGCTGATTCCTGGGTCCCAGGAGTTTGGAGATGTTAACATCTCAGATTGATAACATTTCACATGCAAAACAAGTTGGAAATCAAGCATTGCAGCGATTGGAGAGAGGAGAACAGAGAAGATGAGTGAGAAAGAAATGTAGTAAAAAAAATCACAGGAAGCACAAGAAACAAAACATCAGTTGCGAGAAATCTGAAATGGGATGGGATTATGGTATTGAAGGCAGCGCTATAGTTAAAAATAGGAGTATACTGTAGGAGTCCTTGTTGTCTAGGTGTTCCACAGATTAGTTTAGAACAGGGAATGGCGTCTGCTTAAAGCTCCTCAAACAAGGCACTAGTCTGCCATTCCAAGCATGCAAATGGTAGCGAGCTCCACCGACACATGGATTGAACCAAGATTTAGCATCTGATTTACAGTAGCTCATAGCTTCTATTGCAGTACAGATGGAAGCCAGTCGATGTCTGATTGGTTTAATGGTTTCTTAAGCATGAGTCGATCATACGCTCAGGATAAGAATACTCTTTTTTTTTTACTATTCTATAGTTCTGTAATCTTAGTTTATTGCATTGCATTTTGTTATTTGTATGATTGGTGATAATGTTGCTCTAATAATTGTTATATAACCACTAATTACATTATTGTTGTTGTGTAAGAATTTTACAATTGTTGTATTGGGGAGTTATTTTATGTACCACAGAAAATCTCTTGGTGGTCACGTGGAGATGGCATGTTGCGTTACCTGTTACCGTGATATCATGTGATATCATGTGATTTCCTTTAGAAAGCAAAGAACCCAACTGTAGCCTTAATATTACTCACAGCCCAGAGTAAAGGATTAAATCAAGAGACATAGGGTTATACTGGAGTTCTTTAGCTGTGCCTGCCAGCTAGCTACCAGCCTGCTACCACATTTGACATGGTAGTGCTGCACAAACATGACCATTTAGGTCCAGAGCTTCTTGAGTTTACCTCCATGGCCATCTGCAGAGTTATCCAAGCCTACAGAAAAGCTTTTCACAAGCTTGGTTGCTATTGAGCACTGCGGAAGGCCAGGATTTTAGGCAGAGACAGGCTGAAGACGAGTCCTAAGTGAATGGCCACACAATTGGTTGGTGCACATATGATCATCGATTATTCTGCAATCTCTTGTTCCCTACATCATTGGGCCTCTGTAAATTGCCCCTAATGTGAAGGACATAGACGCTAAAGTGGAATAATATAGAACTAATGTCAATGGGTGATCGATGGTCAGCGTGGATTCAATGGGCTAAAGGCCCTGATTCCATGCTGTATCTCTAAATTAAATACTAAACAAAACTAAACCTAAATCATTGATAACACTTCAATGAGAGGGCAAAATTGGATTTCTCCCAATAGTCAGTACATTGGAGAAGGTACAAAAAGCTCACTAAATACTACTTGTCATGAGAAACTAGAAATTCTGAGCAAGTCGAAAAATGAACCTTTTTTTCCATTAAAACTTTGCAGATTATGGCCATAAGTAATAGATGTTTTAAATTATATTCCATTTGGCACGTACGAGATAGGAAACAATATATTCCACTTGCTCATGGGCCTAGAATGAGAAGACATTGTAAAGAAAGATTAACTATGAAACTGTTTGAAAATAATGTAGTAGAGACATCAAGGCAGCAGTACTTAGGTTGTGAAATACACTTCTAGGCTCAGTGGCTGAGGCAAATACTGCCAGCATTAAAGATTACAGTGATCAGATAAACAAAGTAAGAGTATAAAGAAATATGGAAACAAATTGGGTAAATGTGATTAGAGCTAAATGTGGAGGGTAACTGTTGACAAGGATTAATAGGCCATATAATCTATATCCATTGCTTTGACTTCATCCTCCTTCTACTTACTGATTCCAAAGGTTGAATGTGTCCCTGCATTTTCAACATGTGATTTGACCAAAAGACTGCAGATTTTTCAAACCCATACTTTTATTTTGCTTGCTTATCTTGAGAGACTGTCCAATCAGTTTTCTTGATTTAATGTCTGGCCTTATCTAATAAGAAATGAAGCAAGTACACCTACTTCAACTGCAATTATTTCATAGGATATACATTGTCACTGAGTCATAGAGCAAGGAAAAAGGCCCATCGGCCCAGTGTTCCATTTCCAGCCCCAATTAATCCATCTATATGAATCCCACATTCCAGCACTCAACTCAAAACTCAACTAAAAAAATAACCTAAATGCTTATCAACATAGGAGAGTACCTGATTCCACCTTCACCTCAATCAGTATGATGTAGCAAGATACTGCAGATACTGGTTTAAACCAAAGATAGACACAAAATGCTGGAGTAACTCAACGGGACAGGCAGCATCTCTGGATAGAAGGAATGGGTGACGTTTCACTTTATGACCCTTATTCAGACTGAAAGAAGGGTCACAGCCCAAAAAGTCACTGTCTTCTATCCAGAGATGCTGCCTGTCCCGCTGAGTTACTCCAGCATTTTGTGTCTATCTTCAGTCAGTATGATCCAGATTTCAAATCGCTTCGTGCAAATATTCTCCCAGTCCTTACCTTAAATCCATCCCTTCTAGTTATGGATATCTCTGCAATGGAGAATAGTTTTTTTTTTCCAATATGTATCTTATCTCTATTCCTCATGTTCTTTTACATATCAGTCAGATTTGTTTTCTCACTCCGCCATCCCCCACCATCCATCGCCTTCATGCCCCCCACCCCCCCCCCCCCCCCCCCCCCCCCCCCCCCCAACCCAATCCCCATCCCCACCCATGTCCAGCACCAAGGAAAAAGAAGTTACCCTTTCTATCATTCATCAAAGCATCAACACACCATTTGATGCATCATTCTGGAGAATTGCTTCTGCTCTGCTGCAACGCTTCAAGTATAATCATGTCTATTGCTTGGTGATCAGAACTGTACGCAATGCACTGGATGTGGCCTTAAATCAGGTTTTATATCTTCACACTATAATTTTCCTGATGTAATATTCTATGTCCCAGCTCAGGAAAACAAGTCCCCATTATGGCTGCATAACCAGAATATCCATCTGCATTGTTACATTCTTCAATAATTGTATGAGTACACTAAAGTTCCTTTCACCTCAATCCATCCTACCATATCATCCTTACCTTAGTCGTCCTCTCACCCCCAAGTGTTCTGAATTAAATTCCATGTGCTATTGCTCTTCCTATCTTACAAACTCATACACCATTCAATAGCTAAAGATTATTTTTTAATTATCCAGAACACTACTAATGTTCATGTAATTTTGCATACTCCCTATCATCATTGTATATGACAAAGAGCACTAGTCTCAACAACAATCCTTAAGGTAAATCACAGGCTTCCAGTCACAAAAGCCACCATTTACCATCATCATCTCCCTTCTCTCACCAAGTTAATGTTGGACCTAATTTTCTAATTACCCTGGACTCCCTGAATTCTTATCTGTTGCCCCGTTTCCCTAGAAGGCCTCATTAAAAGCCACACTGGAATCCATACAGCTATTCTTATCTATACAGTATTCTCATCTATGCTGGAGAAACTCAGCGGGTGAGGCAGCATTATAGAGCGAAAGAAATAGGCAATGTTTCAGGTCGAAATCCTTCTTCGACCTGAAATGTTGCCTATTTCCTTTGCTCATAGATGCTGCCTCACCAGCTGAGTTTCTCCAGCATTTTTTTGTCTACCTTTGATTTTCCAACATCTGCAGTTCCTTCTTAAACATTCTCATCTATGCACTTGTTTTCCCTTCCAAGATTCAATCAACTAAGCTGAAAGATCTTCACAGAACTAAGATGTAAATTATCCTTGAGTTTTCTTTACTCTCCAATTGTAGATTAATTGTGTCCCTCAGAATTAGTTCCAATACGTTCCCTAGACTCACCAATATATAATTACATGACTTATCCCTCCTGCCCTTCTTGGATAAAGAAACCATATTTGTCTGAGGAGGGTCCCAATCCAAAACATCAGCTATCCATGTTCTCCAATACTGCCTGACCTGCTAAGTTACTCCAGCACTTTGTGTCCCTTTTTTAAAATCATATCCATTGTTTTCCAGTTAATGAGCTCCTCGCCTGTGGCCTGAGAATTTTGGAACATCTCAATCACAATCCGAGCAAACTCCTCCCTGGCTACCAAGTAAACTGCCCCATTCCCACACCAAATTAAATTAAACCTTCCCCAGCGATGCTAGAAAATGCCCCAGCCAAGGATATTCAACCCATTTCAGTTCATGTACAGCTCGCCTGGCTTGTAAAGGGTCCCACCTTCTCCAAATATTGTCCCTGTGGTCCAGACATGTTAAGCTCTTCCTCTGCACCAGCCACATATTCTGCACCACATACAATATTCTACATCATATTCCTAAACCCACTAGCATGTGCACCAAAAGTAATCAAAGATGAAAGGTCCTATTTTTTAATTTTATCTTGCTCCCTAACCTAAATATGCTGTACCTTATCTGTCCATTTGTCTATGTTGTTAATACCAATGCAGATCAAGACTTCTTTTTACGCAGCCCATTTACAAAGCCCTGCAACAATTCTGTGACACCCTTGACCCTGGAAGCAAGATACCTTCCTGGAATCACATTCATGGTCACAGAGCCACCCGTCAATTCCCTTCAATATCGAGTTGCCCTTGGAGACTTGTTCCTCTCTCATTGTACAGCGGAGCCACCTACAATCCCATGATCCTAACTCTGGATGCTCTGAGGAATACTCATTCTCAGTTTATCCAGCATCTAAAAATTATTCTGGAGAGAGATGGACTCTAAATTTTCCTGGTCTATCTGCCAATGCCCCTTCTTCTGACTGTTACCAACCATTTCCCCTCTGAACGTATGTTTTTAAGCCGGCCAAATCAGTAACACCTTCTGCAGATATTGACTTCAGACTGCAAGAAGTGTTTAGAATCTCCCACAGGCTTCAGGTCATGTAACACATGCTTGTGATCTCCCCTGCCATACTTTTAATTTTACAAAGCGCCCTTTTGCTTAAAATGTAACACGTAGGAAAGAATTACTCTTAAATTAAACTCATTTGTTTCTGCCCTTAATTAAACAATACTAATTGCATTAGGGATCTCATTCCTCTCCCAATACTGCTTACTATAATTCAAAGTCTTTACCTCAATATTGCCCACTGAATTGCAGTAATAAAAAAAGGAATACTCACCTGACCCTAATTACCTGGAACTCTCTGCCACAGAGGGTAGTTGAGGCCAGTTCATTGGCTATATTTAAGAGGGAGTTAGATGTGGCCCTTGTGGCCAAGGGGATCAGAGGGTATGGAGAGAAGGCAGGTATGGGATACTGAGTTGGA
This sequence comes from Leucoraja erinaceus, assembly GCF_028641065.1. NCBI lineage: Eukaryota > Metazoa > Chordata > Chondrichthyes > Rajiformes > Rajidae > Leucoraja > Leucoraja erinaceus. Next base: position 34,689,923 of record NC_073388.1, read on the forward strand.
TGATCAGCCATGATCATATTGAATGGCGGTGCAGGCTCGAAGGGCCGAATGGCCTACTCCTGCACCTAATTTCTATGTTTCTATGTTTCTACCAATCACACTCTAAACAACTAACCAGGTACATAGTAGGCATGTCAAGACTGTAACCTGAGAACCCTTTTCAGTCAGAGGGTGGTGAATCTGTGGAATTCTTTTCCACAGAAGGCTGTGGTGCTAAGTAAATGGATATTTTTAAAGCAGAGATACATAGATTATTGATTAGTATGGATGTTAGGGATTATGGGAAGAAGGCAGGAGAATGGGGTTAGAAGGGAGATATAGATGTCAAAATTGAATGGCGGAGTAACTTGCTCGGCCAAATAGTCTAATTCTGGTCCTATCCCTTATGACACTTATGACTTATCCCTCAATTTCAACAAAGCAAAGGTGCTAGGCATTGCATTTATAAAGTAGAATGGAGTACAGATCCAGGTCTACAACATTGGTGCTGAAGTGGCATAAATATCACTAGCAATTTTTTTTCTGGTCCATTTAAATTGATGCTGTGACCAAGAAAGCACTCCTCAGAAGACAAAGGATATTTGGCATGTGTCAAATAATTCTGACCAATTACTGTAGATGCACCATAAAAACTCCATAACAACTCTGGTCACATCATGGTGAAGAGACGTGTGTGTGGCCCGGACATTGGACTGATGGCTGTGGGTCTCCGCTTATGCTGTGTGCCCTAGGGATTCTCACACGCCGCTGTGGTGGCTGTTTATGTTTAATCTTAATGTAGTTTTGCATCTTGTTGCTTTTTTTCATTGTACAATAAAGGACCATTGAACCATTGATCCATTGAAGAACATACTAAAAGGGATGCATCACTAATTGGTTTGGCAACAGCTTTGCCCAGAACCACAAGATTCTGGACACATCACTCCCCCCCCCCCCTTGCCTCGGGAGAGCAAGTAACATAATTAAGAATCAGTCACACACTCATTCCCCTCTAACATTAGAGAGGAGATGCAAAAGCTTGAAAGCACATCCCCTTAGATTCAAGAAGAGCTTCTTTGTTCCTGTTATCACTCTCTTGAATGGACCTCATAAACTAAGGGTGCATTTCTAATCTTCCACTATCTTGTCGTGGCCCTTGCACTTCTTTTATCTGCATTTTCTCTGTAACTGTAACCCTATATTCTGCATTCTGTTTCCTTTCTCTTTTGGTAGTGTTGTACTTGTGCATGGCTTGATTAACTTGCAGGGTATGCAAAACAATATTTTTCCTTGTATCCCAGTAACGTGACAATAACACAGTGATACCAGTATCAAATAAGTGAGTATCCACAGGGCCTTGGTTAGAATGTAGATGGACTATGGAGACAGTTTGCCATAAAAACAGCTTTTTTCCATGAGCGGTAGCTCTACTCAATAACCAATAGTCTGTAGCCTCCTTTTGCTCTGGTATTTTATTTCATTCACATGTTTAAACTATAATGTTTTAGTCTTAATGTTTTAATGTTTTAAGTTTTATTCCTAATGGTTTACTGTATGTCGTGTTGTTAGTTGGGAGTGGAGCACCAAGGCAAATTCCTTGTATGTGTACATTCTTGTCCAATAAACGTATTAATTAATTCATTCATCTCCTTGCTTCAGAAAATTATGTACTTGCCAAGGAGGGACTGCAACAAAGATCCATGCAGCTGATTCCAGGCATGGCAGAGTTTGTCATTTGAGGGAGAGATGGAGTTGACAGGGAAACATAGGGAACTGCAGAAGCCAGAATGGATAAAACACAAAACGCTGGAGTAACTCAGCGAATCATGGCATTGTGGAGGGAATAGATAGGCAGTGTTTCGAGTTGGGCCTTCTTCAAATTGATTGTTGTAGCAGGGAGAAAACTGGAAATGAGAGCTGGGGGCGAGGTCAAGTCTGGGAAGTGATAGGTGAGAGGTTACATTGATGGATGGGAGGAATAAGTGAAAGAGAGACAAAGGGGTATCAAATAAAGAGAGAAGAGGAGTCAAATGTAAAGCCAGAGGGAGAGAAATAAGTGGAAGGAGTCAAGAGGTGGGGTAAAGGGATGGGATGGTGGGATAAATGGTTGGGATGCACTGGGATGGGAGTGGAGGGTGGCACAGGAAAGACAGAGAAGGTTGGGAGGCATATAAAATAGTAAGATTAAACGAGAACTTACCAGTTTGAAGTTTGATCTGTATTTTATGAGGAGTTACGATGAGGGATTACGTGAAGAAGCCCGCTCAGGGCGCAGGCGCGGCATGCTTCCAAGCAGCGGTGTGGAATCACAGACAGACACGTATTTGAAGTAACATAGTAAAGAATAAAGAGACATCAATTATCAGTTTGATCCATGTAATGAGGGTGGGAGCGGAGGGCACGTAATCCCTCATCGTAACTCCTCATAAAATACAGATCAAACTTCAAACTGGTAAGTTCTCGTTTAATCTTACTATTTTACTTCGGAGTCACGTGAGTGACTACGTGAAGATTTCAAAGCTCTGTGATTTCAAACCGTGTAACAGTTTTACTCACTCACTACCGAAAGCTCTTGAGGAAGGAAGTGTTATTGTAATCAACCAATGAATCTGTTTTGAAAACAAAACGGTATTTATTAACAACAACAAAACAAAATAGCTCCCCCGGGCTTTAAATTAAATATTTGCAGTTTCTAAAATTTTTGCTGCAAATACATCAGGTTTCACCAACGGCTTGTGATAGAATGTTCGGAATGTGGATTCCCTCGACCATCCTGCTTTATTTAGGATAATGTCAATAGGCACATCCATCCTTGCTGCCGATGATGTGGATGCTGCCCTGGTGGAATGAGATTTATATACATTAATGTCTATCCCAGCAGCTTCCAATGCCTGTTTTAACCATCGTGAAATGGTCTGGCTTGTTACCCTGCCATGTGGTTTCTTGTGGCTGACCCATAAGGCTCTTTCACTTCCTCGGATATTATGGGTTGTGTCTATATAAATTTTTATGTGGGTCACCACACACAATCGTGGCTCTGGTGGGTAAGCCCGGAATGCCACTAGCGTGTTTGATGTTCCTGGCCTGCTTTGCTTTATCAGACCTTGTATTGTGAAGGTTATCTGATCTGACGTTGTTTCCATGCTGTCCAGTCGAAGTTTATGCAATGACTGGACCCTCTGAGCAGATACTAGAGCCATCAGCATGAGCGTTTTTAATGTCAATTGCTCTAGACTGAGGGATCTTGCTGGTGGTCTGTCCCGAAGGTATGTGAGCACAATACTGATATCCCAAATCTGAGTATATCTAGGCTTGGGGGGCTTGATGTTAAATATGCCCCTCATTAGTTTGACCACCAGCGGATGGGACCCCATGGGCTGATGTCCTGCAGGTTTGAGATAGTTGGAGAGTGCACTACGTGCCGTGTTGATGGCACTGTAGCTCATATCTTCATGATGGTGTAAGTAGGCCAGGAACTCCAGACCATTGGCTACTGTGGCTGTTTCGTAAGCAGTCCCCGTTTCTTGGCAGTACCTCTCCCATTTCCTGATGTTGGTTAGGTACTGCCTCTTTGTAGATGTTCTGAGGGATGCTGACATGGTGGTGATGGTTTGTTGCGATAATCCCAGGTCCAGATAAGGTCGGTTTAGAATCTGCAACCCAGGAGATTCATGTCTTGATGGCATGGGTGGCTGATGCCTGACACTGGGTGAGTCAGTAACCCTGGATGACTGGGAAACACCATTGGTGCTTCCACCACCATGTCATGGAGTATTGGGAACCATGGCTGTGTAGGCCAGTCGGGCACCACCAAAATTCCAATGCTGAGTCCATCTGGATTTTTCGAAGTACCAGACTGATGAGGCAGAAGGGAGGAAAGGCATAGAAAACAAACTTTCCCCAGTCCAGCGTGAATGCATCTACCGCTGCTGCCTCCGGATCTGGTTCCCACGCGACATAGATAGGTAGTTGGTGATTCAGTCTTGATGCAAATAAATCTATATCTGGCTTCCCATATTGCTTTACAATTTTAGCGAACGTTTTAGGATTTAACATCCATTCGATGTTGTCATTGAATTTGCGTGACCTGGTGTCCGCCACTGTATTTAGCTTACCTGGTAGATAGGTAGCTGAAAGCCAAATATGTCTTTCGACACACCATTGCCAAATCGTATTGACCAATTTGTCGCATGATAAAGATTTTATGCCGCCCATATGGTTAATGCAAGCCACCACCGTAGTATTATCTATTTGTAATCTAACATGCAAGTGATGCATATTGGATACATATGCTTTTAAACCATAAAAGGCGCCCAACATTTCCAAAGAATTAATGCCCAGTGTAGATAGTAATGATGATTCTAAATTAGTCCATCTACCACCTGTGCTGGATATGGAGTTAGTTGCTCCCCACCCTTTAGCACTGGCATCTGTTTGGAGTACTAAAGTAGCATTAGTAATAACAATAGGACTACAACTGTGCCAAATATTTTGTATCCACCACTGTAGCTCTGATATTGCTTCAGGGGGTAAACTCATGATTCGGTCATAATGACCTTTATGTTGTTTTAGTGCCCTTATCTTTGCTCTTTGTAAATTTTGATAGTGCAAAGGTCCAAATTGGATAGCTGGAAATGCTGCTACCATTTTGCCAATTACTGCTGCCACTTGTCGAATAGTTGGTTTTTTGTTTATCTTTAAGTTATTACATGATTGTACTAATGCAATCATCTTTCCCCTTGGCAGGGTAATAGTCATTTGGACTGAGTTAATTGTGAAACCCAGGTAATCCATAATTGTGGATGGTTTTAACTTGGATTTATCTGGATGTAAGACAAAGCCTGGAGTCTCTAGGAGTTGTTTAGTAGCTGATACTGCTGCTACAGCCAATTCCATAGTTTTCCCAACTATGAGGATGTCGTCCAAATATGCCATGACTATATGATTAAGTTTCCTTAACGTTGCCATGGCTGGCTTTAATATTTTGGTGAATAGTCTTGGGGCTGAAGTAAGCCCAATAGGCAGTGCTTTATACTGCCACAGCTACCCCATCCAGATAAATTTAAGATATCTGCTATAATCCTTATGTATAGGTACCAGATAGTAAGCATCTTTGAGATCAATGCTTGCCATATAGTATCCTTTGGAAATCAGTTGTCTAGCAGTTACAAATGTTTCCATTTTGAAATGTATATACTTAACAAATTCATTCAGGGATGTTAAGTCAATGATGATGCGACATCCACCATATTTTTTACTTTTAGTAAATATGTTGGAAACAAATTCCAAGGGTTCATGACTAGTTTTTTCTATGACCCCTTTATTTATAAGCCTCACCAGTTCAGCTTGTCCCTCCTGTTGTTCCTTATTGGAGAGCACAAATTCCCTTTCGGGTCGGTGTTGAACTGGCGGTATTTTTGAGATAAATTCTATTTTATACCCTCTAATACTATTAAGTATATATTTATCATCAGTGATCGTTCCCCATGCTTTTTTAAACAAGTGTAACCTCCCACCCGTTAGTAAGGCACCCTTATTCTCGATATGCGGGTAGGAACCAGATCCACCTACCTCCATGGTTATTGTCGGGGTTGTGGTTTTTTCTTCCGTAATGTTTTCCCCTGTCGACGTGCTGGCGATGTTGGGGGGAGGCGCATTTTCCAGGGGGTCCGCGGCGGGCCCTGACCTAAAAAAGGTCTCTGGGGATAGTGCGGCCCCAAGCTTTCACCAGTCGCATATTCCGGACGCCGACTGGTAGATACAGTGGTGTGCTGCCGCCTGGGTGTAAGTAACGGCTTTGGTTTGTTTGTCACTGGTGCTGCCCTCATGAGGCTAAAGGTTTTGGATGCCTCCTCCATATCCTTCAGTTGTTTGGTTAGGTCCTTCCCGAATAACAATGAGTCGGTCTCGAGTGATGGTGTTTTGCGTAACCCTGCAAACTTTGGGTTGAGGGCAGGTCGGATGTTCTCTCTGCGCAGATTATTTAACTCGTATTGAGTTGTGCACATGAGTGCGAGCACATCCTGCTGGTGTGTGGTCATCTCCTCCGTCTCTACGCACCGCGCATAGGCTGTAATTGCCGACGTGAGGAGGCGAAGTATGCGTTGCAGTTTGACTTCTTGTGCCCGAATAGGTCCCCCCACATTCCCCCAGATTTGAGCATTGAGACTCTTTACTTTGAGAGCCTCGCAATTGTCTGGGGCTGTGTGCTCGTCCAGTACATGGGCGAGCACCTTCTCCTGAAGTGGTTTATTGGAGAGATGATTAATGCTGGCCGCCATCCTTGGCTCCAGCGGTGCTCCAACCCGTGGGGTAGCGACAAATCGGTTTACTACACCCAGCAGCTGTTCTTCCTGCACACCCTGCTCTCTTTCGAATCCTTCCGCCTGCCCCTTATTCAGACCAGCCCTGCCCTGGTCACCGATGCTAACCTCCAATTCTTGGTCTGAGGTAGCAAAGGGAGGTGCCGGGCTCGACACCATGGAGGAGGCGCCTGTCCTGTCTGTCCGAGAGCGCTGCTGCTCTCGGTAGACCATCCCCTCCAAGAGCTGCTGTATGCAGCCCAGGCGGTTGTCTCTCCTCCGTTTTGGGGAGGACATTTCCCCTTCCGACGAGTCGGAGTCGACCGGCCGGTTGGTCTTCCGGGTGGCTTTCCCAGCCCGCCGTGTAGGCTCTGGCGTGACTGGGACCGGCTCGGTCTCGGGAATCTCAAACCGCTGTTCAAGCGGTACTACCGCCGGTTGCTGCCCCGCTGGAATCGGCTCCTCCGGTGGAGTTAAAGCACGGGCAGTCCTCTGAGAGAGTTTCCTGCGTTGGGACATATTTGCAAAGCAAAGAACTAACGCCAACTCCCTCCGGTTTCCCAACGCACCGTCCACTTACCTGATGGTGCGTTTTAAAGTGCAGCTGGAGAGCCTGACTCCAGCTGCCGCCGCTGTTGCACTTGCTGGCGTAATGCCGCGCCTGCGCCCTGAGCGGGCTTCTTCACGAAGTCACTCACGTGACTCCGAAGTAAAATTGGAGCATTGATGGTCGAACTATGGCAAGACAAGTTTGCAGAGACTAAAGGTGGCATATAACGATGCCATGAGAACACTGCTAAGGAAACCTAGATGGTGTACTGAGTAATATGTTTGTGGCTGCAGGAGTCAGTACTTTAGAAGCTATCCTAAGAAATCACATGTATAAATTCATTTGCAGGATAAATGACTCTAAAAATGTAATTATTGAGGCCTTGTCAAGCATAAGGGTTAGCACTACACGCTACAAATCCCAGTTGTGGAGACACTGGTATCGTTGTCTCGTTGTAGGACATTGATCATTCTTTTAATCTGGATTTTTAACTTATGTATTGTGTTTTATTTTAATATAATTTATGATGCTTTTATAAGTGATATACTAAGATTTTATATGTACTTTATGATATTTTTTACAATCATAAAATTCAACTGGATGGGACAGCACTGACAATACAGGGCACTACCGAATGGGCTTACTTCAGCCCCCAGATTATTCACAAAAATTCTGAAACCAGCCTTGGCATTACTACGAATACAAAAACATATGGTTATGGCATATCTGGATGACATATTTATTGTTGGTAAAACTTACGAATTGTCTAGTCAAGCAATAACCGCCACAAAACTACTGTTCAAAGAGCTGGGGTTCAGCATCCAACCAGTTAAATCTAACTTAACGCCTTCAACAAATATAGTTTACTTGGGGTTCACCATAACCACAGTTAATATGTCAGTGACTTTGCCGACAGGGAAAGCTACAGCCTTACAAGAGGCTTGCAGCGATATTATTAACACCACCAAGCCTTCCATTAGACGGGTAGCCAGGATAATTGGGAAGATAGTGGCCGCGTTTCCTGCCACTCAATTCTGACCTTTACATTATCAGAATTTACAGAGAGCAAAAATTAACAGGGGCCATTTTGATAGGCCAATGGAGCTACCTACAGAAGCCATTATAGAACTAAAATGGTGGGAACACAATATTAAATATTGTTCCAACCCACTAATTATCAGCAACCCGTCTATGGTGTTACAAACAGATGCCAGTGCACTTGGTTGGGGAGCCACCAATTCCATCTCGAGCTGTGGAGGAGATGGAATGCACAGGAGACACCATTATTGAACACACTAGGTAGAAATTACCTAGAGATGTTAAGTGCATTCCATGGCCTTAGGTCATATTGCTCGGGGATAAGTCACCAGCATGTTAGGTTACAAATTGATAACACCACTGTGGTGGCATATATCAACCATATGGGAGGAAATATATCAACATCCTGTGACAAATTGGCCAACTCAAGTTGGCAATGGTGCAACCAAAAGAATATTTGGATATTAGCTACATATTTACCAGGTAAACTAAATTCAGTGGCAGACACCAGGTCACGCAAATTCAAAGAAATAACAGAATGGATGTTGGATAAAAATGTGTTTGCTGAAATTACAGCACAGTGTGGAACACCAGATATCGATCTTTTTGCATCCAGGCTCAATCACCAATTACCAAGATATGTATCATGGGAACCAGACCCTGGGGCAGTAGCTACAAATGCATTTTCGCTACATTGGGGGAAACTGTTCATTTATGCATTCCCTCCCTTCTGACTCATCATTCAGGTACTAAAGAAGATTCAACAGGATTTGGCATCTGGGATTCTTATAGTACCCGATTGGCCCACCCAACCATGGTTCCCGGTGATACAGGACATGACGTTAGAACCATGTATCACTATACAGCATAGACCTAATTTGCTGGTCCATCCAGTAACTCAGGAACGTCACCCATGTCATAAGTTTACCAACTTATTAATTTGTAGAGTCTGAAAGAACCGCTACTAGACATGGGACTGACGAACAGAACTATGGACATAATTGTATCAGCCCAAAGACTGTCCACCAAAAAACAGTACTTGGGGCATATCAAGAAATGGGGAAAGTATTGCCACAATAACAACCTCGATCATAGATCCAATCATATCCCGTCTGTTTTGGAATTTCTGGCCAGCCTTCACTATGAAGAGGGGCTAAGCTACATTACCATCAACAGTGCCAGGAGTGCTCTGTCTAACTACCTTTGGCAAAGAACAGAACGGCATTCAGTAGGGACTCACCCGCTGGTAATCAAACTGATGAAGGGCATTTTTAATACCAATCCACCTAGAACAAGGTATACTCGAATTTGGGACGTGAGTATTGTCTTGACCATGTTAAGAAACTGGTCCCCACTTACAGCACTGCCCCTGGAGAAACTTACAATGAAGATGGTTATGCTGATGGCTTTGGTCACGGCAGAAAGGGTCCAGTCGTTACAAAAACTAAGACTGGACCACTTGACCATATCATCTGGGAAGCTGACGTTTATTATACATGACTTTATAAAACAAAACAGACGGGGAACTACTGGACAAACAATAGAATTTAGGGCTTACCCGACCGATGAACGCCTCTGTATAGTAACTCATCTACTGCTATACATTGAACATACCAGAATCATCCGAGGGAAATAAGTGGCTCTGTTAATTAGCCACAAACAGCCACACGAAAGAGTAACAACCCAGACCATCTCACGATGGCTAAAACAAGTCTTAATGAAGGCGGGAGTAGACACTAACATTTTTAAATCTCACTCCACCAGGGCTGCAGCTACATCGGCAGCACAACAACTGGATGTGCCTATGGACCAAATCCTCAGGACTGCAGGATGGTCAACAGAACGAACATTCCAACATTATCATAAACCGGTCATAGAACCAGGACCATTTTCAGAAACACTTTTAAGTTCTGTAGTATGAGTTACCCACAACAAGGGCTATGGTTGGGATTTAATAAATTCCTTTTCGTTACATCAAGTTGGTATTGATGTCTAATACTGTTAACATTATTCTCCCCACAATCAAGGCAGATGTGAAGCATGGACTCGTTCCACGGCATGAGATCACAGAGCTTTAAAATCTTCACGTAGTCACTCACGTGACTCCGAAGTAAAATAGGAAGATTAAACGAGAACTTACCAGTTTGAAGTTTGATCTTTATTTTATGAGGAGGAACGTTGAGGGTATACGTGCCCTCCGCTCCCACCCTTTGGTCAGATCTGAAACTGGTATCTCTTTCCTAATCTTACTATGTTTAGTCATTATAGTTATCTGTGATCTCACACCGCTGCTTTGAAGAATGACACGCAAGCGTCCTAGCGGGGTTCTTCACGTATTCCCTCAACGTTCCTCCTCATAAAATAATGATCAAACTTCAAACTGGTAAGTTCTCGTTTAATCTTCCTATTCTGATACCAGGCCATGTTACAACCAGTCAGGATATCTTCTACAGTGCATTTTTAGAATAGTGTTAGAGTTTTAGGCAATGTGCCAATTGCCTTTAGAGATTGCCAATTGCCAATAGAGTATTAGGCCAAGTGTCAAACTACTGAAAATGCAGAAGGGACTAACATGCCTTTGTGTTGGGCCCAGGACTGAACATCAAAGATGTTAACACCAGGAGTTTGAAGCTGCTAACTCACTCAATGAAAACTGGTGCATGGTCTGTCATCGATTAGTTCCTTGGTTTTGTTGACTTTGAGTGAGGGGTTCTTGCCGCGGCACCACTCAACCACGTGCTTGATCACTCTCCTATACACGGACTCATCACCACCCATGATTTGTCCAACAACAATGGCGTCGTCAGTGAATTTATTGATGGCACGGAAACTGATTAATCTACCGGCACACATTGAAGTTTACAGCAAACTTAGCAAACCAGGCCATTTCTATTTTGGGAGATGTCATTTTATAGAGCCTTTTAAATCTCTCCCAAAATAGAAATGGCCTGGTTTGCTAAGTTTGGGAGATGTCATTTTATAGAGCCTTTTAAATCTCTGCAGGTTAATTAATTCCCACATATTTATGAGGACAGGGCACCTAAACACATTAAATATTTTGAAATTCCTTTCATAGTTGGAAAATAGGATCCCCAGAGACTAGACAGTCGTAAATAGGAATACAATTCTGGACACCAGAAGGAGAAAGGTGGGACGTGAACAATGAGAAAATTACAACTGGGCTAGCAGGCATAAATGATTCTTTTCCAAAGATCATAATTTAAATATTTATACCTCTACATTTAAAGCTGGATAAATCTATTTGAATTGTTTTATAACTGCATTTAGTGTTTGGTACAGCCTCACAGGCGAGACGATGAAAAAAATGAGGACACTCAAGAAAATAGTAATTTCCTTGGAATTGGCAGCAGTCAAAAGATTAAGGAATGAATTAATAATTAAGGGCAGTCGTGATCACGCCTCACCTTTAAAGTGTTGATGGCTCATTTGAAGCTGGGTTTGATTCCTTCTCTGCACAAGTGCTTAGTCAAAAATTCAGGCACACATTTTTCATTACATTTGAAAGATCAATGACTACTAAAACCTCTGAAGAAACTCCCAGGACACTGCTTATGGGCATAAAACAGAGACGACCGGCAAAGTATCTTGTGCATGCCGCAACAAAGGAAATTGGTGATTTTGAATAATGTGAGTCGATGCAGCATTTAGCTGGAGACAAGGTTCATGCACATGGTCACAAGTATGATATGTGATTTGTGTCCCAGCAGAAGGAAAGGGAGATTTGCCACAAAACTGAACATTTTGGGTTTTGTGTTGATATTCTGTGCTGTTTAAGTGGCTAACTTTCACAAAAATATCTCAGATACGGCTCTATTTCCTCTTTAATTAACTGCAGAAATTTATATGGTTGTAACTCAGTTGTTTTGGAGAATAAAGGTCTATAAAAGAGTCTCGACCTGAAAAGTCACAGATCCATGTTCTCCAGAGATGCTGTCCTAAAATGAGTGACGTCTCTCCCAGCAAAATTGTGTAAAACAGATTTATTTTTTCTATCAATATGGTTCATTAAAAAAAAATCTATTCCTAATCTTGAATGACTGTCAATGTTTTTGGCTGAGGATGATTAAAGCTAAAAGAAGGGTCCTTGGTCCAAGAGAAGGGTCTTGACCCGAAACGTCACCTATTCCTTCGCTCCATAGATGCTGCCTCACCCGCTGAGTTTCTCCAGGATTTCTGTCTACCTTTGATTTTTTCAGCATCTGTAGTTCTTTATTAAACATAATTAAAGCTAAATATCATTTAGAAGTACAAAAGGACATGTGTTAAGAAGCTTGTGTTTTATATAAATTAGAGGTTTGTTAATTTCTGTTGTTCACAGTGCAACACAAAATGAATGGACTCAAAGGAAAATTTGATTAATCCTGTCCTCTGCTTATGGAAATTGTCACCTAAGCATCATCTTAATTCATGAAGTCAATTATTCCTTCCTGTCAGTGTATATGTCGCTGATGTGTTGCAAATATTTCAGCAAAGCTGCTTGATGCTACTTGGTATTAATACAAAATTGTGCAGAGAGAAATTAATGACAAGGAAGGAGGCTCTTCAGACAATCCCATTCACAAGAGCTCATGTGCACTCCAGCTCAATCCTACCCTCCAGCACTAGGTCCACAGGCATACAGGTCACAGTTCTTCAAATACATTTGTTGTTGCAAAGTACTTTTTTTTGCTGCAAAGGCAGATTTTGCCACTACCATCCTTTCAGTCAAAGAGTTCCAGATCCATACAGTTTTCATGATGAAAACATTTCACCGTTTCTTCTCCCTAATCATTCCACCAATTATTTTAAATCCACGTCCCTGTCTTATGATCCCTGTACTAAAACAAATAACTTCTTTTTGCATACATGTATAGTTGCATACATTTCAAATGCGACTCCTCCTTCTCGGTTTCAAAGAAATCAAACCCACCTATCCGTTCATCCCTCATTGATGAGAGTTTCACTCCCGGCAACATCTTCACATCCCCTTTCCAGTACAATTACATCCTTCTTTGAACATGGTGATCAGAACTATAGGTGCTTACTCAAGCTGTAAGTTAAAATCCTAACATTTTCTCTTTTTTCCTTTATTCTGTGCCTTGGCCAGTGAAATAAACTTTCCTGCAGGCCCTTTTAACCACCATATTGATCTGTTAGCTTTTATAGACCTATAGGTAATAGACTAAGGCTCCTCTGAGATCCAGGCTCATTGGTGTGCTCCCATTTATTACATGGAACATAGAATAGAGCAGCACAGAAACAGGTCCTTCAGCCCATAATGAGTGTCGAACATGATGTTGATTTAAACTAATCCCTTCTGCCTGCATATGCTCCATATTCCTCCTTTACCAATAGTAATCAACATTTACACACTGGGAGTAAAGATTCAGACTAAGCGATGCTTCTCATAACTATATTAACTTCTATTACGTCTTCCCTCAGCCTCTGATGATCCAGGGAAAGCTGTTCTAGTTTGTCCAACCTCTCCTTAAAGCTAATATTTTTTAAAATCCAGGCACTACCCTAATGTCTGAAGAAGGGTTTTGGCCCGAAACGTTACCCATTTCCTTCGCTACATAGATGCTGCTGCACCCGCTGAGTTTCTCCAGCATTTTTGTGTACCTTTGACTACCCTAATGTACTTCTGCACCCTCACCAAACTCTACACATCTTTCTGCTAATGGAGAACAGTACACAATAATCCAAATGTGGCCTAATCAAAGTTTTATAAAGGAGCAACATGAGCTTCTAATTCTAATATTCAGTGCCACAACCAATGAAGGCAAACAAAACAATACACCTTTTTTCACTCTATCTACTAATGTTGCTATTTTAAGGGAGCTATGAACTTGAACCACACGATCCCTTAATGCTGTTAATGGTCTTGCCATTAAATGCATACTTTCCCCTTACATTTGATCTCCGAAAGTACAACATCTCAGACTTGCCTGGCTTAAACTCCATCTGCTATTTCTCTGCCTATATCTGTAACTGATCTATGTCCCTTTGTAATCTTTGACAGCCTTCTTCAACATCCACAACTTAGTTCTGAATTGCACTTTTCCACATGCATTACCTGATATCGTCTGGATGGAATTCCATTCATCTCTATTCCCAGCTAATGCATTCTTTAGAAACATAGAAAATAGGTGCAGGAGTAGGCCATTCGGCCCTTTGAGCCTGCACCGCTATTCAATATGATCATGGCTGATCATCCAACTCAGTATCCCATCCCTGCCTTCTCTCCATACTGCCTTCTTTAGCCACAAGGACCACATCTAACTCCCTCTTAAATATAGCCAATGAACTGGCCTCAACTACCTTCTGTGGCAGATAATTCCACAGATTCACCACTCTCTCTGTATCATTAATCACTTTAATCATTAATTAATCAATTTATTTATTATTATTGATTTATTTTATTATTGATTAATACATATTTACCCGAGTGTTATCACATTAATGGTCCTGTAACAGGAGGTACGAAATTTAATAGTTCTGCTGCTGGTACATATTTCATCGTTCTGTTGCTGGCACAATTAAACATTCTTGACTCTTAACTCTCGACTCTCAAGGTACTGGAACTTTCCTCTCCAATCAGAGCCACACCGAAAATGTTTGTATAAGCCACCAACTTCTTCATAATTATCCTACGTTTATGTGGAAATCAGTCATATGTGTTTCAAACAACAGGGGGATAAATATACGGAGTCCTGTGGAACTCCATTGATAACTGCCCTCTACTAAGTTTAAGGGCATGATTCAGATAAGTCACTTGTTCAATAAGGATTGCTTCTCACAATGAAAGTTGATCTGGTTACCTCACTGCTCCAATAACCCAGGCTCAATCCTGATCACTGATGCTGTCCATGTGAAGGTTCCATGTTCATCCTATGAATGCATGGATTTTGTTTGATTTTTCAAAAAGATGTGGGTTAGTAGATTAAAATTCTCGCTTGCTTGCTTGGACCTGACAAGCATGTGCAATGTGGAACAGTGTTTCCTGGATATTTGTTAGGGTAATCACATAGCCCATATAACTCTCAAATCACAAATTCAAAGATATAAAAACATTTCTAACCTGAAATAAAGTTTCTGCTTTCATATGTGTTAATGTGAATAGGAAGCACTGCCACTTAGCTGGTGCATTTTCTAACGTTAGGCTGTTCCGATGTGTTTTACATCAATTGAGGTGTTACAATTGGAGCTGCCATATATTCAGTATGTAATGCTCTGATGCTCATAGCACTGAGCTACCACAAACTACTGCTCATGCCTTTATGTGTGAACATAGGGACCAGTGTACTGAGACCCATTTTGATATAGGTAAGCGTTGGGACAACATTCAGTTCATTAACAAATACACACCCATGCACATATTGCTAGCTTAAAAATATACTTACAATGTAACACCAAAATCTTGCAAGTTAGGATCACAGAGTATGTTGCAAAACACTGGAGGATCGCATGCATTATGCTCATGAAATCACATAATGGCATGGAACTGGGAACCTGGCCAACACTCATCCTGCTCTCCGAAATCACAACAGATGGCTAGTTTCAGCATAAATTCTGCAAATGTGCAACTGTTGGGTGAATTTTATCAAGTAAAGAGGAAAATCGGTGACAATATACCTGCAATTTCCTGGATACACTGTAGAACATCTTGCTGGTATTACATGTTTGTAATTTTGATCTTGCAAGATAAAAGACTAAATGTGGAATAGAAGATGATCTCATAATTATTATTATGCAGTTGTAAATCACAGAGCAAGTTCAAAAACTGCATTAATCCTTTCTTCTACAATTACTCACACACTCACTGATGGTCACGCACCAGTGGTAAAAAAGGGGATCTAAAAGCATTTGTTCGATGGGCTAGGCTGAGTGCCTTAGGACTGATTGAAATCCTGTTAGGAGGAGTGAATTGTTTAAGGTACATAACTAATGTCTCATAGTCGTACAGGATTCAGGCAATTCCATAGGACTGCGATTAAACTACCGTTTCAAATGTGTTTCTTTGTTGCATTTGACAGATGAAAGGGTAAAACTAGGAATACAACTCCAAATACACCAAGTTATATAAATGGCCATCACTTTGAACAGCACTTTGAGTTGCAGATCTAGCAGCTTCCCTATATGATATTTTGTCTAGCCAGTCATCTCAAGTGATTGATGATCTGTAGTTTACTGGACAGTGACTGATAGCAGTTAACGGGCTGTCCCACTTGGGCGATCTAATCTGCGAGTTTAGAAGAGTGTCATTCAAACTCGCAGCATGGCCGACACGTAGTCCTAGGAGGTCCTATGAGGTCGCTGAAACTCTCCTTCATGCTCAAGGGAAGTTCCCGAATACTCGTGGCCTCAGCTAGGTCGCGGAAACATTTTCAGTATGTTGAAAATTTTTCCGTGAGTAAAATTTGGTCGGCATGGTTCTTTTGAACTCGTAGTGCAGTGGAGTGGGGTTGTTATTTAGTTACAGGCAGTCAAGGGCAGCCGTAGGCAATCTCCTTTGCTGAACGAGTATTTTGATTGGCTCATTGGTGTTTTCAGGATCAAGGATACCCGCCCGGTAGGTAAAATGCCCACTAAACATTATTATACTTCTTAAAAGTATCTCCACTCCTTCTACCCCCCTTCTCTCCCCCTTTGCTCCCCCCTTCTCTCTCCCCTTCTCCCCTTTCTCTGCCCTTCTCTCCCCCTCCCCCCCTCCCCTCCGCGCTCTCTAAAGGACTCACAGTTACTGTGCAGCCGTTTTACCTTCCTCTCCATCGCGGGTGTGAATTTCAGACAGCGCTCCCCCGCTTTCCCAGGCCCCCGCCTTTGTAGTGTGTGTGTGTGTGTGTGTGTGTGTGTGTGTGTGTGTGTGTGTGTGTGTGTGTGTGTGTGTGTGTGTGTGTGTGTGTGTGTGTGTGTGTGTGTGTGTGTGTGTGTGTGTGTGTGTGTGTGTGTGTGTGTGTGTGTGTGTGTGCGGTCGGTCAATCCAGCTCGCGGTTTCAATGCGGACGGTCAATCCAGCTCGAGGCTTTCCAGGCGAGTGCCCTCGAGCTTGAAGATCGAAGACACTCTTCTTAACTCGCAGATTAGGTCGCCCAAGTGGGGCAGCCCCTTTACCATGCAGGATGTGGGTTGGATGATAAGGGCGAAATACCCAACGATTAAATTTACCCATTATTCTCAAAGATATCCAACTAAAGTTAAACACTGCTGTTCCTCAGCCAGTTACAGAAATATGAAATTACATTGTAAGCACCATTCAATGTCATCTAGAAATGCAATTAGTATTTATTTGGAAAGGATAGAACAGTCAAATTAGTCCAAATTGATGTGGTGGAGGAAATGAACACACTCAGATAATGTACAACAGCCCATGTGCCAACTTCCTACTACAAGCTCTTTATGAGTGATCAGCCACTGCCATTGGCATTATTCCTTGGGTGCATGGAAGTACACCAGGACCTTGGAGAAGATGGATTGTGAGTAGGTATTTCATAAGATCATAAGAGATTGGAGTAGAATTAAGGCATTCAGCCCATGAAGTCTACTCCAGCATTCAATCATGACTGATCTACCTCTCCGTCCTAACCCTATTCTCCTGCCTTCTCCCCATAACCTCTGACACCCATACTAATCAACAGTCTATATATCTCTGCCTTAAATATATCCACTGACTTTGCCTCCACAGCCTTCTGTGGCAAAAAAAAATCCACAGATTTACCACCCTTCTGGTTCAAAACATTCCGTGGAGAAAATTTACTACACACTCAGTATTTACCAAAAACTGGCCAATCCCCATTTGATGTGAATTTATCATCTGGTTGGCGACCATTTCACCGGGTGGAAATATCTCAACATCTAGCCTGCCACACCTCCTTATGAACCCACATGTTTCGATAAAATCATTCATCATTTTTTAAAACTCCAAAAAGTGAAAAACGCGTGGAATTTTGGTCAGCCCAAAAATGGTGCCTTCGTGCTGTAAATGTCCATGGTTCTAAGTTTAAATGTTTTGTGGGAAGTCGCTAATTAAAACAGTATCCTTTAATGCTGGAAAATGCATGCATGTGAAAGCCAATTTCACCTTCCGGAAAGGGAGGGAGAGCGTTTTGATGATTTCAGTGACTTTGGTGCAAGAGCTAAATTACACAAGTATTTTGATTTCTGGAAGAAGCTCTGACTCACACAGCATGCACCAATTTGCTTACTCACATCAATTTTCTGATGGGTTGATCTGCGGATCTTCCAGATTTTCAATCTATGAACCTACAGTATCCATGATCCACAACACTGAAAAATACTGCAGCATGCAGTAGAAGGTAATACTTTGTGAGTCACCAGTTTGCTGATGAGACAAAGGATTATTAGCATCTTTGTGCTATCAACCTGGCCATTAAGGTTGAATTTGGCCTCTTGTATTTTATTCTGCTGCTGCTTCCAGCTGTAGGCCTAAGCTCTGAATGTAGTTTTCCCCAATTCTTTTTCTCTGTTACTTTAAATACTTTGGGCAATAAAACACTGAATGTGCTCCCAGGGAGCATCTCCAATAAATTATTAGCATGACGTTCCAATTGCCTGTCACAGTAGTTATCCATCCCACTCCCACTCCCGAGCTCCATCCTTGGCCTCTTGCACTGTTCCAAAGCATGCTCAAGGAACTCGGCAATTATGAAGAAATAACCATGAGCTGTAATATTAACTCTATATTCCTTTCTCCGCCAATATAGTTAGACTTGCTGTGGATTTCTAGCAAATTCTTTTATTTGAGATTTCCAACAACTGTTTCTTGATATTCAAGTTTAGTTTAGAGATACAGCATGGAACCAGGCTCTGCAGTCCACAGACCATGCCGACCACAGATCACTTGACATTTGTTCTATATCATCACACTTTCCCATCGATTCTACACTAGGGACTATTTTGCAGAGACAAATTAACCTACAAACTCCCAATTCTTTGGGATGTGTGAGAAAACCGGTACATTCGGAGCAAACCCAAATGTTATCAATCCAATTTGTTTATTCTTCTCGGAACTCCTGCACCTAGGTATCAGCACATCTGCCATTGGATCCTTGACTTTCTGACCGACAGGCCACAGTCAATGAGGAGAGTTGACAACATAGGAAACTAGAGAAAGTTAATTTTCATTGGAAATTGGAATCACAGTAAACTCAACGATGTTGCTGGGAGTATACTGCTGGCTGTGACATGTGGCATATGAATTTCACTGCCACTTGGAATGATACTGAAACGAGGTGGTTGAGAGTAATAGTGAACTTGTCCTTGACTGTCAAAATCACCCAGACACAATGTGTTCCTGTAGTTCCAGCCAAGGAGGCGTATAATTCTCTGCGATGACTGTCTTTAAACTTTATCCTCTGTAGACCTACACCATGGAGCGACTGAGACAGGAACGTGTGCCTCAGTAATACCCGTCTGCAGGAGTGATCTCTTCTACACCTTTTCTTTCAGGGTCCCCTTTCATGCCGGTGGGGCATTTCCATCCTTGAGCAACAATGGTTGGCACTTCACCATGCAAAGAGGGTTGAAAGCTCTGAAATGACTGTGGAGGACATGAGAAGCTCGGTAATAATTGGGAGCAGACTTTAGAGCGAGCGGGTGAATAGGGAACCAAATGCAGACCTTACAAGTAAGAGACATTATTTTACAATTGCACAGCTACAGGACACACACTGCTGGGAGAACCCTGCTGATTTCTGAATGACCAAGGATGGGGAAGTTGGATGAGCATGTGACAGAATTTCATGCTGAGAAATGGCACTGCACGAGGAAGGATATCATTATTTAGAACTGGGGTGGCATCACTCGTGCAGCGAGTGTGAATTATTTTGGGAATTGCCCAGGAATTTTAGGAATGACACAAGTAGACAATATTGCCGTTTGCTTTGAGGGAAAAAAAAAATTAACTTTCAATTGCTTGGTGCTAAAATGCCTCAAATATCGGGGCCTACAGATTTTTCAGAATCCCTTTTGAGAACTGGTTAAAACTTGCAAAATCATTCAGTACTCAGTCATTCTGAAGAGAATCACTGTTTGGTGTTGCAATATTTCATATTTAGTTTAGTTTAGTTTAGAGATACAGTGCGGAAACAGGCCCTTCGACCCACCAAGTCTGCACCGACCAGCGATCGCCCCGCATACTAACACGATCCTAGACACTAGGAAAACTGTATAATCTTTTACTGAAACCAATTAACTTCAAAATGTGTACGTCTTTGGAGTGCGGGAGGAAACTGGAGCACTTGAGACCACACCTGGAGTATTGCGTACAGTTTTGGTCCCCAAATCTGAGGAAGGACATTATTGCCATAGAGGGTGTGCAGAGACGGTTCACCAGACTGATTCCTGGGATGTCAGGACTGTCTTATGAAGAAAGACTGGATAGACTTGGTTTATACTCTCTAGAATTTAGAAGATTGAGAGGGGATCTTATAGAAACTTACAAAATTCTTAAGGGGTTGGACAGGCTAGATGCAGGAAGATTGTTCCCGATGTTGGGGAAGTCCAGGACCAGGGGTCACAGCTTAAGGATAAAGGGGAAATCCTTTAAAACCGAGATGAGAAGAACTTTTTTCACACAGAGAGTGGTGAATCTCTGGAACTCTCTGCCACAGAGGGTAGTTGAGGCCAGTTCATTGGCTATATTTAAGAGGGAGTTAGATGTGGTCCTTGTGGCTAAGGGGATCAGGGGGTATGGAGAGAAGGCAGGTACGGGATACTGAGTTGGATGATCAGCCATGATCATATTGAATGGCGGCGCAGGCTCGAAGGGCCGAATGGCCTACTCCTGCACCTAATTTCTATGTTTCCATGTTTGGAGAAAACCCACACGGTCACGGGGAGAACATAAAACTCTGTACAGACAGCACCCGTAGTCAGGATCGAACCCGGGTCTCTGGTTCTGTAATACAGCAACTCTACCGCTGTGCCACCCTGTCACCACTGATAAAAGATTAGGCCACCTCTGATTAATAAAAATAGTCCAATTTATTTCTCCAGTTTTAATAAACATATTTCCTACTATGACAGTTTGAGTCATCGGCTGATGCAATAGGTGGTGAAAATCTTAGGTTTCACACATTCCAGCTTCATGAATGTTAAGCAGAAATTGTGGTTGTCCAACAATTTTACAGCTTATTTAGGTTCAAATTATTCCGAGTAGCCCTACTGAAATCAAAGGCAAAAATAACATCCACAGTGCACTCGTCTGATCGACAGGGATGTAAAGATCGTGCAGTTTAGATGAAATAAAATAAGCACCAAAACAAGCCTCATAACACCCAGTGCTCATGTCACACCTGAGTAAAGCACCACAGCAATGCTTGGATATGTTGCATTGAGATCAATGTAAGATAATAATGGAGCATATCTCCATTGAATGCTGAGAAAGAAACATCAAACAGAACAAATATTACGGAATCTGTGAAGCATGGTCAAACTCCTTTATGTTTCAAATTTGAAACAATGCTTGTTCATGTGTTAATTTATTTTCTGTACCGATAAGACACAAGCTGTAGACTGGGTGAAAATACATGAAAATCGGGTGTGAATAGGAAAATGGCTACTAATGGGACACCATCAATTTCCTTTCCACTAATCTGATTAGAAACTGATCATGTTCTGCTTCATGCCCATGTTCCTTCTCTCCTAACCTTCCCCAGGCAGTGAAGAAACAAATTTAATTCATTGAGTTGATCAAAATACATTGAGTGAATAATAATGTAATGTGAACATTTAGAAGGCAACTCCTTCTGTTTGCTAAATATGTTGATGAGATCAGCTGAAGAAGCAAAAAGAAAAGCTGTTTTGTGCATTGGCTAACTTTAATATTCATGACACCCACTTGCAGATTGGAAAGTTGTGCTTACTATTAGAATCTGTTGAATTTTAGGAAGTCCCAGCAGTACTAATTTTACAGCTACAGTGCTGGTTACTGTGACTAGAATGCAATATCTCTGTTTGGAAATGTTAATCTCAGTGCCCAACAATGGTGTATGAACTCTGAAACCTTTATTCTAAATGACAAAGCATTCAAGGAGCTTTGTTTACTTAATACATTTTAAATAACAGTATATCTAACTGTTCTTTTTTTAACTTTGGTTGGAATGATGAATTCACTATCACTTGCAATGTTGAGACAAAAAGCAAATATGCATTGGAGAAAATGTGAGGCACATCTATGGGAAATAAAATAATGGAGCAAAAGGATTGCATGGTGGTGCAGCAGATGGTTCCAGCAAAAGTTGATCCTGACTTGGGCTGCTGTCTATGTGGAGTTATCATGTTTTTCCTGTGACTGCCTGAGTTTATACTGGATTTTAAGATAGTGATGGATAAGGATAGAACTGGTCCTTGGATGAAAATGTTAAACTGGGGAAAGGCTAATTTCAACAGTAGCCTGCAGCAGGGCCGGCCTTAAGAGATGAGGGGCCCAATTGGGAACAATTTTGGTGAGCCCCAGGTTCCCAGTAGATTCATAGAAATATAATTAAAGTCTATTATACTTTATTTCTCTATGGTAGAATGGAAATTAATCAAAATGTGCACTTAAAAAGTGCATGCGACTTAATGGACCAAACAGATCTAAGCTACATTTTAATATAAAATTGCATACATGTAAGCTACAAGTAACAAACAAAATGTGTATATCCCCTCTGAAAAGTACATAGTTACAATACCACTTGTTTTAATGACTGTGAAATGAAAAAAAAAGTGATTTAATTAAATAGATCCTGGAAAACCAATAACCATTGGTGAGAAACCAGTCCAGGCATTAAATTTGGGCTTTAGCCCCATCCTACCCTTTGGGCTTCTACCCTATCCTAACTTAGTTGTGTGTGTTAGTTGTCTGTGCGTGATGTGTGTGTTAGTTGTCTGTGTGTTATGTGTGTGTGGGAGGGAGGGAGGGAGGGAGGGGGAGGGAGGGAGGGAGGGAGGGAGGGAGGGAGGGAGGGAGGGAGGGAGGGATGGAAGGAAGAGATGAAGGGAAGGAGAGAAGGGAAGGAGAGAAGGGAGGGAGGGAGGAGGGAGGGATAGGAGGGAAAGGAGAGAGAGAAGGAGAGAGGGGGGAGAGAAGGGAAGGAGAGAAGGGAAGGAGAGAGAGAGAAGGGAAGGAGAGAAGGGAATGTTAGAGAGAGAAGGGAAGGAGAGAAGGGAAGAGAAAGAGGATAGAGAATGGAGAGAGAAGGAGAGAAGGGAAGGAGAGAAGGGAAGGAGAGAAGGGAAGGAGAGAAGGGAAGGAGAGAAGGGAAGGAGAGAAGGGAAGGAGAGAAGGGAAGGAGAGAAGGGAAGGAGAGAAGGGAAGGAGAGAAGGGAAGGAGAGAAGGGAAGGAGAGAAGGGAAGGAGAGAAGGGAAGGAGAGAAGGGAAGGAGAGAAGGGAAGGAGAGAAGGGAAGGAGAGAAGGGAAGGAGAGAAGGGAAGGAGAGAAGGGAAGGAGAGGAGGGAAGGAGAGGAGGGAAGGAGAGGAGGGAAGGAGAGAAGGGAAGGAGAGAAGGGAAGGAGAGAAGGGAAGGAGAGAAGGGAAGGAGAGAAGGGAAGGAGAGAAGGGAAGGAGAGAAGGGAAGGAGAGAAGGGAAGGAGAGAAGGGAAGGAGAGAAGGGAAGGAGAGAAGGGAAGGAGAGAAGGGAAGGAGAGAAGGGAAGGAGAGAAGGGAAGGGAAGGAGAGAAGGGAAGGAGAGAAGGGAAGGAGAGAAGGGAAGAAGGAAGGGAAGGAGAGAAGGGAAGGAGGGAAGGGAAGGAGGGAAGGGAAGGAGAGAAGGGAAGGAGAGAAGGGAAGGAGAGAAGGGAAGGAGAGAAGGGAAGGAGAGAAGGGAAGGAGAGAAGGGAAGGAGAGAAGGGAAGGAGAGAAGGGAAGGAGAGAAGGGAAGGGAGAAGGGAAGGGGGGGGAAGGAGAGAAGGGAAGGAGAGAAGGGAAGGAGAGAAGGGAAGGAGAGAAGGGAAGGAGAGAAGGGCGGAGAGAAGGAGAGAGAGGGAAGGAGAGAGAGGGAAGAAGGAAAGAGGGATGGAGAGAAAGATAATTATATTATAAACACTCATATATAGAGAGAGATAAGGAGAGAGAGAGGAAGAGGGAGAGAGAGGGAAGGAGAGAAGGGAAGGAGAGAAGGGAAGGAGAGAAGGGAGGAGAGAGAAGGGAAGGAGAGAGAAGGAAAGGAGAGGGAAGGGAAGGAGAGAAGGGAAGGAGAGAAGGGAAGGAGAGAAGGGAAGGAGAGAAGGGAAGGAGAGAAGGGAAGGAGAGAAGGGAAGGAGAGAAGGGAAGGAGAGAAGGGAAGGAGAGAAGGGAAGGAGAGAAGGGAAGGAGAGAAGGGAAGGAGAGAAGGGAAGGAGAGAAGGGAAGGAGAGAAGGGAAGGAGAGAAGGGAAGGAGAGAGAAGGAGAGAAGGAAGGAGAGAAGGGAAGAAAGGAGAAAGAAGGAGAGAAGAGGAAGGAGAGAAGGAAGGAGAGAAGGAAGGAGAGAAGGGAAGAAGAGAAGGGAAGGAGAGAAGGGAGGGAGGAGAGAAGGGAAGGAGAAGAAGGGGAAGGAGAGAAGGGAAGGAGAGAAGGGAAGGAGAGAGGGGAAGGGGAAGGGGAGAAGGGAAGGAGAGAAGGGAAGGAGAGAAGGGAAGGAGAGAAGGGAAGGAGAGAAGGGAAGGAGAGAAGGGAAGGAGAGAAGGGAAGGAGAGAAGGGAAGGAGAGAAGGGAAGGAGAGAAGGGAAGGAGAGAAGGGAAGGAGAGAAGGGAAGGAGAGAAGGGAAAGGAGAGAAGGGAAGGAGAGAAGGGAAGGAGAGAAGGGAAGGAGAGAAGGGAAGGAGAGAAGGGAAGGAGAGAAGGGAAGGAGAGAAGGGAAGGAGAGAAGGGAAGGAGAGAAGGGAAGGAGAGAAGGGAAGGAGAGAAGGGAAGGAGAGAAGGGAAGGAGAGAAGGGAAGGAGAGAAGGGAAGGAGAGAAGGGAAGGAGAGAAGGGAAGGAGAGAAGGGAAGGAGAGAAGGGAAGGAGAGAAGGGAAGGAGAGAAGGGAAGGAGAGAAGGGAAGGAGAGAAGGGAAGGAGAGAAGGGAAGGAGAGAAGGGAAGGAGAGAAGGGAGAAGGAGAGAAGGGAAGGAGAGAAGGGAAGGAGAGAAGGGAAGGAGAGAAGGGAAGGAGAGGGCCGGCGATGGGAGCGGATGCCGTGATCTGGATGAACGCGTGTGAGCTGAGGCCGAGGTTTGTAAATGTTGCTCCAACCCCCGGCCCGGCCCTCCATGTATTGTTCACTGCATCTCCCCGGGGAAAGAGTGGGGTGGAGCCGGGGCTGTGTGTGTGAAGCATGGTGACTGGAGGGGCGGGAGCACTGCCCTGGGACCGTGAGAGAACGACCCACCTCCCCCTCTCCCCCTTATCCATTTCCCCTCACACCCCCCTCCCCGTCTACCCCTTTGTTCCCCCTCCACCCCTCCTCTACTCTCTCTGCCCCTCTCTCCTCCCTCCACCCAGGGTAGATCTACCCGGATGGAGATAGGCAAAAGTGCTGGAGAAACTCAGCGGGTGCAGCAGCATCTATGGAGCGAAGGAAATAAGCAACATTTTGGGACGAAACCCTTCTTCAGGCTGAAGAAAGGTTTCAGCCCAAAACGTTGTCTATTTCCTTCGCTCCATAGATGCTGCTGCACCCACTGAGTTTCTCCAGCACTTTGGTCTATCTTCGATTTTGCAGCATCTGCAGTTCCTTCTTAAAAATGTAGATCTACCCGAGCCGAGAGTAGATTACTCTGGTGCGGGGCCTCCTTACTCACGGGGCCCAATTGGGAGCAATCGGTCCAATCGGCTTAAGGTCAGCCCTGCCTTGCACGAAAGTAGACTGATAGCAAATATTCTGTGGTACACCTACATCTGAAACATCGAAGTGTTTTAAAGGCAAGTTATTAGTGTCCAGGACCAACATGTTCCTGTGAAGATGAAAGAGTAAGGATGGGTTCCATGGATGACAAGAGATATTGTAAGTTTAGTCAAAAAGGGAAAGGAAGCATATGTTAGGTTTGGGAAGCTGAAAGCACTTCATGAAGATAAAGGAAGCAGGAAATTAGGATAGTACAGTGTCATAGTCATAGAGTCATACAGTACGGAAACGGGCCATTTGGCCCAACTTGCCCACACCGGCCAACATGTCGCAGCTACACGAGTCCCACCTGCCTGTGTTTGGCCCATATCCCTCCAATCCTATCCTACTCATGTACCTGTCCAACTGTTTCTTAAATGTTGTGATAATCCCTGCCTCAACTATCTCCTCTGGTAGCTGGTTCCATACACCCACCACCCTTTGTTTGTAAAAGTTACCCCTCAGATTCTTATTAAATCTTTTCCTCTTCATCTTAACCTATGTCCTCTGGTCCTTGATTCCATGGGCAATAAACCCTGTGCATCTACCCGGTCTATTCCTCTCATGATTTTGTACCTCTATAAGAACACCCCTCATCCTCCTGTGCTCCAAGGAGTCCCAACCTACTCAATCTATCGCTACAGCTCAGACCCTCTAGGACCGCAAATCCTCGCAAATCTTCTCTGCACCCTTTCCAACTTGACAATATCTTTTCTATAACATTGTCCCCTGAACTGAACACAATATTCTTAATGCGGTCTCAGCAATGCTTTATACAACTGCAACATGTCTTCCCATCCTCTATACTTAATACACTGACTGATGAAGGTCAATGTGACAAAAGCCTTTTGACCACCCTATCTACCTGCGACTCCACCTTCAAGGAACTATGTACCTGCACTCCCTCTGCTCTATAACACTCCTCAGAGCCCTTCCATTCACTGTGTAGGTCCTGCCCATGTTAGACTTCCCAAAATGCAACACCTCAAATTTCTCTGCATTAAATTCCATCAGCCATTCCTCAGCTCACCTGGTCAACCATTCACAATCCTCCTGCAGTTTTTCACAACCATCTTCACTATCTGCAATACCACCCGCGTTTGTGTCATCTGCAAAACTTGCTATTTTTGCCATGTACATTCTGATCCAAAGCATCAATATAGATGACAAACAGTAACAGCCCCGCACCCAACCCTGAGGCATATCACTAATCACATGTCTCCAGTCTGAGAAAAAACCTTTCACCATCACCATCTGCTTCCTTCCATTAAGCCAATTTTCTATCCATTCAGTTATCTCTCTTTGGATCCCACGCAATCTAACCTTCCAGAGCAGCCTACCACATGGAACCTTGTTGAATAATTTGCTGAAGACCATATACATAAAATCTACAGCTCTGCCATCATCAATCTTTTTGGTCACATCTTCAAAAAACTCAATCAGATTTGTGAGACATGATCTCCCACACACAAAACCACGCTGACCATCCCTAATAACCCATTGCCATTCTAAATGCATGTACATCATCCCTCAGAATACTTTCTAGTAATTTTCAAACTGCAGAATTTGAGCTCACTGACCTATAGTTTCCAGCATTTTCCCTGCAGCCCTTCTTGAATCGAGGCACAACATTTGCCACCCTCCAGTCTTCCGGCATCTTCCCTGCATTTAAGGAGGACTCGTAAATTTTAACCAGGGCTCCCTCAATTTCCTCTCTAATTATCACAATGTCCTTGGATATATTTGATCATGTCTGGGAGACTTCATACAGGATAATACCTTTAGCATCTCTTTGACCGTAATGCTTAGGATTAGGTACAATAGGCATTTTACATGGAATTTTACATGGAAATTAGGAGCTAAGGGGTAGCTATGGAAATAGTAGGTCCACTCAAGGATAGGAGATGCAATTTATGCATGGAGCCAAAAGACATGAGTGAGGTGCTAAATGAATGAATGAATAGTTTTTGAATGAATGAATAGTTTATTTCGGTCATACATTAAAAAGAACAAAACTTTACAATCTGTGTGAATATAAATCAACACTGTATCCATTTCACACAACGTTCACATAATCAATGACCGAAAAAGGAATAGGCTAAAGCCACAAAGCCTATTTATGCCTATCCTATACAATCCATAAGATAACCCAGAATATCAGCATTACAAAGGAAAGAAAAATAAATAAAATCTACAATAAATTGTAATCCTTAATTATTTTACATGTTAATCATTTTACATTATAATCCTTAATTATTTTACATTTTAAGACTTTTTTGAAACTCAACAGAGAGCTACAAAATTTCAGCTCATTACTAAGCCCGTTCCATAATTTGACTCCCAAAACTGAGACATCTATATTTTACATTGGTTCTCACTTTACATGTTTCAAAAATACACAACCCTCTTAAATTATAATGTCCTTCTCTTAATTTTTCTTTTTTTTTTTTTTTTTATAAATACTACCAGGAAGGCCTTTATTCCTAACTCGGAAAAGTATTTATAATGTCTTTACATGCACAATATCCAAAAATTTTAAGGTACCGGACTTTATGAATAATGGATTTGTAGTTTCATGGTAAGAAGGTTTATGTATTATTCATAGCTCTTTTCTGGAGTTTAATTATAGGGTCTGTATTTGTTTTATATACATTACCCCAAACATCAACACAATATGACATATATGGCATTATAAGCGAGCAATACAATATAAAAAAAACACGTCTTATTCAACAGATCTTTTGTTTTGTAACGAATAGCAATGGATTTTGATAATTTCAATTTAATGTATTCTATATGTGGCTTCCAACAAAGTTTATGATCTATAATCACTTCCAGGAATTTTGTTTGATATGCTCTTTCAATTTCAACTCCATTTAAATTCAATTTTATTTCACAATTTACCCTGTCACCACCAAACACCATAAATGTTGTATTATTTTCATTTAGGGATAATTTATTAATATCAAACAATTTTTTTAGCACTACGAATACTCTTTCTGCTGTTTTCATTAGTTATTTTATATAATTCCCTGAACAAAATACATTTGTATCATCCGCAAACGTATCAAACTTCAAATTAGTTCTTTGCTTTCCTAAATCAGTATTCATGAAGGAGAAGGATATGGATGATGGTCAGATCAATAGACAATAGACAATAGACAATAGGTGCATGAGTAGGCCATTCAGCCCTTCGAGCCAGCGCCACCATTCAATGTGATCATGGCTGATCATCCACAATCAGTACCCCGTTCCTGCCTTCTCCCCATATCCCCTGACTCCGCCATGTTTAAGCGCCCTATCAAGCTCCCTCTTGAAAGTAGCCAGAGAACTGGCCTCCACCTCCCTCTGAGACAGAGAATTCCACAAACTCACAACTCTCTGTGCGAAAAAGTGTTTCCTCATCTCTGTTCTAAATGCCTTACCCCTTATTCTTAAACTGTGGCCCCTGGCTCCCTCACATAACCTCACATTTATCCACATTAAATTGCATCTGCCATGCATCCGCCCACTCACCCAACCTGTCCAAGTCACCCTGCATTCTCATAGCATCCTCCTCACAGTTCACACTGCCACCCAGCTTTGTGTCATCTGCAAATTTGCTAATGTTACTTTGAATCCCTTCATCTAAATCATTGATGTATATTGTAAATAGCTGCGGTCCCAGCATTGAGCCTTGTGGTACCCCACTAGTCACTGCCTGCATTCTGAAAGGGAGCCGTTAATCACTACTCTTTGTTTCCTGCCTGCCAACCACTTCTCTATCCATGTCAGCATTCTACCCCCAATACCATGTGCCCTAATTTTGCCCACTAATCTCCTATGTGGGGCCTTATCAAATGCTTTCTGAAAGTACAGGTACACTACATCCACTAGCTCCTCCTTGTCCATTTTCCTAGCTACATCCTCAAAAAATTCCAGAAGATTAGTCATGCATGATTTCCCCTTCATAAATCCATGCTGACTTCGACAGATCCTGTTACGGCTATCCAAATGTGCCGCTATTTCATCTTTTATGATTGACTACAGCATCTTCCCCACCAGCGATGTCAGGCTAACTGGTCTATAATTTCCTTTTTTCTCTCTCCCACCTTTCTTAAAAAGTGGAATAACATTAGCTACCCTCCAATCCACAGGAACTGCTCCTGAATCTATAGAACATTGGAAAATGAATTTCTAGAGCCACAATTTCTGGAGCCAATTCCTTAAGTATCCTGGGATGCAGACCATCAGGCCCTGGGGATTTATCAGGCTTGTCCCATCAGTCTACCCAACACCATTTCCTGCCCAATGTGGACTTCCTTCAGTTCCTGCACCACCCCAGATCCTCTGACCACTAGTACATCAGGAAGATTGTTTGTGTCCTCCTAAGTGAAGATGGATCCAAAGTACCTGTTCAACTAATCTGCCATTTCCTTGTTCCCCATAATAAATTCACCTTTTCTAGTCTTCAAAGGCCCAACTTTGGTCTTAACTATTTTTTTCCTCTTCACATACCTAAAGAAGCTTTTACTATCCGCCTTTATATTCTTGGCTAGCTTACCTTTGTACCTCTTCTTTTCTCCCCATATATGTCTTTTTAGTTATCTTCTGTTGCTCTTTTAACATTATTCAATCCTTTTGCTTCCCGCTCATTTTTGCTATGTTGTACTTCTTCTCTTTTATTTTTATACTATCCCTGACTTCTCTTGTCAGCCACGGTCACCCCTTACTCCCCTTGGAATCTTTCTTCCTCTTTGGAATGAACTGATCCTGCACCTTCTGTATTATTCCCATAAATACCTACCATTGTTGTTCCACTGTCATCCCTGCTGGGGTATCTTTCCAGTCAACTTTGGCCAGTTCCTCCCTCATTACTCCATAGTCCCTTTGTTCAACTGTAACACAGACACCTCCGATTTACCCTTCTCCCTCTCAAATTGTAGATTAAAACTTACCATATTATGGTCACATCCGCTTAATGGCACCTTTACCTCGAGTTCCCTTATCAAATCCGGTTCATTACACAACACTAAATCCAGAATTACCTTCTCCTTGGTAGGCTCCAGCACAAGCTGCTCTAAGAATCCACACGGAGGCACTCCACAAACTCCCTTTCTTGGGGTTCAGTACCAACCTGATTTTCCCAGTCTACCTGCATGTTGAAATCTCCCATAACAACCCTAGCATTACCTTTATGACATGCCAAGTTTAACTTGATTCAACATGCATCCTATATCCAGGCTACTGTTTGATAAGTCCCATTAGGGTCTTTTTAGATCAGGGAGGTGCATGTTTAAATTTTAGGGTATGTTGACATTGAGAAGGTGGTGGTGTTGGATGTCTTGAAAAACATTAGAGTGGATGAGTCCCCAGTGCCAGAGGATACTGAGGGAAGCATGGGAGGAGATTGCTTGGACCTCATAAAATCACAAGATTGCCGGGTTGAACATGGGTTGAACAGCTGTGCGTGAGCGTGGCTCCCGATTACTGCTCAAGTCTACTCGTTTATCTTTGCTATATTTTTGAGATAACCCACTATTAAACACTATGAAGGACTCAAGGCATTATTAAGCATCTGAAACAGTAAGTAAAATGAGCCGTCGAACTAAAACCGGGGGAAAAGACAGTGAAATCTCAAGCAAGAGTGCTGCAGCTTTGGCACCGTTCCCGGAAGCTGGCCTTGAACTACCAGAGGATTTGGAGAGGCTTCGTTCAGCACTCCTTGCTGATATGACACAAGCATATCTGTCCTAAAAAGAGAACTTGAAGTGGCTTTTTCGCCGGTGTACACCAGTCTGGAGCAAGTTAAATCCTATCACGAATTGCATGATGAACGCATTCGCAAGGTTGAAGATGGCCTGAATGACCACAGTGACAGACTGGCGAGCACCAAAACTGCTATAGCTGCATTACAGAGTGAAAACACACTCCTGAAATTGAAGTTAGATGACCTCGAGAACCGGTCGCGGAGATCCAACCTAAGGGTGGTCGGGATTCCTGAAAAGATGGAAGGCTCGGACCCTGTTAAATTTATCTGAGTTTTGTGAAGAAGTGCTGGGGGCAGATTTCTTCCCAAGACCTCTTATGCTTTCGCGTGCCCACCGAATTGGACCTGCACCAACAGACGTCCCGAATATCACGCCATCTAAGCCAAGAGTGTTCCTGGTTCTTTTTCATTACTTCCAGGATAAACATCGTATCATCACCAAACGGAGGCAGGAGCTGTTCTTCCGAGGGCCCCGGGTGTTTTTTTTATGAGGACTTCAGCGTGGAGCTGGGGAGAAAACGTGCAACTTTTAGGGAAATAAAATCCCTGCTTTGCAATAAAGGGGTTCTGTTTGGCCTCCAGTATCCTGCCCGGCTCCAGGTCACTCATGAAGGTAAAAAGCACTATTTCAATACACCAGAAACTGCCAAAAAGTTTTACTACTCGCACTGGGGAGGTGACAGCCGTGAAGAACAATGACCTTTTAGGATATCCATGCGGTATTGGCACGGCCTCCTGCGGCGGTGATCTTTGGAAGATTTGTTTATTCCTCAGTTTAATTTGTGGAATTCGACTGAGCTGAACTGCAATGCTACATATTTTGGGTAGTGAGTCGAGGACTTTTAGCCAGCAAAATGTAAATGTCGATGATTACTCTTTGGGATACAATTTTCACTTCCTTCTTTCTCGTAATGCTTTGCTTGTCCGGGGTTATCTTTAGCCTATATATCTTAAAAGTAGAATAAATGACTGTACAACTTTCAAAGAAGGGAGCCACCCTCAATTGGATCAAAGATTTTAGTTAGGGAACACTTCGGAAGTTTTTTGTTCTGTAATGCCTGTGATCATCCTCAGTCGGGGAAGAAGATCTAGGTTTTTGGGGGGTAAATTTTTTTGTTGTTATTATAAGGGGATGAGGGAAAGGTTTTGGGGTAATGGCAGCTCATTTTTTGATTTTTACAAATGCACTCGACTTTCTTTTTTTCTGTTTTCTTTTTTTTTCTCCCCCCCATTGTGGGCTTTCACATGCAGCCTTCGCGTGGTTCTGGATGGCAGACGCTGTATGTATTTTTTTTATCAGATTTTGAAATATGGCTAATGGTGATATTGATGGAGGCAATCCTGTGAGGTTTATATCTTGGAATGTAAAGGGGCTTAATGGTCCGGTTAAAAGAGCTACATTTTTTTCTCACCTAAAACAACTAAAAACAGATATACTACTTTTACAAGAGACTCACTTAAGACTGCAAGATCATAATAGACTGCGTAAAACGTGGGTTAGTCAGATTTTTCACTCCAGATTTAATAGTAGGTCCAGGGGTGTGGCAATATTAATCAACAAAAGAATACAGTTTACACCGTCTGACGTAGTCAGTGACCCTAATGGCCGGTTTATTATAGTTTCCGGGTGTCTTTTTCAAAAACCTGTCATTTTAGTGAATGTTTATGCCCCTAATTGGGATGATGTTCACTTTGCAAATAAGGTTCTGTCATTAATACCCGATCTGAACACGCACCAGCTAATTTTTTCGGGAGACCTGAACTGTGCTATTAATCCACTGCTTGATAGGCCTAGTTCTAAGGGGACACCTTCTGGTATGGCAAAGACCTTCTCACTGTTTATGCAACAAAATGGTTATGTGGACCCCTGGAGATTTCTGAACCCAACTGCTAGACAATTCTCTTTTTTTTCTCATGCTCACCATTCTTTTTCCAGAATAGACTATTTTTTTTTATAGACAGCCCCTTCATTCCTAGGGTTAAGAAAATTGAATATACCGCTATAGTAATATCAGATCACTCACCTGTGATACTGGACCTAGGCTATCCTTTAAATATTAAAGAATGACCCCTTTGGAAACTCAACCCCCTTTAGCTTTCCAATGAAAAATTTTGCAGTTTTGTATCAGCTAACATAGACACATCCCTCGCAATTAATAAAACTGAGTCCGTATCCTGCTCTTTAATTTGGGAAACTTTAAAAGACTACTTAAGAGGTCAAATCATATCTTATACCATACGCCAATAAAGAACGCAAGAAGGAAATGGAAACCCTGTTAAAATCCATCTTGACCCTGGATAGGCAATATTCTGAAGCACCCACCACCCAATTATACAAAAGCCGTGCTGATTTACAAACTAAATTCAATCTTTTATCTACTAATCAAACAGAACAACTAATTCTCTGGACTCGTGGTCTTTATTATGAATATGGTGATAAGGCGAGCCAGCTTATGGCTCACCAACTGAAGCGTCAATCCGCGTCACGCCTTATTCCTCAGATAAGAGACATACACCAAGACATAACAAGCAATCCAAAAGAAATAAACAATACTTTCACAGCCTTTTATTCTTCTCTTTACACCTCAGAATTCCCCTTGGATACTATGAATATGGAAACTTTCTTAGACGATTTGGAAATACCCACTCTGGAATTAGAAGACGCAGAAAATCTAGACCAACCCCTTGGGCAGGAAGAGATTAATAATGCCATTATGGCGATGCAGAGTGATAAAACCCCGGGCCCTGACGGTTACCCATTAGAATTTTATAAGAAATTTATGGATAAGGTCACACCTGTTCTTTTAGAAATGTTTCAAGAATCTTTGGAAAAAGGTTCATTAACCCCCACTCTTTCACAGGCTTCGATTTCACTTCTTCTTAAAAAAGACAAGGATCCGACTCAATGTGGATCATACCGCCCCATCTCACTTTTGAATGTAGATGTAAACATTTTGGCGAAGGCGCTGGCTTGCCGTTTAGAATGCCAACTTCACAAAATAATCTCAGAAGATCAAACAGGTTTCATTAAAAATCGTCATTCCTTTTCTAATATCCGCCGATTGGCCAGTGTGGTCTATTCGCCCAGTGCTTCTCCGCGCCCAGAGGCTGTTATCTCTTTGGACGTGGAGAAGGCATTCGATCGAGTGGAGTGGCCATATTTGTTCAGAGTCTTGGAGAGATTTGGATTTGGCAAAATATTTGTAGCCTGGGTTAAGCTATTATATCATTCACCCCTTAGCATGTGTACAGACAAATTATTTGTGATCTGATTATTTTCAATTAACCCGTGGCACTCGTCAAGGCTGCCCATTGTCTCGGCTTCTTTTATTGATTGCAATTGAGCCCCTCTCTATTACACTTAGGTCAACTACATTATTCCAGGGCATTAGGAGAGGAAACAGGGAATATCGTGTGTCTCTATATGCCGACGACCTTCTTCTTTATGTGAGTGACCCTACAGCCAGTGGCCCTGCAATTGTGTCCTTGTTGGATCAGTTTGGGACTTTTTCCGGCTATAAACTAAACCTCCAAAAAAGCAAATGCTTTCCCATCAACCTAGCCCTACAGATCCAATAGGAAACCCTGCCCTTTCCCATATCTCAAGAAAGTTTTGTATATTTAGGAATACACATCACCCGCTTTTTCACATCCCTGTTTGCAGCTAACTACATGCCTCAAGTTAGCCAAATGAAGGCTGACTTTGAGAGATGGCGTAGTCTGCCACTCTCTATGGCTGGGAGAGTGCAGTCAGTGAAGATGACTGTTTCCCAGATTTCTTTACTTGTTCCAATATTTGCCGGTTTTCCTACCCAAGTCATTTTTTAACTCAGTTAACCAATCTATAACCTCCTTTATATGGGGTAACAAGGTTCCAAAGGTCAATAAGTGCACTCTCCAAAGAGGTCGTGAAGCAGGTGGACTGGGCCATCCTAGCTTTATTAATTATTATTGGGCATCCAATATCCAAAAGATATTATTCTGGCTCCACCGACCAGATGCAGACTGGTGTCTGCTTGAATCACAATCCTGTTACTCCTCATCTCTCCCAGCTTTAGTATATTCCTCCCTGCCATTGAAACCCTCTAGATTTACATCCAACCCTGTCATACTATCCACCATCAAAATTTTTAACCAATTTCGTTGCATTATAAGCTTACATCAGCTTCAATTCTGGGTCCCATTCATAGTAACCATTTATTCCCCCCTTCTACACTCGACTCAACCTTTCGACAGTGGGATTTGAATGGTCTTATGTGCATTAAGGATTTATACACCAACAACATATTTGATAGTTTCGACTACCTACACAAAAAACATGGCCTCCCACATAATAATTTCTTTAAATATCTTCAGATTCGCCACTTTGTCATGAAAAAATGTCTTTCTTTTCCTGATCTCCCTCCTATCAGTGTTGCATAAACTCACTCTTACCTTTGCAAATAAAGGACTGATCTCTGCAGTATATTCTCAATTGATGTATTTAGGAGATCAAAACCTGAACAAAGTTAAAGCTAGGTGGGAGGATGACCTTGGTATGGATCTGTCTGAGGAATGCTGGACAGAAGCGCTGAAAAAAGTCCACTCCTCGTCATCATGTGCTAGATTGGGGCTCATACAATTTAAAGTTTTACACAGGGTTCATTTATGCAAAGCCAGGCTTGCTAACATATATCCAGGGACGGACGCTGGCTGTGACAGGTGCTCGTTCTCTCCAGCCAATCTAGCTCATGCATTCTGGCCTTGCCCCAAACTTGTTAACTTCTGGGCAGTGGTTTTTAAAACCATCAGCGAAATCCTTGGGATGACTGTGCGACCTTGCCCGCTTGTAGCTGTATTTGGTGTAACAGATAAAACCTTGGGTTTAAATACAACCCAGTCTGATATCATTACATTTACATCACTTTTGGCCCGTAGGAGAATCTTGCTGGTCTGGAAATCTACCACTCCTCCATCTGCTGCTGCTTGGCTGGAAGACGTCATGTTTTTTTAAGGTTAGAAAAGATTAAATTCAGATTGAGGGGGTCTGTGAAAAAGTTTTATTTGAAATGGGAACCCTTTTTTATCATACTTTGAGGGTCTAAAGGAACTACCTATTGACTGAGGGCACTTGACAGTAAGTGGGGATCTGCATTTATTCGGTTTTGTTACTTTATTATTGTTAAAAAGTGCATTTGATTTTGTGATATATTTGGATTGTGAAAAAATAAGCTGCCAAGGGGTGTTTAGGGAGGGTGGGTTAGGGTTATTTTGTTTATATTATTATTATTATTATTTATAAAAAACAAAATGGAGGAAAATGTAATGCCATACATCAGATGTACTGTGATTTTTTTTTTCCCCTCCAATAAAAAACTATTAATTGATAAGATCACAAGCTCACAAGCATAGAAGCAGAATTAGGCCATTCGGCCCATCATCTACTCTGCCATTCAATCATGGCTGATCTATCACTCCCTCCTAACCCCATTCTCCTGCCTTTTCCCCATAACAACTGACACCTGTACCAATCAAGAATTTATCTATCTCTGGCTTAAATATATCCATGGACTTGGGCTCCAAAACAAAAGAATTACACAGATTCACCACCCTCTGACTAAAGAAAATCCTCCTCATCTCCTTTCCCAAAATAACATCCTTTAATTCTGAGGCTATGTCCTCTAGTCCTAGACTCTTCCACTAGTGGAAACATCCTATCCTCATTATGGAGACTTGAGTCCAGCACCAACCAGCTCCGTACCTAGGAAGCAAAAAACGGGAGAAAATCGGGACTTACCTGCAGCGATCGAAATCTGAAACGGCAGCCTGCGTGACGTCATCAGGCGCGCGACTTTAAGGTATGTCGCTACAACACACCCCCCCCCCGTGGAGCATCAAAAAAATCGGGTAAAGGAAGACCCCAGATGGAAGAGGAAGGCCCTACAGAAGCCTCGGCCTCAGTTACAGCGATGGCCCAGGAAGATCTTCCAAAGAAAACGAAAGGGAAATAATCGGAAATGGAGGATCTTAAAACCTTTCTTGCTGCCGAAATGAAGACTTTTGGAGAGAATTTTAAAAAGGCACTTGACACCTTTAAGGTAGATTTTAAAGCAGAAATGCATGCTACAGTTCAACAAATGCTGGAAATCTGGAAGAGGACGAGGGAGGAAGAGGTCAAAGGTCAGATGGAAGTGCTGGAAGCCAGGCTCGTTTCGGTGGAAACGAAGGTTAAAACGGAGGTGGACCCCATTCGTCACGAACTTGATCAACACAGAATAGCGATAACCGAACTTGAGAAATGGGCGACGACAAGTGCGGAAACCGTAAGTCGGCTCCTTACTGAAAACCAACGCCTCTCCAATATGGTGAGCAAATTAAATGATAAATGTACTGATTTGGAGGGGCGTCAAAGACGTAAGAACCTAAGAATTGTAGGGGTGAAAGAAGGAAGTGAGAGGGAAATGGGCACTCGGGATTTTGTGGCAGACCTACTACAAAAAGTCTTAAAATTGGATCACAAACCTTTACCCGGTCGAGCCCATAGAGCGCAGCGACGTCGTACACAAGATGATGCCCATCCAAGACAAATTATCGTAAAAGTCCAACAGGATCAGGAATTTGATGATATAATGAAGAAAATTGTTCGGAGCGGTCAACTTCTCTTTGAAGGTGTGAGATTTAGCATTTACCGAGATTACTCGGCAGAGGTCTTCAAGAAAAGAATGCTGTTCACTGAGACAAAAAAGAATATTGAAGAATGTACCGGATTTGAGATACAGCTTGCTTTATCCCGCAAGGCTAAGAGTCACCTACGAGTCCAAGGAGCTCTTTTTCACAGACCACGAAAAAGCACTGGAATATGCCAAAGAAGTCGGTAACATGCCCCCAGACTGAAGAATCTACATTACTCCTTAGGAGTCAAGGACTAACATGACCGTCAGATCTAAAAGGACCTTTAAAATTCTTTCAAGAGCTTTAAAGACACTTGGAAACCGAAAGTGATGGAGGACATTGGATAAAACTGTGATCTTTTGGGGTTTTTTTTCTCTTTTTTGTTTTGGCTTTTTTGTTTACTAATCATTAGTATCATATGTATATTCATATCTAACTATATAGGTAACAACTAATACTTATTAAATATCCATATTTCCACTAAAATTATTAATATTAACATTTCTTATAAAAAGTTAATACTGTATATGATTGATAACAATGATCAATAATTAATAGTCTCTGATAAATGAAGAAATGAATTATATACTTATATTATATAGAAAGATATGTAAGAGGTAAATTAACCTATATCATAATTAAGTTTGACGGGTTTTCTTTTTTTTTTTGCTTTATTTTTCAATTTAAAATCATTTTGCTGTTCTTGAACCTTTCTGCAGGGTTACGTGTTGATATATGTATGCATGTGGGTATGTATATATATATATATATATGTATGTATGTATGTATGTGCATATATATTGTGTGGGTATATGTATGACTAGGTAAATAAGTTTGATACTCCCAAAGAAGTTGATTGAATGTTAGAAATTTTTTTTTTTTTTCCCCTTCCTCGGGCACGGAGCTGGGAATTTTTTCGTTTTACAAAGGCTACGGAAGTCTTTAGAATTCTAGCCACGTTAGTGTGGCTATCACTAACTACACTAATTGTAGATGTAGTTCTTTTTTCTTCACCCTACACTAACCAACCCTATCACTTTTCTTACTTTAAATATTTCTATAACTTAATGTTTGAATGGAAAAATAAGACTAATACAAGGAGATGTGATCGGAAGAACGATGTATTCGATTTTAAATTCATCTATTTGAGGCTCGGGAGCAGGGTCAGGTTCTATGTGTTGTACCTTCTGCCCGGTTATAGACCACCTCAGAAGCAATATGCAAGATGCTAACATGACAAGAAGGGGTCAGGGAATAACATTTTGTAGTTGGAATGTCAAGGGAATCAATGAACCAATTAAGAGAAGTAAAGTTTTGGCACACCTAAATTTAATCAAAACAGATATAATATTTCTTCAAGAAACACACCGTAAAAAGGAATCTCAACATAGACTTAAAGCTAAGTGGATCGCTGAATCATATCATTCCTCTTTTTCCCACAAGTCCAGAGGAGTTGCAATAGTAATTCGTAAAGGAATACCTTTTACGATCTCTTCAACAATAGTGGATATTGATGGT
The DNA here is from genome assembly GCF_028641065.1 of Leucoraja erinaceus. NCBI lineage: Eukaryota > Metazoa > Chordata > Chondrichthyes > Rajiformes > Rajidae > Leucoraja > Leucoraja erinaceus. The sequence continues at coordinate 34,729,557 of NC_073388.1, forward strand.
AGATATATTATATTAGTTGGAGAGTTTAATGGATGGAGAAAAAGTGATCCTTCTTAATGTTTATGGGCCTAACTTCGATAACCCCACTTTTTTTAACAAAACATTTAATAAAATTCCTGAATTTACACAATACAAATTAATAATTGGAGGAGACTTCAATTGTACATTAGACCCATACTTAGATAGATCATCAAGGCAAAAAAAAGCAACATCCCAATCAAGTGTATTTTTAAATTCATTTATTAATACCACTAATATTAAGGATGTCTGGAGAATAGAAAACCCAACCGGACGGGAATATTCATTTTACTCACCAGTACACAAAACATACTCAAGAATAGATTACTTTTTAGTTGACTCTACGTTTATCCCATTTACTTATAATTCAAAATACCATAACATCATAATCTCAGATCACGCACCGGTAACATTCATGATTAAATTAAATGGAATGTCCGAGAAACAAACATATTGGAGACTTAACCCACAAATCTTGAACGAAAGATCATGCCAGGAATATATTATTAAACAAATTCAAATATTTTTTGAGGTAAATGACAACCCTGACACACCTACTTCTCTTATGTGGGAAACGTTCAAAGCGTATGTTCGAGGTACATTAATTTCTGCCCAAGCATTTTATAATAAAGAAAACAGGATTAAACAACAAGCACTGGAAAGTGAAATCAAGCAACTAGATATAGAAAATGCGAGAATACCATCTACGTTAAAACATAATAAAATTGCTGTATTGAAATATAAATTAAACAAAATGTATTCAGAACAAGTAATAAAACTTTATCAAAAAACCAAACAATTACATTTTGAATTTGGAGACAAACCACAAAAATTATTAGCACGCCAGCTACGAAAAATGGAAGGGGAAAAAATAATTCATAAAATTAGAACAGAGACAGGAGAATTATTAAAAATGCCCAAGGATATAAATGATAGATTTCTCCAATACTATCATAACCTTTATTCAACTAAAACTGTAGCACAATCAGAAGGAATAGCAGATTTTTTAATAAAATGTAATTTAAAAGGTTTAGATTCAAACGATAGAGAATTATTAGAAAGGGAAATTACGATAAAGGATATTGAGGAGTCTATAGGCTCTCTAAAAAATGGTAAAGCAGTAGGGCCAGATGGTTTAGGTTCCGAATTTTACAAAAAATTTTATGATTTGCTTTGCCCACGCTTACAAAGACTGTATGAGTATATCTATACTCAACAGAAACTTCCAGACACTTTAAATGAATCTATAATAACTCTTATTCCTAAAGCTGATAAAGATCCGGAAGATCCGGGATCATACAGAGCAATTGCACTTCTGAATACAGACCAGAAAATATTAACTAAAATACTAGCACGTAGATTAAGTACAGTGATGAATAAATTAATACACCCTGACCAAACAGGCTTTATTCAGAAACGGTATTCATATTATAATCTAAGAAGATTATTTAATATTATATATTCCAAGAGAATTATTAATGAAGATTTAGCAATAATCTCACTTGACGCTGAAAAAGCATTTGATCAGGTCGAATGGCCTTATTTATTTTCGGTGATGGAAAAGATGCAGCTAGGGGAGAAATTTTGCACATGGATAAAACTGTTATATACAAATCCCACGGCTAGAATACTTACTAACCAAAGGCTGTCATCTAAATTTAGTCTATCTAGAGGTTGTAGACAAGGATGCCCGTTATCTCCATTACTATTTGCACTTGCTATTGAGCCACTGGCAGAAAGAATTAGGGGGCATCCGGAAATACACGGGTATAACACTAAGGACACAGTGAATAAAATTTCTCTATACGCAGATGACGTATTAATTTACATTACAAAACCAGAAATTAGTATCCCAAACTTATTAAAGCTAATAAACCAATTCGGTGCACTTTCAGGATACAGAATAAATTGGAATAAAAGTGAAATTATGCCAATAAGGGAACATAACAAACAGATAATACAACAATTTCCATTTAAAGTAGTAAATGAAAAATTTAAATATCTAGGTATTTATGTAACTAAGATATATACATCATTATTTAAAGCAAATTTCCCCCCATTATTGAATAAATTACATAAGAATATCCAATACTGGAAAACACTACCTATTTCAATGGTTGGCAAAATTAATGCCATAAAAATGATTTTTTTACCGCAAATATTATACCTTTTTCAGACGATTCCGATATACCTGGCAAAAAACTTCTTTAAAAAATTGGACTCTATTGTTAATGATTTTATCTGGGATTATAAGAATCATAGGATAAACAAAAGACACCTGTGTAAATCAAAAAGTAATGGAGGCTTGGTTTTACCTAACTTTTTGTTTTATTTCTGGGCAGTTAATATTAAAAATATGAATTTCTGGTTGGAAGAAATAGACCAGCAACCAGACTGGTTAAAAATGGAAAAGGAAGATTGTATACCTTTTGATATTGGTTCGATATTATTTGCTACGTCTAAATTAAACACAAAAAAATTTACAGGGAAAACCCTATAATATTTAGTGCTATAAGAATTTGGAAACAATTAAAAAAGACATTAAAATTAGATAACTTATCACTTTTTCTTCCAATTGTGAATAATCCGTTGTTTAAGCCTTCATGTTTAGACGGGGGTTTTACACAATGGAAGAATTATGGAATTAAAAATATGGGACAACTTTACAAGGAAGGCACCTTTCTGACATTTCAGGAGTTGCAACAGACTTATGGACTTCGAGGAAATGATTATTTCAGATATCTTCAACTTAGAGATTATGTAAAATCGAATTCTCAAAATTTTCGAATTAGAAACTCAGAAATTCTTGATGAATGTTGGAACAAACATCCTAATACAGAAAAATTAATATCTTATATATATAATATCTTATTAGACAGTGACATTCCTTCGACGGACTTACACAGACAATCATGGGAAAAAGAATTAAATCAAGTAATAACGAAAGACACTTGGGAAGAAAGTTTACAACACATACATCAGTGTTCACTAAACGCCAGACATTCTCTAATACAATTTAAAGTAATACATAGGTTACACTACTCAAAAACAAAATTACATAAAATTTTTCAACATATCTCACCTATATGTGATAAATGTCAACATTTAGAAGCTACGTTATCGCATATGTTTGCAAACTGTACAAAAATTAAAAAATTCTGGGTAAATATTTTTAGTATAATATCCAAAGTAACCAACACACAATTGGAACCAAATCCAAAATTAATAATACTCGGAATATTAGAATTAAATCAAACATTTAGAATAACACAAAGAAACTTTATTGATTATAGTTTAATAACAGGAAAAAAATTAATCCTAAAATTTTGGAAAGGCCCTACGGCCCCCACAATCAAAATGTGGATTATAGAAATGACGGAGACCTTAAACGTGGAAAGAATCAGATTTTCCCTGTTGGACAAACAGGAATTATTCGTTGGAACATGGTCTCCTTTTATTGATTACTTAAAGGGCCAGAATAGTTCAGCACAGGAACCTGACTAGCACTCGGGCTAAAGATTGGATGAAATGCTACACTCTGAAATGTACGAACATATCTCGAACGATGTTTTTTAGTTTTAACAAATTTTTCCATTCTTCTTTAACTACCTCTTTCCCCCCTTTTTTTTTTTTTTTTTTGTTTGTTTTCTTTTTTCTTTTTTTTCTTTTCTTCCTCTACTTCATCTATCTCTTTAGTTCTATCTAGTTTAAAAAAAAATGAAGAAAAAGGTAAAAAGTATTGGAGACAATGTAATAATAACTGACAATATTATCAATTTAAAAATGTAAGACAGTAATGATGTAATAGATTATGTACCTATCTCCTTCCTGAATGTTATTTATTTTTGTACATGCGCTAGCACATAGTTTCACCACTTCTAAGTTGACAGTAATAAAACCTTTAGGGGAATGATTGGATTCATTTCCTGAAGACAACAGAAATACATTTAGTGGTTCAAAAAAAAGTTATCTGGGAAGTAGATGGGGTGAAATGCTGTAGTGAATGATTTGAATTTCACTAGAATATAGCATTTTGCTATATCATGGAAAAGGATGTGAACAGCAATAAAAATGAAGAAATTAATTTGTTAATATGAAATTCCACCAAACACCGAGTGAAAATATTAATATGTTTACTTTTGAAAGTTAATTTGTTCATTGCTAATTTCATGCAGTACAATTTTATCACAAAAGATAATTATAATTCAATATGACTGCAGCTCTCTATTTACCATTTTCCATCTGTGACTTTAATCTTTTCCCATCACCATTGGTCCATCAAGTTCAATAAATAAACTACACAAGGAACAAGAACATAGATAATCCCACATTACCTCTATTGCTGTTGCCGGCATAAAATCTATGGCAATTTGTGTTGAGACACAAGAATTTATTTGCTTGAGAGACAAGAACTGAGGAACAAAAAAAATGAAGATATCGCAGCATCGCTGATGGAAAGTTCTGATTAGAAGGCGACATATTTATTAAGACAATTTGCATTTTAAATACACCACATCAAAATTTGTAATGAAAAAAGTTGAAAGGAAGTGTGTTCAGATGCAAGATTTCTAATACTTGATGTGTTTTATTGAGTGGTATTCCACTGTCCCCTTTTCTTTTGTAAATTATTTTAAATGTAAATAAATTGTATAATTATGAATTCAGGCAGTGGAAAAGGATATAAAATGTTGATATTTTCAGATGGGCAGGAGACTTACAAGGAATTCATAGCCTGTAGTAGCTTTTGGATTGGAATAATAATGTTAAAACTTCATTATTCATGTTTCAAAGTTTATGATAAAAGGTCAAAGACCCAAATGTCATTGTAGCCTTGAACCATTAAGCTATGCTGCTTTCCATTTGATGAATTAGATTCTCCTTGCTTGTTACATTAAGCAATTGAACTTTGGCCATTTAAAAAAAAAATCCTTTCACTACATCGTATGTTGAAATATTACAGCCATTCACACTTTCTTCACACCAATCCCCGTGCTACCTATAGGTGCAGATGAGGACATCATATTCAAAGTACTCCCAAGTAAGAATAATATATATTCCCTCTGCCACTCCTTGTTCATCTGCAGAGATGGAGGGGACGATCTAAGGAGGTTGAGTGCTCAAAGATGCAAACAAAAACAGTGGCAGTGGGCATAGGTAGATGCGGTGGCATCTGCCTCATGGCAAACTCTTTGCGGTCCTCAGATGAAGAGGGCTAGTGTAACCTGCTCCCTGCAACATCCAGGAGTGAAATGCCAAACCTTCCACCCCTCAAGGGAATTCACCTCCATCATCATGACTACAGTCTACACCCCACTCCAGTCAGATGATCGGGTAAGCACTGGAGTAACTGCATGTTATGGTCAATAAACACAAAATAGCATACCCTGATGCTTTCTCCATCATGACCAGGATTTTCAACAAAGCTAGTTTGAAAAAATCACTCTCTAACTAACACCAGCACATTTCTTACCTGGAAAATTGGATTACCTGCACATTCTTCCTGCATACAGATAACTGAAGAGTGGAGTTCCAGAGGTGAAGATTGCATAAAGCTGGCCAGGGGAGACAGAGGAATGACTTGGAGTCAGTAGAATGGATGATGTTCATGGATTCAATAACGGACCAGAGCCAACTTCGTAAGGAAGTGTGTGACTGGATATGGCCACAAGGCAGTGGAGGGTTTAAATCAGAGTTTTCCCTCTCCTAGATGGACTGCCTTCACAGGCCGACGAGCCCCATCTGCCCGAGACTTGTGAGGGCGGGAGCATCTACCTTCCTGTGCAGGTCTATAGCACCTACCCACTGCCCAATAATAAGTTAGAGTAAAGGAGGGAGATTGATAATCTGATTGAATGGTGTCAGAACAATTATCCTACTATCAACGTTAGATGATAAGAGAAAATCTATAACCTAAGTGGGGCCCATGTTCACACGGGAGTGCTGGTCCCCCAATGCAATATTCCACCTCTCCAGCAATTCCAATATTGGTGGCTGGGGGGGGGGGGGGGGGTGTAGGGTTCTGGAGGGCTAGTATGGGTGTTGTGGGCAGAAGGGACGGGTTTCCAGGTTTGAATATGGACATTGTTGGCCAAATGGATTCTTGGGGTGGCAGAGTCACTCAAGCCTGATGTTTCATACCACTTCAAGCAGGGTTCAAGGCCACCAAATTCAGGTGCAGTATAAGATTGTTAAGGGTTTGGACACACTGGAGGCAGAAAAATGTTCCCGATGTTCGGGGACTCCAGAACCAGGGGCCACAGTTTAAGAATACGGAGTAAACATTTAGAATGGAGACGAGGAAACACTTTTTCTCACAGAGAGTGGCGAGTCTGTGGAATTTTCTGCCTCAGAGGGCGGTGGAGGCAGGTTCTCTGGATGCTTTCAAGAGAGAGCTGGATAGGGCTCTTAAAAATAGCGGAGCCAGGGGATATGGGGAGAAGGCAGGCAGGAACGGGGTACTGATTGGGGTGATCAGCCATGATCACATTGAATGGCAGTGCTGGCTTGAAGGGCCGAATGGCCTACTCCTGCACCTATTGTCTATAAAACCACACAAAACACCACATAAACACCACATTCACAGTTCAGTAGACATTCAGTGTGTTCAGTTGATTCACAGCTCAGACAGAGTCATGACCTCTCCCTCCCCCATCTTGCAGAGACTGAGCTACACCCACACTTCCGGGTTTTATAATCCTCCCCCTCCCACCGGAAGGGGCGTGGCCTTCATGGCGTGATTGACAGGAGAGAGATTCTCAAACATTTTTAAACACTAATAACATTTTTATTTTTCATTGATGGGAAGACTCCTCTGCACCTGATGAGCGGAGGGTGACTGAGTAAGATGGCCAAAAATCACAGCTGTAAGTGTTAGTGTTTTATCTAAAATCAATGCAAACAGGAAGTTGTCAAGTTTAGACGTTTAATCATTTGCCAGTTCAAACTAACCACCACCAGCCATTGGCTGTGCTTCAGTTCAAACCAACCATCACCAGCCATTTGCTATGTTTCAGTTCAAACCAACCACCACCAACCATTTGCTGTGCTTCATTTCAAACCAACCACATTTTCATTTCCAAACTACATTAAGGGCACTCAAGGTCAGTAAAACCACACTCGCAATTTAGTAGACATGTGTTCAGTGTTATTCACGGCTCAGACTGAGAGATGTAATGATCTCGCTCCCCCATCTTGCCGAGACTGACTGAGGCACTCAACACTTCCAAGTTTTATAGTCTGTCCGGAAGGGGCGTGGCCTTCAGGAGAGAGAGTTTCAACATTTTTTTTTAAACACCAATAACTCTTTTATTTTTCATCGATGGGAAAAATCCTCTTGTCCTGTGCAACAGAGGGGGACGGAGTAAGATGGCCAAAAATCACAGCTGGACGTGTCAGCGTTTTTCTAAAATCAATATATAGAACAACAGGAAGTGGTCAAGCTCAGACTTTTAGTAATATACATGTTCATCAATGGGACATCAATGAAAAGCATCATACTCTCATTTTACTTTTACCATTGGGAAGATGGTTCAGGAGCTTTAAAACTGTGATCACCAAGTTAAAGAGCAGTTTATTCCCATCAACCAGGCTCTTGAACACTGCATACCACTAACCTGTGACGGGTATAGCTTGGATCCAATAGCAGCACAGAATCAGACAGGTATAATTGGTAATGAAGAAGAAGGAAGGTCGTGGGACACCAACTCATCCTTGATATCGTCATTCAAACCCAGCAAGAAAGCGTCACACTGGGCCAGGGCGTTCCAATCACTCTGACGGGCCCTGGTGCGAAAGTTGATGGTGAAGTCAGCGACGCTCTGGTTCCCTGGCTCAACCCCAGCAGACCTCCCACAGCGTCCGGACCCATCGAAACCTCACCGAACACCTTGCGAAGCTCCGCGGCGAAGGCCTGGAAAGAGGAGCAAGCTGGCGTGCATCGCTCCCATTCCGCCGTTCCCCACAGCTGAGCTCTGCCCGTCAGGTGATTAATGGTAAACGCCACTCTCGCCGCTTCCTGGGCGAAGGTGTAGGGCGAAGAGAATGGAACAGTTCGTGATGAATGGGTTGCAGCCCTCCGGGTCTTCAGCATAGCGCTCCGGGGTTCCCACCCGAGGCTCAGGTGATGGTCCTGGCGGACCGGGAGCTGGTGCTGTCAGAGCCGGAGGCGAAGCCTGGGGTGTAGCCTGGGCGAGGGTGGTCGTCAGCTGTTGGACCTGGGTGGCTAGTGCAACCAATGCCTGCTCATGGCTTGACACAGCCTGTCGAACCTCGGAGTTGGAGGCAGTGAGCATAGCTTCGTGCTGCAGGAGCGTGTGCTCAATCTTCTCGAAGCGGTTTGACGGAGATGTTGTGTGCGCTGAGTCCATTGTGGGCCAGATTGTACTGTGACGGGTATAGCTTGGACCCAATAGCAGCACAGAATCAGGCAGGTATAATTGGTAATGAACCTTATTACGATACTGTTACACAGAGTAGTAACACAGGAATGGGTACCCCGTACTCACACAGAGGCTCAGGATTGAGCGAGGGTTCCGAAGAGGGGCAGGCAGGAGACGTAGTCGGGGTTGCGGAAGGTCCGGTAACCAGGAGATCCAACACACGATGCAAACAAACCAGCGAGGGACAGACGAAAGGAGAGTCGAAGCCAGGCAGGTAGTCGAGGAGCCGTTGCAGGGATACACCAAACAGCCCAGGAGAGAGGCAAACAGAAACCAGGAGGTCGGGGACAGAAGGCTGAGGTGCTATCCGGGAAGATGACAGAATGGTCAGGGGCAGGCAGGTTCAAATCCGTGTAGGCAGTTGGGAAATTGCTGGAGAGTCTTGCATGAATGCTGGAACAATCTGGCACTGTGTGAACGGTGAGGAGAGTCTATATACCGGGTTAATAGGTGATCAGAGGCAACTGAGTGCAACAGGTGAGGAGAGTTAGGCTGATGAGAGGGGAGTGGCAGGCGAGGAGAAGGAGGGACCGGTGGAAAAGTACTGGGAGGTGAAGTGGATGAGAATGAGGAGGGGGCAGACTGTGACATAACCAATACGTCTGCAACTAAGATCTTCTATGGACTGAGTCTTTGGTTGCATTCGAACTTTGGTTTTCCAATTTTATGGTTACCAAGTATAACTGTTATTAATTTATTATATTATTGCCTATCTGTGTGTCAATGCATAACAGGCCTGTTAGGCTGCTGCAAGTAATAATTCCACATTTCTGCTGCTGGTAACAATGAAACACTCTTGACCTATAAGTCTATAATACTGTGTCATAAGCTTTGAAGCATTAATAATGTGTTTACACTGTTATACCAGGAGATCACTGTTTACACTGTTAAACCAGGAGATCACATAATCACATCACATCAGAATCACATAATACTCACCATGAATGCCCAGTGGTACTCCTGCCAATCTGAAAATACAAGGTTTCAAATCTATTTCCACAGTTCTGCCCTTACACATTGCCTGGTCATGTAGAGGATCAATGAAAGAGCGCAGGTCGTGAAGGGACAATAAATATCTCTGCCTGCAATTGAAGAGGAAACCTACCTCAGGGTCCTTCTGCAAATCTGTGAACACCCAGCAGACTGGTGCTTACTGTTTACTGCAAACTTGCATATTTCCATATGTCCTGAGCTACAGGGCAAAAACATTGACAAGACAACAATACTGCTTGCAATAGTAAAATATGTAATGAGAAATGAGGTGAACTACGGTCAGCAAGCTGTCATATCACCCTCATTGATGCATGCCCACAGTGATGTAGGGGTACAATAGAGACTGTAAATGATCACCGGAAAAATGAGTCAAAGCAAATGCAGATGCAATGAACACCTAAATAAAAACTGCAAATGCTGGGAATACCTGCAGTTTGGGTAACATCCATGAAGAGAGAAACAACCATAAAGAGAGAAACAACATTTTGAACTGAAAAATTATCTCTGTTTCTCACTCCAGAGCCTCATGCATGTCCTAATTTCATTGTAGAAATTAAGCGTGGCGTAAGAATACTTAAGGGCCTGCGGGAACCTAATTTGCGAATTTAGAAGAGTTTGTCCTCAACTCACACTCACAGCAGCATGGTCGACAAGAGGTCCTAGGAGGTCTTTGTAACTCTCCTTCATGTTCGAGAGTAGTCCCCGCGTACTCGAGGCCTTAGTTAGGTCACGGCGTTTTTTTTTAGCAAGATGCAAAATGCCCGCAAGTAAAAAAAGGTTACTATGGAAAAAATCTATATTTTGTTACTCGTAGGTTTAGTCGAGGTAGGTTGCAGTAGGTCGTAATGCTACTGTAGGTAATTAAAGGCAATCAAAGGTAATCGAAGGTAGTTGAAGGTAAAGTTTGTAGAGAAAAAAAGGTAAATAAAATGACCAGTAATGTTAAATGCCCGCTAAACTTTATTAAAAGTTGTCTGGCTTCTTAAAAATGCCTCCATTCCTTCTTCTCCCCCCCCCCCCCCCCCCCCAGTCTCCCCGCTTCTTCCCCCTTCTCTCCCCTTCTCTCCCATTCTCTCCCCTTCTCTCCCCTTCTCTCCCCTTCTTGCATTTTCTCTCCCCTTCAGTCCCCTCTCCGCGCTCTCTAAAGGATTTACCGTAACTGTGCCAGCCGTAGTCTACCTTCCTGTTCATCACGGGTGTGAATTTCAGACAGCACTCCCCCGCTTTCCCTGGCCCCCGCCTTTGCGATGTGTTTTGTGTGTGTGTGTGTGTGTGTGTGTGCAGATGGTCGATCCGGCTCGCGGTTTCATCACTGATGGTCGATCCAGCTCATGGTTTTTCGGACGAGTGCCCTCGAGCTTGAAGGTTGAAGACAGTTGCTGAAAAGTTGCGTAAGTGAGACAAGCCCTTTAACTTTCTGTCTTTCAAAGGACATAAAAATTGGAAGATTGCCACTTCATCTGTAATTATGCTCCTAGAGCTAACCCCCCTTAGTCTAGTTCAGTAAAACACTGGACCACTAAACTTTATTTTTTTTAACGAACAACAAATCCCCTATACGATACCTAAACCACCGCGGGTTCGATCATTGTCTCTGCCTGGCCAAGCCCTTCAGCCTCGTGTAAGCAGACACTTCCAAAAGGTCACGCAATCCCAAGCGCCCTTCAGAAGATCGACAACGATCCTAGTGGGGGCTACCTTTTATAGGTCATCGAACCTTGAGGGGCCGACCTACATTGGGGTGGTGCCCTCTACAAGCCAATCAGACATATCAATTACATTAAAGTATTATTCACAGTTCCCCAACCCAATTACAAAGAGTCCCAATACATTGTTTCTATCGAAGCTTTTGGAAAGTAATCAACTAACTGAATAATGCAACATTTACCCTGGCAGTGCCAACAATCCAGCCAGGGCGTCACACTTCAACCAATCATCAAACAGCAGTTTGTATAACTGTCCTGCAACAATATTAGCATTATTTACAATCCCTTTGCAGTAATCCAATCAAGACAATGCACCTACAACACCTTAGAGTTTCTCTGCAGAATCCTCATACATTTTATCAATTGGGAGGACATCTGGACCTCACCTTATCTGGTGTATTGATCTGGGACCTAGACTTCCTGGCACCAGCTCGCAGCTTGTGGCTTCTTACAGAAAAAGGCTAACAGGCCTTGTAGATGCATAAATCCTTCATTTTATTTTAGCTCTGTTTTGGCTAGGATTTACACATCTACTTGTAGGACTTGGTCAGCAGTGATACATTAGTTACCTTTTCAATTATGTTTAAGTAGGCTATTCTTGGATTTCTCTTGAGATGTCAACGCCCTTTCAATGTTTTGATTTAAATCTCTTCACCACCTGCTAAGCTACCTATGATATTCGCACATGCCTGAAACTCACCTTAGATGTACAGAGTATCTTGCTCAGTGTATGTGAATCGAGGACCAGAGGACATGGGTTTAAGGTGAAGGGGAAAAGATTTAATAGGAATACGAGGGGTAACTTTTTCACACAAAGGGTGGTGGGTGAAGGGAACAAGCTGCCAGAGGAGGTAGCTGAGGCAGGGACTACCCCAACATTTAAGAAACAGTTAGACATGTACATGGACAGGACAGGTTTGGAGGGATATGGACCAAATGCAGGCAGGTGAGGCAAATGTAGCTGGGACAAGTTGGCAGGTGTGGGTAAGTTGGGCCTAAAGGCCTGTTTCCACACTCTACCATTCTATGACTCGGTGAAACAGACCCGCTTTGCATGCCAACTCTCTCAAATAAGCCGGCTTACTGCTGATGGGTGTGGCACATCCCAGGGCCTCTCTCATCATAAGTGGTGAATGAAATGTAGTCTAAGAGACCACATTTTGGTAGTGCTTTTGACCCTAAAAAATGTTCAAATGGTCTTAAAAATTAAGCAAATTATTTTTTAAAGTTTCAAATCTTTAAGAAAGTTGAGAAATAAAGTAAAAAACACGAAGACATAAAAACAACCATTAAATTAAAATTAACACATTTCAATTAAGAAAATGTTAACTACTTTATTTTTTATTGTCCTTCAGTCATTCCTTTCTATTCAAATCTGGCAGCAGGACAGTGGAAAAATTGTCACCTTAAGGCCTGGGAATTCTATACAGTAATAGATTCTTACAGTATGGAAACAGGCCCTTCAGCCCAACTTGTCCACACTGGTCAACATGTCCCATCTACACTATCCCATTTGCCTGCATTTGGCCCATATCCTTCTAAAGCTGTCCTATCCATGTACCTGTCAAAATGTTTAATTGTTATGATAGTACTTTCCTCAACCTTCTATAGATGTCCATTTTCCACCACTGGGCCATGAGGGTTTTAATTTTGGAATGTTTGGGAAATCCCTGGGTATTGGAAGTGAAGAATCTTTGAACTTTGCTTGGGGTCAACAAGGTTGGCACAATAGCGGAAATGAATATCTTCATGGAACAGTCAGCATCTCTCACAGACGTTGTTCTATTTTACTACCAATTTAAAAACTGTACATCATATTACCAATACTGCATTTGGACAACCAGCTGCTCCTTGAGAACTTCTGGTATCAGAGTTTATACCAATAGAGTATTTGGGTACTGGAATTGGCAAATATTTATTCCATTGTAACATGGAAGTTAACTAAAAGCAGGATTGGTACATGGCATGCAACTGCTATTGAAATGGCACAACTATATTATTGGTTCTGGTTCTGCATATATCATTAAATTGACTAATTTTCAACTAGTAAAAATGAAAAGATCATTTGATGCAATGAAACTTAAATTATTTAAATGATTTCAATTCGGTTAGATGCAAAGTTATGAACAGAGGAAAGGATAATGAAAACGTGTTTCACAATCAACAGTGGTTGATGAGAGAAAGGGTTTGCAGAAGGTGGGTGATTATGATGTGGAAACATGAGGAAATTGCGTATTAGTTAAGCAGGAATGTATTGAACTTAAAACCAGTCAAATTTACAGGGTATAGATCAAAAGTGAATCTTGGAAACTTGGACACCCTTGGAATGGAAAGTTTCCAAAGTAAAACAATCTCTAAAAAGGAATAACTGGAAGAATTCCCAAATCTGTGAATGGATTATGAGGACAATTTCCCTGGGAAAATAAAATACATGATTTGGAATATAGAATCTCCTAAATAATGCTGAAATATAGAAACAGTAAAAATAAACAGACCTGTAATCAGAACAATGAACATCAAATAGAACATAAGAATAAAATCTATAAGCCTCAAGCAAGGTTAGAGATTAGTAAAAACTATTTTTCCCTGCAGGGTAGTAGATTTGCAGTACTGATTCCCTTTAAAGCTAACTAATTTCAGATCAACCAGCAGTATTAAAAGAACTTTGATGATTATGTGTTGTAGAGAAGAATTACAAAGACAATTAACAAATCTATCAAACAGACTGAGAGAGAGGATATAAATCTTTCTTGATGTAAGAAATCAACCGTGTGGGAGGAAGTCCAAAAAAACGTAGACATAAGTTAAAGGTATAATCACATTAGCCATATGTTAGAAAATGATTTACAGCATGTATCATATGGAGATTAGAATATACATGCCCATTCTGAGCTAAAAGTTTGATGTCCAACTTATTGGAATGCATATTAAAGCCAACGGCCAACACCAGAGCTCTGGTCAAGAGAGCCCAGCAGCGACTTCACCCTCTCCGAAGACTATGTAAAGCAGGCCTCCCCACCACACACCTACGGACTTTTTATAGGGGGACTGTCGAGAGCACACTGACATACGGCATCACTTCCTGGTTCGGGACAATAAAGATTTACAATTACAATTACAATTAAAGAGAGGTGACACTATCACCGTCAGATTGATTTATCCTAATACACCCTTCCTAAATATAATGCTACCTCCCCTACCTACTTCTCATTATGCTACCAGTAGTAGACCAGCATCACAATACTCTCTTGACCCACTCTATATTGCTTCAAAATCCATCTCATGTTTGCCAACATAGCTTCTCCGGCTATCTTCAACCATACCTTGCTCACACTTTCCTTGGTCCCATTCCCGTAATTGCCAATCTTCCACAAAACCCCTTTCTTGCAGTTGCCCATCTTTCCCAGTCACCCTCTCACACCGGTTATTTCCTCTGCTAGTCCACAGACCCATGTCCACATTGCCCACCTCATCCAGTCACCTCTCTGCTGATCTGTTGTATCTCATGTCTTTACATCTCAGTATCAACCACTCTTCCTTATTTCAGAAGCTCTTTATCAAAATGCCATATTCTGCCATATTGCGCCCCTCTACCACCCACCTCCCTTCCCTCCACCAAACATCAATGCATCAATCCTCCACACTCTTTAACTCTTAAGACATTTTGTCTTTGGATTGCCTTCCTCACCCAAATGCACCCTCTATGAAAATGCTCCTAACACCCTGGCTGAAATTCAAATACAGCTTGCAGCAAAAAGTCCAGTAAGTGAGGACTCAAGTCCAATATTGATCCCCACTAAAGAATAGCATGACCAGCTACTATGGGCAGTAGAGTTTTGATGTGCTGCGTATCTTTTTCTCACTACTGATGTCCTTATGTTCTTGTGTAAAGTTACCATAGCATTTAATTGTATTGTAAAGAGGATGCATTCCAACATTTAAAAAAATGACAGTGAGAACACATCATACGCAACATCATTCACATGGTGAGTGAAAACAAAAATAAAAAGCTTGCTGATCCTGAAAATCGGAGCAAATGCATTTGGGCAGTAGATTAATTGGCCACTGTAATTGCTCCTGGTGTATAGTGAGCATGAAGATCTGGAGGGAATTGGTGGAATGTGTAGAGTATAAAAAGGGTTAGTTTAGGATGGGATTATTACAAAAATGCTGCTTGATGGTTGGCGCAGACACAATAGGCCAAAGGGCCTGCTTTTATACTGTTTGATGCTAAGTGTCTGGCAGAGTTAGTAATGAACCATGTGAAAAGTAAACGAGAGTGGGATTAGGCAGTGGGGTGGGGTTCTGTGCAGGAAGCAGGAACACTTACATTTTTCCCCCATTTCTTTTATTTGTTCATTCTCCTTCAGTTTACATTTTCTCTAGGCACATCATTTGTGATTAACAAGCCTTCATCACCCTCTCTCAAATGGAACGCCAGAATTTGTGACATTCAGTCTTGATTCTCACGCATTACACATACATTCCTTCCGATACCTTTGTTCTGCAAATTAAAACACACTATTTTTCTAATTTTCACTAATGAAGGCTCAGCAACCTGAAATGCTGACTCCATTTGTTTCATCGGATACGGCCTGACCTGCAGGGCCTCAACATTCTCCATATTTATCTCTGAACTGTTGGTCTTTATTATGATTTGGTTGTGGGCTTGTTCGGATCTTAAGCAAGCCTTGTGCCTATTTTAAATGAAAAAAAGTATAAATGGATCTCGATAAATATACAATTATAGGTCTACCGGCAATTTTTTGGCAACTGGTGATCTTGATTAATCTGGACAAAATTACGAGAGTGCACTTGAAATCCACCCCCGGAAGTCCCCCCGAAAAAATGGTACCTAGGCTGGGTGTGGCAGTTGAACACGACCTGATCGGGACTTCCACAGTCCATCAGCGGGTCAAACCTGTCTCCGTGCGGCTGTGGCTCTGGATCTCTGGCCTGGCTGGAGCCGGCAGATTTGTTACGATAGCCGACCTTGTGAGTCAGCATCTTGCACACCCGGCAGCCTAGGCGAACCATTCAACTCCTCTCGGAGGCTGTGACATCTGTTGGTCTGGCAAAAAAGATAATCCAGAAAGGCTCTGGAACCAAGATTGCTGGAAAATCTGAGGTGGATTCATTAACATTCATTTTTACAATGTTAATTTAGTTTAGTTTAGAAATACAGCATGGAAAACACGTCCTTCGGCCCACCTTGTCCATGCTGACAATGAAAGCCAATGAACCTACAAACATTTATGTCTTTGGAGTGTGGGAGGAACCTGGACAACCGGGGGAACGTACAAACTCCGTACAGACAGCACACATAGTCAGGATCAAACCTGGGTCTCTGGCGTTGTAAGGCAGTAACACTACCACTTTGCCACCATGCCGCCACTGTTAACTTGCAAATAAAAATTATTTAACGTGCATGAAAACAGCCTATGTTTGGAAATGTTTCAGAATTGCAAGATTCACCAATACCAAGATTTTTTATTTTTTTTAATTTACATTCCAAAATGGTTGCCAGAAAATTCAAGAAGTTTCTATTTGGAAAAAGATGCCTTTACTGGAGTCCCATGTGAAAAGATGTTATGCGAGCTTTAGCAACAAATTTCCAAAGAAAATATTTGAGAAATATTAACAATGCATTAAGAATGATGAGGCAGTGGGAACTGATGAGAAACATGACATCAGACCAAGCAAATCTGAGACGATCTATATTCTAGTTATGTGACTTACAAATGCAATACAAATATATTGATATATTGTGGATACCAACTGGAGGGAGCTGCAAAGAGAGAGTGTTAAAGTTCAATGCAGTTACCAAGGAATACAAAACATTTTAGATAAATTGGCAGCTGAGAAGAATTATAAGAAATAAAATTCAATTGTTGTAACTGTAAAGTAGTGCACATTGATTTAAAAAACTGCAGGAGACATTCACTGAATGGCGTCAAGCTAGATGTGATAGAAATAAAAAAAACCAGGGGCTCAATAATAGACTCAAAATTTCAAAATGACATCATTGCAAAAAAACAATTACTGAGGCTTACAGAATAGTGGGAAGAGCAATTTGTTGAATACTGTTTCCTAATGAAACCATATATTTAAGCATAAGAAAAGAAAAAAGTGAACAGTATTTTAAGTTCAACCAGAACTGTAGATAGATGTAAATGATTAAAACGAATGTTCAAAATTAAGCTGTCTTCATGCAGTGATCGACTAATGCCTGGAACAGTTTTCAATGGATGTCAAAACGCTCGATAATTGACAAAGTGTAGTTAAAAGCTTGATGGGGTCCTGTAAATCTTTGTAGAAAAGTGCGCATGGGGTGAAAATAACTATTTTTACTACATTCACCTCGGTGATGTTTGAACTGAATTAGTACATGGAAAAGGGAGAAGAGAAGTAGGTAAAATAAAAATGTAAGCAGCCAAATATAAGCAACATAAGATTTTGGTGCTATCTTTGTACCAGATAATTTCAAAATAATTTCAATTCATTTTATCGGTTCATTATGAATTAGTTATTTTATCTCTATATATTGAACATTTCATTTTAAAACTTAATTTTTCAGAATGTTAAGTATCAGAAGTAAAGTGGATGAGCTTGATCTCATTGACTGACTGTGTTTGGCTCTGGTATACTGGTATCTGTTCATCATAAGTTGTTCATAAATAAGTGAAATAACATTGTTATGCGCTATTAAAGTTGCCAGGCGTAAACGGAACAAAAAAGGTTGGGAACCACTGCTCCAGGGGCTAGCGGAATCAAGGGATATGGGGAGAAGGCAGGTACGGGTTACTGATTGTGGATGATCAGCCATAATCACAATGAATGGATGTGCAGGCTCGAATGGCCAAATGGCCTCCTCCTGCACCTATTTTCTATGTTTCTATGTTTCTATGAAAGTATTGCTGAATAGCCCAGCTATTATGACTGATTTGTAATATTCCTTGGCCAGCTACCTGAGCTGCTATAGTCCTTTAAATTAAGATGCTCCACAACACTACTGAGCCAATCATACAATTTAGACCTGGTGACAATAAATGAATGAAAATATATCCAATTCACTGTGTGATTTGAAAGGCAGTGGAGATTGTGAGTTTGGAAGGCATTTCAGATTGGACGATGAGCAATTGTGATGGATTTGCAAATGGTGTGCACTGCAAAGCAATCATGTTGCATTGTATGTTGAAGGAGTTAATGTTTTGGGTGGAGGGATTGTTAATCAATCATGTTGACTGCTTTGGCCTGCATGGGGTTGAGCTACTCGATTAGTGTTGGAGTTGCACACATCAGATATTCCATGTTCCTGATCTATGCCTTGTAGGGGCTGAAAAGGCTTTGGAATGCCAGTGGCAGAGTCACTCATCAGAGGATACCAGGCTTCGGTCCAGCTCGTATCTCCAGCACTTCCGTGGTTGATGTAATGTAGGTAAGATTGCAGGCCTTCCAGAATGTCAATACACCATCAGAAAGCCAAAAGTGGCTCAAGAAGCTGGCCAGGTACATTACAAGTAAATCACAAAAGCTGTCCTTGCCAGTAATATTCATTCTAAAAAATGAATTAAAAAAATGAAAAATGTTTAATTATTAATGTCAAGATAATATAACAATTATGATTATGCCACTGAATTTTACTAAAATGTTGTGAGGCCTTCTCAGTTTGTGGATGATCATTGTTTGAAATGTTTTATGCTTGCTTTTGCAAATAATTGAAGATCAAGAATGAATCCTTGGGGTGATCCATGAGTTATGTCCCTTTCAATCAGAAAAGACCCATGTATTTCAACTATCATGTGGTTGCCAATTTTCAATCGCTACCCAATAAGCTCTGGTATTGAGCACATGCTTTTTATGCAACACCTTTGCGAATGCCTTCCGAAAATCTAAATATATTACATCCGCAGCATTCCTTCTATATGGTACCCGGACGTGGCGCTGACAGACAAGAAGCCGAAGCATAGAAGTTGAAGCCAAAGAACGGAATAGAAATGAGGCCGAAACGCCAATAAACCGAAAGAGTCCAAAGACGAAACGCCTATTAACTGAAAGGATGGGATGCCTAAATGCAAACTAACCAAAAAGGCGGGACGCCTAAATCCCAAGGAACCAAAAAGCTGCGTTGCCTAAAAGCAAACTTACCGAATGGCCGCTCTGTCGAAACGCCACCTACCTGAACGGCAGCGTCGCCTACAGGCCAAAGGACCGATTGCCGCTCAACAGAAAAGTACAATAACGGACTTGACGTTGCCGGGGGACGAGACTTGTCAGCGATTGGTCCAGACCCCCGCGTCCATCACATCACTATGAAGGCATGAACATTGTTCCAATCCTCCGCTCCACCCGACTCGCAGCCCGCGGAGGGTGGCCGTGGGATAGTGGGGGCTGTCCCGAGGGATGCACACC